>NW_022900925.1:36025922-36026937 GCF_012274545.1 Fukomys damarensis
AGGGGCAGGAGTACAAGAGGCGAAAACAGAGAAGCAGCAGCTACGCTCCCCAGGGAGATCCGAGGTCCCCAGCAACCCCCGGGACGGGGTCACCTCTTGGGCACCAAGCAACCCCTGGGGCCTCGGGGTGAAGGTGAAGGAGCCGTTTTTTTGGTTTAGATGAGGTCTCCACCCCCGGGGGCACGGAGAGGGGGGCTCGGATGCAGAGAGCCCCCTGGGCGGATGGCGGCAGGCAGGGGTCTGGGGGCGAAGCTCATTCGTGGGAGGGCGAGAGGCGGAGGCGTGAGGGGTGGGGAGCAGCATCTCCGGGCGCCACCCAGACAGCGAGGGCACGGGCTGCATCTGCGCGGTGATCGTCGTGGACCCCGGACCCCGCCCCAAGCTGTAGCTTTCACGCGCGGACAACGAACGCGCCCGGAGGCGGGCGGGCTGGGGCTGGGGCAGATTCTGCGGCCTCCCCTCCAGGAAAGGCGTCCATCCGCGGGCTGGGGAAGCCGGGCCGCCTGGTGGGACTTTCACTTACAGCCCCGAGTAGATTAGAAGTGCACCTTTTCTCTGGGGCCGGGGAAAATGAGACACTTCGGAGAGGAAATGTCCTCAGCAGGGAAGGAAACCCCACCGCTGGGGCTTGAGGGGCGCCCGGGAGCCGGGCGGGTACCCCAGAAAACCCCAACACCAGCAAAGGCATCTGAAAGGGGCGACAGCGGCCCCCGGAGGCGCAGGCGAGGCCCGCCAAGCAGTGAGCCCCCGCCCTCCCCCCGCGTGCACCCCTCAGCGGATGTAGACGCCCCGGCCCCAGCCCTCCAATTCGTTCTTGTTGCGCCCCAGGACGGGGCCACCGCCCTCGGCGCAGTAGCGGGCCTTGCTCCGGGCCCGGCCGCGATTGTCAGGCAGGTCTTCCCCATAGTCCTCCTCCTCCACGGCCTCCTCCTCCACAGCCTCCTCCTCCTCCTCCCAAGAGCCCTGCTGTACCGGCGGAGTGCCGCCCCCCGCGGGGTCCCCAGGCCCCGGGCCC
>NW_022900925.1:36027179-36029120 GCF_012274545.1 Fukomys damarensis
GGGCTGGCCGGGTTCCCCTGGGTACTCGCGCACGCTGGCGTGCTCCCCGGTGGCCCGCTCCAGCGGCTGGTCCCCGGAAGCAAGGTAGGGTCCCTGGTTAGCAGACGGCGGACGACAGACACCATGCAGAGGAGGCAGGGGTGAGAAAAACACAACAAAGCAAAGCAGATTAGTGACTGCACCACAACCCCTGCCCGCGACCCCTCACCATCCATCAATACAGCAGGAGGAGGTGGCACCCGGGACTGGCACTGGGGGCTCCAGAGTCCAGCCAGGGGACCGGCCTCAGGGCATCTGCTCTTCTGTTGGGACTGGGGAGTCTGATGCCTCCCGGTATCCATAGCAGGGAGCCCTAAGTGATTAGTCACCACTTCCTCACTGGTTATTGAGGCTGCCATGGGGTTAATCATCATTAACAGCTCATTAGTACTGCTACCCGTTAGTGGCTGATTGGGTTAGTCAAGGCCTCCAGTTTTCCAAGTACATTAAGGGACAGCAACTCAAACCCCCCAGCCCCAGCCAGCTTCTTCAGCCACACCAACCACGCTGGGCAGCGGCTCACAGAAGCCCACTGAAGCTGCTCCTTCCCAGCCATGCAAGGGATGGGGTTCCTCCTCTGCCCCCCGAAACCACAGGGGGTGGCCCGGTGGCCCTGTCACTGATGCCACGTGAAGCGGAGTGGCTGCCAACGGCCCTGCCACCGCAGGGGCTGAGGTGACAGACACGCAGAGGCCTGTCCTAGTCTTGCCTCTGCCTCCTCAGGCCCTCTCGGCTGTGTGCCATGGGGATTCCACTGCAGCAGCCGTCTGCAAACTGTTTCATGGGCATCTGGGGTGGGCCGGGAGGGCACAGAAGTGCTCCCAGGGTCCCCAAGGAGGTGAAGGGGAGGCTGGACTCCAGCTTGCTCCAAGCAGAGCAGGGATGCCTTAGCTTAACATTCACTGAACAAATGTCGCTGAGAACAAAATTTAAAAGCAGCACCCTCAGGGCCGGGGATTTAGCTCAGTGGTTCGGTGGCCTGCCTTGCAAGCGCAAGGACCCGAGTTCAATCCCCGGTACCAAAATAAATAAAAAATCAATAAAAAATAAAAGCAGCACCCTCGATGCCTCAATGGATTTCTGCAGACCTAACCCTATACTTGATGGTGTGGTCACAGGGAAGGGCCGTGGTTTCCCTTGGGAAGAGGGCGAGGCCGGATGAGGGCCTTTCTTGGACTCTGTGTGACTGGAGGAAGGCCAGCAGATTCAGATGCTCCCAGGGTCCTCCTGGGGACAAGAGCAGGCAAGGGGCAGCCTCTGAGTCAGGTGTCCCTGTACTCTGCTTCTGGGTCTGAGTGCCCCTGCTCTGTGGAGTCCAGTGGAAGAGTTGTCCTCATGTTTTATTTTCCTCGCAGTTTCTAGTCTTACGAGGGCACTGGTCAGGCCTCCCAGCCAACAGGAGTCCCACAGTCCCAGGCCCAAGGAGGCAGTACCAGCCAGTCCCAGTCCCAGCAAAAACCACAGACACGGGAAGCTGCCGCTCACCACGTTATTTACAAAATAAAGCTCTTCACTTCCTTCCCCATGTTCCTGCACTTCAGGGCGCAGGGAAAACAGCCCGACACGGCTACATGGCGTGCTCCTGCTGCTGGGGCACCGCGCCGACCCGCTGCAAGGTCTCCAGCCCGCCCCAGAAGCTGAGATTCCTCCTGAGAGAGGTGAGCACCTGTACCTGGAGGTTGGAGACGGGGGCGGGGCTGGCAGCCAGGGCTGCCGTAGCCATGGTGCGGTTCAGCAATGGATTGGGCGGCGTGCTGCTGGGCGGGTGCGTGGCCTTCCAATAGGCTTCCAAGTACTCGGCTAGGTGCTCGCAGGCATCCTCCAATTGGTTCTCGTCCAGGATGATGTCAAACATTTCCTGTAAAAGCGGGGGGGGGGGGAGGGGGGGGGGGGTCAGTGAGG
>NW_022900925.1:36029130-36033013 GCF_012274545.1 Fukomys damarensis
GGGGGGGGGGGGGGCAGGGCGGGGCTGGAGTTAGTGAGGGGCGTGACGAAGAGTTGAGGGTGTGGCCTGGGTGCAGTGGGTGGAGCCAAGGGTTGAAGGACAGGGTTAGAAAGAGGCCTCTGGATGTGGAGGAAGGGGAGGAGAACCCTCAAGAGCTCCCAATGGGCAGCACTGCGAGAAGTCGGAGGGTCTAACTCGGCGCACCTCCCTCCAGACATAAGGCAGCCCAAGCAGAATGCGGGGCTTTGCTCCCCACCCAGAAGAGAAGCAGGCCCTAGCCCACTCTGCCTGCCAAGCCCTCTCCCCAAAGCCCAATCTCCCCATCAGACCCTGTGGCCCACTCAGACCACAGGAAGCCAGGAGACCCCAAATGCCCTCCTCCCATCAAAACCTGGGGTTTTGGCACTCACAGGGGGACACTGGGCCAGCTTCTCCGAGGCTGCTATTTGGACGTTGAGGTGTTTGGACTGAGACTTCCCTCGGGACTTGATGAGCCTCTGAAGGACCTGGTGCAAGGAGAGGAGGTGCTGGGGGACCCAGGCAGTGCACCCAGGCAGGCAGGTAGGTTGGGGTTCATTCTCTAGGCTCACCCCACCCCAAACTCGGGCTAACAACCACAATGCCCCTTGATGGGCACCTACGAGATATCAGAGCTCTTCCAGCTTTTGGGGGAAGGAGCTGAGATCTCTCTGTGTTGCCCATGCTGGCCCCAAACAGGTGCTGGGTGGTAGCAACCCTCCTGCCTCAGCATCCCAAAGTGCTGGGGCTACAGGTGTGTCTGACCTAACCCGAATGTTCTGTGACTAACAGCCCTACTAGCTGCCATCCCCATAATAATACTGCCATCCCTATAATAATAATAGCAATGATACTAAAATCCAAAACCTAAATCTAGTCATAGGAAACATCAGACAAAGCCAAACAGAGGAACAGTCTACAAGAGCTGCTCAAGCTGGGATGGTGACTGCATGCTTGTAATCCCAGCACTCAGGAGGCTGAGGCAGGAGGATCCTGCTGATGCCTGAACTACACAGCCAAACTCTGTCTCAAAAGCAAACAAAATCTGATCTGTACTCTTCTAAAATATCAGTGTCATGAAAATACAGCTGAAGATCTGTCCCTTATGAAAGAAAACTGAGACCTAACAACCAAATGCAATATTTGAGCCCCTGGGTTTATTCCTGAATTAGGGAAAATATCAGTGTCTTTATTTACTTTTCTTTCATTTGGACTGGGGATTTAACCAAGGGAATAAGGGATGGGCCAGGGATTTAGCTCAGTGGTTCCACTGCCTGCCTCACAGGCTCAGGGTCCTGAGTTTGATTCCCAGTACCCCCCATGCACACACACAAAAGGGAATAGGGAATACTGAGATACATCTCCAGCCCTTTTTTTGTACATATTTTATTTTGAGAAGGGTCCTGCTAAGTTGCCCGGGCTGGACTGAGCTTGTGATACTCCTGCTTCAGCCTCCTGAGTGGCTGCGATCACAGATATGCATCATCACACCTGGCTTGGAAGGGGCATTACTGGAACCATCAGTGAAAAATGAATATGAATCGCATTGTGTGTGTGTGTGTGTGTGTGTACTGGGGACAGAACCCAAGACCTTTCACACGCTAAAGAAGCAATTTGGATTTTTAAAAAATAGTACAGATGCAGTGCTTGGTGGGTAGCAGGCATTCCGCGTGATCGATCTGTTTATTTCATATTCACAGCAGTCATTTGGGCATGTCTCTGTTGCAGATGAAGAAACTAGGGCGCAGAGACACTTGGCATTTGACTTGCCGCAGAAACACGGTGCTGGAAAATGACAGCGCCGGACAGGAAGCCCAGCCGACCGGCTCCAGCAAGTCCTGGCCCTTAACCTCAGTGGGGAAAGCATTTGCTTCTTTCTAGGTCAGGAAGCGTTTCTTTGTCCATTATCTCCTTTGATCCTCTCAACCTCCTCACCTCTGACTACTTCAATCTCACCAGCCCTTTTATCTCATCAGAGAGGGAGAACTTCGAGAGGTTAAGGAACTGGCCCGGGGTGCTCAGCTCCTAACACGCTACCACAGCACAGTAACAGCTATCACCGCTGGCCAGCATCCTGAGTCACACAGGATCCTGTGAGCCCAGCCCTGGGGAGGCTGAGGCAGGAGGATCACCAAGAGTTTGAGGCCAGCCTGGGCTACACAGTGAGACCCTGTCTCAAAAAACAAAAAAGACACTGAGAGTGGAGCTCAGTGGTAGGGCACATGCACAAGGCCCTGGGTTTCATCCTCAGCACCAAAAATAATACAAACAGTAATAACACTAAGGAGATAATGCCCCCCTTTGTTTGGTACCAGGGTTCGAACTCTAGACCTTGTGCTTGTGAGGCAGGCAGCGAAAACACTGAGCTAAATCCCCGGCCCATACCCCTATTCTGTAGGTGAATAAATTGAGACTCAGACTCTAAATAATTCCCCCAATCCTAAAATCAATAGCAGCAACAAACTACAGACAACATTAAATAAATATGTAAGCCAAACAGGGCAAGAATTTGAACCCTAGGCCATCTTCTCATTTCAAAACGTTCTCCTAGGGCTGGGGATTTAGCTCCGTGGTTCCACTGCCTGCCTTGCAAGTGCAAGGACCTAAGTTTGAGCCCCGGTACTAAAAAAACAAAAACAAAAAACCTCCTAAACACTTCTCCCTAGTTTCCCAAGTCCCTGCTACCATCCAGAAGGGAAGGTTCAGGGGGTCGCAGTATGACAAGGATTCAAATCAGCCTTCCTCCCCAAATCCCCTCTAGCAAGTTGCCAATGAGGCTTGGCACAGTGCCACAGGCGTGTAGCCCCAGATACTCAGGAGGCCGAGGCAGGGGGATCACAAGTTCAAGGCCAGCCTGCGCAACTTGACAATACCCTGACTCAAAACCAAATTATTTTCCCTCGGTACTGGAGATCAAACTCAAGACCTTGTGTTTGCCAGGCAGGTTCAGCACCACTGAGCTAAATCCCCAGCCCCCAAAACCAAAATTTTTTAAAAAGGGATGGAGATATAGTGCTAGAGCTGTTGTCCAGCATGCATTAAGACCTGGGTTCAATTCCCATACCGATGAATAAAACCAAACAACAAACTTCATCCAAGGACAACATAGCAAAATGAAGGCTGATATCAGAAAAGACCTCCCAACTGCCAAGGAGCTGGGTGACACTGGAACAGAAAGCAGAGAATTCTTAGCCGGTGGCTAAGGACTTAGCTCAGTGGTTCCGGCTCCTGCCTTTCAAGTGCAAGGACCCGAGTTCGATCCCTGCTACAAAAAAAAAAAAAGGAATTCTTAGCCAGGTACAGTGGTGATCCCCGTGATCCCAGCACTCAGGGGGCTGAGGCAGGAGGAACACCCCAAGTTTGAGGCCTGCAAAACCCTCTCTCAAAAGAACACCAAATAATAGTAATAATAACAACAACAACAACAACAACAACAACCTCACAATGAGGCGGATGGCAGCAGACCTTCCCTAGGTGTTGTGCCTTCCTGTAAGATTGCGCCTTCACATTCACAACCACACGATATAGGTCTTCAGGGAGGGAAACTGAGTCTCGGGGGCATTAGGTCACCCAGGTAGGAAGCAGCGGGTAAACTGAGGCCACCCTCCGCCGGACCCTGCGCCCACCTTGGGGGAGGTGATCTTGATGTAAACAACGATGGGCGCGAGCGAGGTCTTGGAGAGCTGGGCCGGGTGGTTGATGGTGTCGGCGTCCAGGGCGACCAGCTGCAGAGTCCGGGCCAGCTCGAAGATCCGCTCAATCTCACTCTGCACCTCGGCTGGGGTAGGGGAGCCGTGGGGAGGGGAAGGTGAGGCAGAGGCAGCGGCAGCAGCTGGCACGGGGGCCCCCGCCGCCACCACCCACC
>NW_022900925.1:36033398-36042112 GCF_012274545.1 Fukomys damarensis
AGCCGCTTGCTCTGCGATCCCGGGGCGAGGGGCCCTGGGGACGGGGAGGTCCCTCCGGGTGTGGGTGTCTGGGGTCTCCAAGGCAGTCTGAGTCTGGAGGCCTCCTGCGTGCGACCTCTTCAGGGGTCTCTCTGGGGGACTGGGCCCTTCCGAGTGGTGCCCCACGGGCAGCTCCCCTCTGGGGTTTTCCCTGAAGGTCTGTGGTCCTCTGGGGCCACCCCGGGGGCTGGGCCTCCGTGAGGACCCCCTGCGGCCCATCTTTCTGTACTCTCTGCAGTCCCCACCCCTCCGGGGCTCCTACCTCGTAGCCCTTGAGCGATGGTCCCACGAGGATGATGGGCCTCATGGAGGGCACCACGTCATAGGGGGGCACATGCTCTGTCTGGGGGAAGTAGGGAGGGGAGACCCCAGAGTGGACGTGCGTCAGCCCCTCCCCAGCCTCTTCGCGCAGCCTTCCTCCCCCTGGTCCCAGGGATGAGGGCAGGCGGGGAGGGGTGGCCAGGAAAGGTGGGAACGGGTGTTAGAAGGTCCCCGGCTCACCCCGGGGTGGGGAGGAGACAGAGAAAGCTGTGACACTCACCAACTTCTGCTTCTGTTTGGCTGGGTCCCGAGATTGCCAGGAGAGGGAGGGGAGGACAGGGGAGGGTACCCAGGCAGGGCAGAGGGCACACAAGGAGCCCGGCCAGAAGGAGGGAGCGGGCAGACGAGAGAGATAACAGGGCATGCGTGTTAGTGACAGACACAGCAGAGAGGGGACGGGACCCCATGCCGAGGGCAGCCAGCGGTGGCCCCGGTCAGGGCTGGGTGCGGGAGTGGTGGCAGTCAGGGGGACTTGGGAATAGGCCCCCTCTGGCTTTTGAAAAGGAGCTGGAGAAAGTGGCAGCCCCTCCTTTGGTGCCCACCTCCTGTCCACCCTCAGGGCTCCCTCGACTGCCCGGCTCCAGGCCACCCCTGTGTCCACCCGTGGAGTCGCGGAGGGCAGGGGAGGGATGAGATGCCCTTCCTGCCCTCTTCGCAGCCGGAGGGGGGCACACGCCGACACCTGCCGTTCCACTGGGAGTGGGCGCAAAGGTCGGGCCACCTCAGCCGACCCGCAGGGCAGTGGGCGCCTTTCCAAGGCAGGAAGCACCCGTCCCCTCCCTCCCCCGGCCGGCAGGAGACCCGCTCCAGCCCCCATGCCCCGCCGCAGCTGTCCCTGACCCCCTCTTCGAGGACCCCGCAAAAATTACCTTCTTAAAGAAGGGGATGCGCTTGCCGTGGGGCGGCGGGGTGGTGACACTGCTAACACTAGTCTTGGCGGAGCCGCCCGGCTCCCCCGGCTCCATTTCGTCCTCCTCTAACTCTAGGGGGTCTAGCTCAAAGGCTAAGTTAGTCACCTCATTACCTGGACCACAGCAGGAGACGGGAGGATGGGGGGGGGAGAAAGAAAGAAGAAGAGGTGAACGGAACAGGGCCGGAGAAATGCAGGGCGGGGCGGGGCAGGCGGAGAGACGCAGCTGCCGAAGGAGGGACAGGGCAGACACGACAGGCCCAGCACGGGGTCCTAGCCTTCACCACTTCGTGTGCTGGGGGCTCAGAACTGGGGTGCCTCCTACTGCAGGAGATGGGGTCTGGCAGCGGGGAGCCACCCCACCCCACCCGCACCCGAGGCTGGCGGCAGCTCTTACCACTGGCAGGGGGTGTGGGGCGGCGGGCGCCAGTCACCACGTCTCCCAGGCTGGAACTGGAGTTGTCACCTGACTTGCTGTGTGGGCAGGAGGCAAAGGGAGCCGGTGAGAGCAGGTGGGCACCGCAGGCACAGGGGCGTCTTGTCCTCCCGCGAGCCGTGGCTTCGGGGGTTCTCCAGCGCCCCGCCCCCACGGACGCCCCGGGGATCTCTGGGCCCTCGGAGCCAGGGGTCCGGGCACCTGGAGCTGAGGCGGTTCTGGCGCAGCTTCTGCTCCTGCAGCAGCCGCAGGCTGTCCAGCTTGACGGGGCTGGGGATGAAGCCCACCTCGCAGCCCTCTTTCACCAGCCGTCCGATCCACCAGTCATTATTGTATTTCTGCAGGGGACAGTGCGGCAGGGGGCGCTGGGGGGGGGACCGGCACCGGCCGCCCTCGGAGAGGGAGAGGTGAGCATCACTGTCCCCTACCGCCCAGCCGGTGACAGGCAGAGGCATCAATGCGGATGCCCACGCGTTGCCCAAGGTCCCGGTCACGCCTAACCCTGTCTGCCAGGAGACCCCTCATTCACCCACGGCCACCCCTCCTGCACCCTCCCCGGGACCCCAGGCTCCGAGCTCTCCCACCTCCTTGATGTGCAGGAAGTCCTTGGGCTCGAAGGTGATGGCCACGCCCTGCACCGGCACCTCGTCCCCAGGAGACGGGTTGTAGCCCACATTTGTCCGCACGGCAAACGCCACAGGCTTGGTCTGGGGGACGGCAACAGGGGCCAGCGGGTTAGACCGCCGCCGTCTGAGTTGTAAATAGTTCTTGAAAGTGCACATGGAGCAGCGGCTGTGGCTTTCTGCGTGTTGACGTCTACAGTGGAAAGCAGATCTGCCCCTCGGCCCTCGGTGGAGCAGGGCGCGGGAGTTGTGAGTACTGGTGGGGGAAGCACCCCAAGTGACGTGCAGCGGGGACAACCCTAACACAGGCACACTGCTCCTTCCTGTGCCAAGTGTGACGTTACAAGCTTCCCATGTGTCACTTCATTTGCTTAGCACAAAAAGCCCCTGAACAAAGAACTCTCACGTTTGCCATCTTAGTGTACTTTTTTTTTTTTGGTACTGGGGATGGAAATCAGGTCCTTGCACTTTTGAGGCAGGCAGTGGAACCACTGGGCTAAATCTCCAGCCCCTTACTGTACTTTTTAAGTTTATTTATTTATTTAACTTTTGAGGCTGGGTATTGAGCCCAGGGAGCACTGAGCTACATCTCCAGCTCTTTTAGAGATAGGATCTTGTTAAATTGCCCAGGCTGGCCTCGGACTTGTAATCCTCCTGCCTCAGCCTCCCAAACAGCTAGGGTTGCAGGTGAGCACCACTGCACTTGACTTTTTTAAAATGTTCATGTGTGTATTCTGTCTCCCACAAAATGAATCCCAGAATTTTCCCTCCTGTATTTTCATTTTGCTTCTTTGTGGCCCGTGATGCCAGCTGCTAGTTAAGGTTGTAAGTACGATGAAATCCAACTCCAGGGATGGCAATATGTTTTTCTACCTTTCTCTCTTTTTTTTTCATTCTTTTGATTTTCTGAGACAGGGTTTTACTATGTAGTTTTGGCCAGCCTCGAACTCACAGCAATCCTCCTGCCTCAGCCTCCAGGGTGCTGGGATTATAGGCATGCGCCCACCATGCTGGGCTTCATTTTTCTTTTGTTTTTGTTTTGGAGACAGGGTCTCACTATGTTGCCCAGGCTGGCCTCAAATTCCTGCCCTCAAATGATCCTCTTGCCTCAGCCTCCCAATTAGCTGGAATTTCAACCAGGCAGCACTGCAACAAGCTGTCTGCACATCAAATCTGGCCATTCCACACATGTAGAACACACATGTGGGGCTCCCACCAATTTCCGGCTCTGTGACCATCAGTGATTTCGAATTTGTCAATGAGACCACACTTCAATACTACAGTCAGAAAGCAGATGGTGCCGATGGCCAATGACAACCTGGCCTCGGCCTCTCTTTTCACTGCTCGTGAAAAGAGATACTCCCCAGAGTAACAGCAAGGACACGCAAGTGTCCCATTACGGTGGCATGGAAACTGGCCCAAAAAGCTATCTTTCTTTTAATGAATGAGGTGCATTACAGTTGTTAGAAACAAGGTTACTTGCCTAACCTCACACAGACACTAAGAGTCAGGGCTGGGATTCCAGCCTCGGGAATCTGGTTCCAGGAAGAAGTGGGCATTTCGGCATTTTCGGGCTCCTGGACACGTATGTGTGGGTGGTGAGGCAGGTTCCCCAGCTCAGGATTCACAGGTGCAGGACACAGGAAGTGGCTGGACAGAGATCCGTCCTGGCCTGTCCGGCCTCCCCGCAGCCCTCCTTCCTCACCTTGGCTTTCTCAAGCTGGGCCAATGCCTGTCGCTCTGCCTCCTTCCTTAAGGCTTCTCGGTCTTCCTCCAGAGACACGTCAGAATCGGATGGACGGCTGGTATAGGACTCCGCCGAGCCCTGAAAGACAGCAGCACAGCTCAGGCCCAAGGTCCCCACCCACCCCGGATGCTCCAGCCTGCCCAGCACAAGTCCACAGGCCTGGAGGAAGGTGCTGTGGGGAGGA
Organism: Fukomys damarensis; assembly: GCF_012274545.1. Lineage (NCBI taxonomy): Eukaryota > Metazoa > Chordata > Mammalia > Rodentia > Bathyergidae > Fukomys > Fukomys damarensis. The sequence continues at coordinate 36,037,659 of NW_022900925.1, forward strand.
AGGGTCCGGGAGGAGGGCGGCCCTCTGGGTGACAGCAGTGAACCGGGGTTAAGACGGATGGGTCCAGGAACAGCTGCTCAGCCCCGGGAGGGGTGGGAACCTGATAGGGCACAGCGCAGGGAGGAGTGCCAGGGGGCTGTGTCCTGCCCTGATTCTCCTGCCCTGCCCTGCCCCCAGCGTCATGGAGCCCTCCAGAGACCAAAGCCACCCGTCCGGGCCTGCTTCTCCCCACTAGGACTGAGCCGGAGGGTGAGAGGGAAGACCCCTACATCCCCACCCCTCTGACTGGTACCACCAGAATCAGGCCCCCCCCTCAGAGCCAACCCTGGGGCTGGGATAAGACACAAAGAGAACTAAGAGTCACAGGGGGGTGAGGGCAGGAGGCAAGCCAGCAGCAGGACACCGAGGCCTTGTCGCAACACCTGGGCCACCAGGCACTGCATAAGGGCTGCTCGGAAGCTGGCTATGCCAGGACGCTGGGCTTGACCACCTGGACCAACCTGGGGAAAAGGTCTCCTTTAGGATCCACATGTTAGCAACATGTGGGAGACAGGTGCGGCCAGGTCACCAGCACACCAGCGCCTGTGTCAGGGAGGCTCCATGTCTCTGCTGGCTGCGTCCCTGAGGGTGCAGGCCCAAGAGTGCAGGGCACAGGAAGTGTGCGTTTGTGTGTGACTTCCGAGGTGGTGGCATGGGTCAGGGGAATGTCGGGGAGCAGCAATATGTCAGAAACGTGGGGGACCTCTCTGCAAGGCACAGGAGAATCACCTGGCTGGGAACGTGCACAGGTAGGTAGAGAGGGGATCCAAGGTAGAGAGATGACAAAGTTTCACCTCTTCTAGCGGCCTCTGGTTGCACCCTGGTGCAGTGCCCAGCCCTTTCCCAGACAAACTGTGAAGATGTCAGTGTGGCAGGGGAAGGGTGGGCAGGTCTGGGGTTCCCAACAGAAACTGGAAAAGATGCACACAGCAAAGAGGACAGCAGCCCAGCCTCCACTGTCCCCTTCCCACCAGAAGCACTCAGTCAGGGGGACAGACACCCAGAGAGGCTAGAGACAGAGACCGTGGGCAGAGAGGTGCTCATGGGCCCCAACACACCCGCTGACACACACACACGCGCATGCACACGCACACGCCAGGGGACGGGCTGGCACAAAGTCCCCCCACCAGCTTTTCTGAGGGGCTGTTTTCCCCAGCCCTGCTTTGCCCCGTCCCAGCTCACCGCCATGAGGGTCTGACTGGGCGCCTCCATTCCGGTGCCCTCAGTGCCTGGGCCTGCTGGCCTAGGGGTGGCCCAAACTGCCTGTTCCCCCAGGGGCTCAGGTTACAAGCAGAGTTGCTACATGTGCAAACTGCTGGGGTATATTTAGCTCGGAGATGTGGCAAGGGCGGCCCCCCCACACCCGCCACCCACTGGGGGTCAGAACTGGGAGCCGAGAGGAGGAAAACTGGAGGCTGGGGTCTGACTCCCTGGCTTGGGAAACACTAAAAGATCCAAGGCCCAGAAGGGAAGACTGTGCCGAGAGGGGAGAGAAAGCATAGCCTCCCGCTTCCAAGCCGTGCTGCTGGTCCAGGTCTGCAACAGGAGGGACAAGGGAATGAGGGAGGAGGGACTTCCTGTCTGTGTCCTTAGGAGATGCTGGATGCAGGCCTCTTCCTGGATTGTCCAAGCCAGGCCTGGACCTGCAGGTGCCAAGTGCAGAGACAGAAAATCCAGAAAGAAGGGCCTCACTGCAATCAGTGGGAATGGACCTGGCCCTGCCCTCTCTCCTGGCCCCGAGGGCTCCCCTACCTACTATCCTCTGTCCTTGTGTGCCCTGCCTCTCTCCTCTGTCGCCCACTTCTTTCCCTGCCAAGCCCCTCCTTTCCCAAGCCCCTCGCCTTTTCTGGTTACCAGGCTTGGTTGAGATGCTCTGTAGCCATGGTAACTGCATGTCTCCCTGACTGCCTCTCCCTGAACCTAAGATGGCCCGGGTTGAGTTAGAAGACACAGGAGAGCGGAAGCTTCAGGGCTGGTGGGGGCCGAGCACAGGAGCCCCAGAAAGCTATGCTCTGGTATCTCCCCAATGAGGGGTACTGGGCTCAGATCCCCTTTAAAATACAACATTCCCTGCTCGCTGATCCCACCTTCTGTCTGCACATGACACAGTCACATTTGGAAGTGAGGAGCATGTGTCCCTGCCCCATGCTTGGCCAGGGCTCTGGGAACCCAAATGTCCCAGCTCCTCATTTCTTCACACCTGCCTCCACCCCACCCTGTCACAGATTCCGGGGGAGGATGTGGAAGCAGACAGCCGGCAGGGGGAGTGGGTGACAGCCCGAAGCAAGCCAGGAGGAGGCGGGCCAGGCTGTCCCTGAATGAAATGACGCAGGCAGCAGGCGGCGGGGTGGCAGGGGCTGGTGCAGGAGGAGGCGCTGGTTGGGGCGGGGGCTGAGGCAGTGGGTGCAGCTGACAGCACATCCTAGAGAGGTCTGGAGGTGTCAGGGTGTTGGGGCGGTTCCAAGCAGGTGACAAATGACATGGGGAAGGGTGCCTGGAGAAAGCTGCGGGCCAGCTCACCAACGTTGGCCTCCACCAGCAGCCACCTCCCTCCTCTCGGCCCAGCCTCCCATTACCTGGCGGACGAAGCTGTTGGATGTGGTATCCGAAGATGTGCTCCCGTCCGAGCGTTTGAACCGTCCTTTCCTCTTGCTGTATTTGCCCTGGGGATGACAGAAAGGAACTAGAGTGGCATCCGAGAGGACCTTTCCCAGCCCTCGTCCCACCAGGGCTGGGGTACAGCTGGGCCTCTGGATCCTCATTCCCGGGTGTGCACAGCCCCACCCCCACCCCCTGCATCTTCCTCAAGAGGCAGGGTACAGCCACGGGGAGGGAGGGCCTCCCAGACCTCAGCCCCGAGCTAGGGGGCACACACGGGAGCCCCTAAGCTGCACCAGAGGCTGGGAAGGGGGAGGCCCAGGAAGCAGGAGCTCTCTTCTTAGGCAGCAAAGCTAATTAAGATGCTGGGCAGGCTGCAGAGGCCTCCCCGGGAAGGGGGAAGGGGGAGCTGCCCGAAGTGCTGGGGGCGCGGAGGACAGGGCCAGGGAAGGCCCCTCCCACTGCTGCTGGACTTTCCCCAAGCCAGAGTCCTCGCTTTCCAGAGTGGGGAGGGGATGGCAGCTCCCAGCTCTCCGACACCCAAAGCTGGATTTCTGGGGAGGAGGCCCAGAGTATGGAACCTGTTTGAGAAGTAAACACTGAACCCCAACCGTGGCCTGGAGCCATGGGGCAGACAGCACTCCTCAGCTCACCTCCAGCCAGCCAGGATTTGTCCTGGGCCCCTCCTCACATCATAGTGGCCACACCCTCCGTTCCCTCCTTGGGGACCCACTCTAGGCCCCCAAGTGCCCACGCTTACACCCCCTCCCATGGTATCAGCTGCAGCTCCAGCAATCTCGGGCCCGCAGGTCCCAGGGTCAGGGTGGCTAGCATGGCTGCGTTCCTGGCCCAGATGGGGTGAGTCGGGTGAGCTGTGCTTCGCCCAGGTGAAGGCCTCCTCTTTGGAGGCTGCTGCCTCTTTGCCCTCCACACTCTCTGACACACTGGCCTGGCCTGGCTGGAACGGGTGCAAGATGGAGGGAGGGCTCAGCCCTCCAGGCCTGGCCCCAGCCTCCACCCCAGACTTTCTTTGGCCATACAACCTAGGTGAGGCAGAGCAGTCTGGCTCCTGGGACCCGGGTAGGAGGAGGATGGATAATGGGACCAGCAGGCACTTGGGGGCCCTTTCCAGCCCTTTCCTCCTCCCAAAGTGGTCGCACCCCCACGCCAGTTTTGAGGCTCCCTACACACCTAGCAGGCTCCTGCAGCAACCCTCACACTCCCCCCCCAAAGGGAGTGGCGCCCAGAGGGACAGGGGACAGCTGAAAGGAAGGCCCTGGTCAGCTGCCTGCCAGACTCCGAGGGGCCTAGGGTGGAGGAAGCGGATATTTTTAGGTCTGATCTTACCCCCTACACACCCAGCTACCACGGTACCACGGTGGGTGCAGTTGCTTCGGGCTGGCCACAGCCACACAGGAGTTAATGCTCTCCTTGGGAAGGACGTGTCCCACAGAAATCCCCTGGCACGACCACCCTAAAGGGGGCTGGTTGATCCGGGGAACCGCCACGGGGAATAAAGCCCCTACCCATGCCAGGGGCATGGGACCGGGAGTGGAGGAGTTCAGACCCCTCCCCAGGCAAAACAGCTCCCAGCCCTCCAGGACAGGGGGCTGGCATCCCTCCAACTTTCCAAACTTCGGAGGTGTTTTCGGGGGCTGGGGGAGGGGTACGCCAACCTGGGCGCCGGGAGGAGGGGAGCCGGAGCACAACGGGCATGGGTGACAGACGGGGGCTGGCAAGGAGGCCTGGTCCAGGGCTGCCCCTGCCCCATCCGCGAGAGCAGAATCTGTGGCTGGCAGGGCCTGACGGCACCGCCC
>NW_022900925.1:36042995-36049779 GCF_012274545.1 Fukomys damarensis
CGGGCGCTGCCGGGAGCGAGGGGCCCGCTGGCCAGGCCGGCGCCGCCTCCCTTTCTGTCCCACACCGCTCTGCCAGCGGGTCTAGCCAGCCCTCTCCTGCTTGGGCCGCCGGAACTTCCCGGTCCCAGGAATCCTGGCTTTAACTCCTTTCTCCCCAGTGTGGGGCTCCCGACCGCTTGGACCCGAACAGCGAGGCCCCTCCCTCCTCAACCTGTGCAGGCGCTCTCGCGGGAGGCTGGGGCTGGGAAGGGGTGAGTGTCCAAAGGGACAGCTGAGCGAGGCCAAGATCAGGTCTTAAGACCTTCGATGTAAGATTGAACTCTCCTTATCCTTGAGTTGGGAACAAATATCCAAGCCCGTGGCGACTGGTGAAGAGGGTAGGGGATTTTGGCACCTTGGTGCCTGTGGCGTGGCACAAGGTCTTCCTGGCTGCGTGCTGAGTCTTTTTGCTTTCCTGTAAGATGAGGTTGCTGGTGCTGTGGCGCCTTTGTTACTGGGATTATTGACAGGTTGAGACACAAGATGACTGGGCTATCTGGAGATTCTATAAGGCGGACCAGGGGGGTCAGACAGGAAAGGAGGACCCACTTCCTCCTGCTCCGCAGAGGAGAGACCACAGAATGAAGACTTGCTCTAGTCCAGAGTCCCTGACAAGTCCAATGCGCTGCGTTCTGCTGGAGGACAGAAAGTGGGATGCGCCGCCTCCTCAGTGTGGATTCTGACAAGGGAATGGCCTGTTAGCTCTCTGATCACATCGCTTTGGGGAAGGAAGAACTGTAGCTCTGTCCTTACCCCACCTGCACTGCAGGACAAGAAAGCCTGGCATAACAAGGAAGGCATGGGCTTTGATCAGAGAGACCTGCGTCCTCAATATGTTGCCTTGCCTGGCCTGGAACATGCAGTGATCCTCCTGCCTAGGCCTCCCCAGTGCTGGGAGGACAGGCCACCACCATCCAGGCCTTTGTTGTAAAATAAGGATGAAAGAAACTTTGTGTTGTGAGGCAGTGCTACAAGTGTTACTTTCTCTCTTTTTTTTAAATTTATTTTTGAAACAGGGTCTCACTATGTAGCTCAGGCTGGTCTGGAACTCACATGGATCCTCCTGCCTCAGCCTCCCGAGTGCTGGGATTACAGGTGTGCGCCACCACTCCCGGCTCTTTCTCTTTTTGACCTTCCCTCCTGTACAGTATTTAGCAACCAGGAAGGCTCTGGTGAAAGAGGCACTGACCAGTTTGAACCAAGCAAGAGCTGGAGCCAGAATTTAGGTCCAGGATTATGTATTTGTCTGGCCTCGAACTCACTATGTAGTCCAGGCTGGCCTGGAATTCAGTGATGCTCCTGCTCAGCCTCCTGAGTGCTAGGATTACAGGCATGCACCACCATACTCTTGTCTAGATCTAGGATTCTTGAACCTCCAAACATACTCGTTTTTTTGTTTGTTTTGTTTTGTTTTGGATACCGGGGATGGAACTCAGGACCTTGTACTTGTGAGGCAGACGCAATGCCACTGAGCTAAATCTTGAGCCCTACTCCTTGTTTTTATGTTTAGGAAGCCCCAGAGCTGTTGGACGTTTCTGTCCCTCCCACTTTTGGCAGTCCTGCATCCACCTCTTCATTCCTTCAGGCAAGGAAGAGTTTCTCAGACGTGAACCTGCAAGCTTTGTGCCTGCTGCAGTATACAGTTCCTGTTCTTAAGGAGCTTGTTCTCTTGATACCTTCCTCGGCGAACTTTAACTCATGGTTTTCACAAATGGATGACAGAAACACTAGGATTAGGTCCACTTTACAGAGGAGAAAACAGGTATCAAAGATGAAAGACCCGCAGTGGTACAAAAACATTAATGTCTTTTGTTTTGAACCCCTATCTAGTTCAGGCTGGCCTTGTGCTCCGTATGTAGCCTAGGCTGGCCTTGAACTCATAGTGATCCTCCTGCCTCAGCCTCAACTGGGAGCAAACTAATGACTTTGGGGATCCAATCTGTGTTCGAAGGACTTCCAATCTACTATGAACGTACATAAAAAGTTGTTTTTGATATCTGTCCTTATTATGATCTCTCGCTCCGTTCGCCAATATTTTCCCTGCTAACAAAAACACCCTTTCCCGGAACCCTAACGCCAGTCAGTAAGGAACAGGATACTGAAGTAAAACCTCCTCACCTCACCTACCTGACCCAATGCGACTTCCGCCCACCCGGTAACCACGTGATCAGCCCTTACTGCGCATGTCTAAAGGGAAGTGGGACTGTACCACTTTGCCCTACCGAAGGGGTATAGTTCTAGGTTTTTAAGTTAAAACTATTTCTCAGTACTAGGTTTCTATAATTACGGGTCTTCTAAAAGGATATAAGTGGGACTGAGATGGAAAAGAAGATAAACTGGCAATAGGAAATGCAGACAGAAACGGAGTGTGGTTTGGGCTCTCCCCTCCCCACATAATGGGAGAAGCCAGGCCAGACCGACTTCTTTCCTTTTGCTGCGGCGGCCGCAGCCATGAGGTGAGGCCTTGCGGGTCTCGGGTTTGGGGTCACCTGGGCTGGCGGGGGACGGCAGGGTCGGTACTACGGACCTGGGTCGGGGAAAGTAGATGGAGGCAGCCCCGAGGCGCGTTTTCCCGGGGCCGGGATGGACCGGCGTACCCGGGGCCGCGGCCTTTAGAGGCGGGTCGAGGAGGCCGAGGAGTCGCGAGCCGGGAAGGGTGCGCTGGTGCCCGACGCCCTGCCGCCCTCTGCGCGTAGGAGGGGTCGCCGAGCAGCCAGGCGAACTTCCCGGCCGTGACAGAACCAGGAATCGAGCCCCCAAAGCGTGTGTGTGCGCTGGTAGACCGCTCGTCTGTGTTAACAGTCGCAGACGCTGGCCCCGGATACCTAATAAACATTTTAACGGCTGAATCCTAGAAGAAAAATCAGCTCAATTTCATCTCGATTGCTGCGCGTAGGAGGGGTCGCCGAGCAGCCAGGCGAACTTCCCGGCCGTGACAGAACCAGGAATCGAGCCCCCAAAGCGTGTGTGTGCGCTGGTAGACCGCTCGTCTGTGTTAACAGTCGCAGACGCTGGCCCCGGATACCTAATAAACATTTTAACGGCTGAATCCTAGAAGAAAAATCAGCTCAATTTCATCTCGATTGCGTCGTCAATGTCAGAGGAGGTTAAGGCATAGTTTGGACTTGAGCCTTCTCGAGGCAACCTGAGTGTTTTTTATTCGTTTGTTTTTGTTTTTGAGACAGGGTCTTGTGTAGTTCAGGCTGGGCTTGAACTCGGATAAGCCCTCCTGCTTCAGCCTCTTGCTTTCACGCCCAGCTGGCTTTGACAGAGGGAAAGAATTTTATGTGAGGGCCATTTTAAGACTTTGACTAGGGGTGGGTACACTAATGTGATCCAAGCTACTCAAGAGGCTGAGACAGGAGAAAGTTCCAGTCTAGTCCCAGACGACTTAGCAAGATGCTGTCTCAAGGAGGGGTGGATTGGGAATGGGTGCGAGGTCCTGGCACAGACCCCAGTGCGGCAAAAAGAAGCACATGAAGACCAGGGGGCAGACGTCCACTGGGCTGCTCCTTCCTGACCAGCAGTGGCCTCCAGGGCCTGATCGTGTTCTCTGTGCCCCAGTATGCTCAGGCTTCAGAAGAGGCTGGCCTCCAGCGTCCTGCGCTGTGGCAAAAAGAAGGTCTGGTTGGACCCCAATGAGACCAATGAAATCGCCAATGCCAATTCCCGTAAGTATTTTGCACCTACCCCGTGCCTAGTTCAGTGTTGCATGAATGAAGGCACCGGTGTGTTGATGGAGGAGTCAGCAAGAGATGATCACAGTCCCTTTCCTACCCTTGGATGCCTGGTTTGGAATTTAGCGGGAACCGCCAGTGTTAACATTATAAATATTTCTGAAGCAGGTTTTCAGTTGTATGGCATTGTGCAGGTTTGAGAAGAGAAAAGCTACTCTGAATGCTGGGGATTTAGCTTAGTGGCACCACACCTGCCTTGCACGAGGTCCTGAGTTGAATTCCCGATACCCCACTCACCTACCCCCCAAAACAGAAAAACTACTCTTGAGAAGTAGCCGGGTGGCAAACCAGAGGCAGAGGCAGAAGGGGCACAAATTTCAGCCCTGGCAATTTAGTGAGATCCTTTTTTTTTGCCTTGTTACCAAGGGTCAAACTCTGGTCCTTGTGCTTGCAAGGCAGGCGGTGGAACCACTGAGTTAAATACCTAGTCCTTAGTGAGATCCTTTTTCAGAATGAAAAAGGGCTGGGGATTTAGTTCAGTGACACTGCACCTGCCTCACAAGCACAAGGTCCTGAGTTCCATCCCTGGTACAGGAAAAAAGTGTGAGAGGTGAATTAGGATGGCCTGAGGCTTCAGACATGCAGCAGAGGCCTGTTGGCCTGAGTTTACTCAGGGGTTTCAGCATACAGCTCAGAGGTACTTGGCTTTCTGTGTGTTATAAAACGTTCTTACAGGTAGAAACCTTTTTTTTTTTTAAAGGCAGTGGGTAAGTTTCATCTCTCTTCCCCCACTGTTGAGACCCCTTGGTCACTGTGGGCTTGTCCTGGGTTGTGGCCGGGCTGATAGAGGGCGCCCTGTGCTTCTAGGTCAGCAGATCCGGAAACTGATCAAGGACGGGCTGATCATCCGCAAGCCTGTGACCGTCCATTCCCGGGCGCGATGCCGGAAGAACACCTTGGCCCGCCGGAAGGGCAGGCACATGGGCATCGGTGAGCAGGGTCTTCTCTGATTGGGAACGTAGGGCTGGGTGTGGCTGCAGGAAGGGGTCCTATGGACTGAATTCGTTAGCTGTTTGGGGTTCTGCTGGTTCTGTGAGATCCTAAAATCCCTATCTGGGCCGGCGATTTAGCTCAGTGGTTCCACCCACATGCCTCACAAGTGCAGGGTCTCAAGTTCACTCCCTGGTACCAAAAATTAAAATCCCTTTCTAGTTGGGGTCATTGGCAGAGGCAAAGGTCATGCTGTGCTCACTTCCCTCCCTTGGTACCCACTCTGGAGAGAGCGGCAAATGATGGCCAAGTTTGTACTTCCTGGATAAATGAGTAAAAGAGGTGGGGCGGGGGGTTATAACCTGTGTCCCAAGCTACTCTTGAGGCTGAGGCAGGAGCATTGTGAATTCAGGACCAGCCTGGGAATCAAGATGAGAAAAAGTATAGCTCAGTGGTAGAGTGCTTGCCTGGCATGCATGAGGTCCTAGGCTCCATCCCTAGTGCCATACACAAAATGTTGAGTGGGTGCAAGAAATTAAATGTTCGGGGACTGGGGATTTAGCTCAGTGGTTCCGCTGCCTGCCTTGCAAGCACAAGATCCTGAGTTCGATCCCCGGTACCAAAAAAAAGAAAGAAATTAAATGTTTGGAGTCATTATAAATGGAAGTCTTTACTTAAAATGAAATTGGGAGTAGCCAGGTGTTGTGGTGTGCACCTATAATCCCAGCTGTTGGGAAGGAGGCTGAGGCAGGAGGATTGCCTCGAGTTTGAGGCCAACCTGGACTATAGTAAGACCCTGTCTTTTAAAACAATGAAATTGGGGGTTTAAGTAAAGACCAGTCTGCTGCCTGATAAGCCCAGGCCAAGGCTAATTCCTAGTTCTCCATGGTTACAGGTAAGCGGAAGGGCACAGCCAATGCCCGGATGCCAGAGAAGGTGACCTGGATGCGGAGAATGCGGATCCTGCGCAGGCTGCTGCGGAGATACCGCGAGTCTAAGAAGATCGACCGCCACATGTGAGCCACCACCAGCTGCCCCTTGCAGGGCTGAGCATTGGGGGTGGGGTAGGGCTCTGGCTTTGTCCCAGGGGATCTCCCAGGACTGAACTGTGCCAGGCAGGGCGTCCGTCTTCTTTGGGAAGTGGGAAGCAGGGAGGGTGGGCCTCGATGCCAAGCAGCCTCGGCCCCCACACCCGCAGGTACCACAGCCTGTACCTGAAGGTGAAGGGGAACGTGTTCAAGAACAAGCGGATCCTCATGGAGCACATCCACAAGCTGAAGGCGGACAAGGCCCGCAAGAAGCTCCTGGCGTGAGTCTCGGGCGGGGGTCGTCCCTCGACCAGGAGGGTTCCGGGAGCACAGGCGCCACCCACCTGTCGCTCCTGTTGGAGCAGGACTCTTGGTGGCTTCCCAGGCCTGGCATAGGCTCAGGGTTCCAGAGCCTCTGTGTTCCCACCTCAACCCCTCTTTCTTCCTCCCAGTGACCAGGCCGAGGCCCGAAGGTCAAAGACGAAGGAAGCACGCAAGCGTCGTGAGGAGCGTCTCCAGGCCAAGAAGGAGGAGATCATCAAGACCCTGTCTAAGGAGGAGGAGACCAAGAAGTAGAGCCCTGTGTGTACGTGGCGGACAGTCCTGAATAAAACAGTTGATTCCGTTCCTTCTGGTGTCTGTGGGGCCTGCTCCGCTTGTCCAGCTGTGCACCCCTCCCTCTGGTCCTGTTTTGGTGGTGGGGGCCGACTTCAGGGGGAGGCCAGTGGCCTCTGTCTCCCCCTCCAAAATGCCATCCTTTAATCTCTCCTTTTCCGGCAGTTCCCACGGCACTTAGGAAGTGGTCTCAAGGTGTTGCTTAGGACCACAGTTGTGACATAAGTTGGAGGTCATATTTTTTATGTTGCCCAGGCAAAGTTTTAGTTGTTTGTGTTTGGCATTGAACCCTGGCCCTTCACACTTGAGTTATATCCAGCCCTTTTTAAACTTTTTGTTTGTTTGTTTTTTGGTACCGGGGATTGAACTTGGGTCCTTGTGCTTGCAAGGCAGGCGGTGGAACCACTGAGCTAAACCCCTGGCTTTTTTTTTTTT
>NW_022900925.1:36049898-36051178 GCF_012274545.1 Fukomys damarensis
GGTTTTTTTTTTTTTTTTTTTTTGGTACTAGGGATCAAACTCAGGAACTTATGCTTGCAAGTAGTGGAACCTCTGAGCTAAATCCCCAGCATCCAGCCCTTTTTGAAACAGTCTTTGTTAAATTGCCCAAGTTGGAGTCAAACTTGAGGTCTTTCTGTTTCCAGCATGCACCACTATACCTAGCTTTTTTTGGTTTTTGTGTACTTGGTTTTTTGGTACCAGGGTTTGAATTCAAAACCTTGTGCTTGCCAGGCGGGTGCAGTGCCATTGAGCTAAAGTCTCCAGGCCTGTGTGCTTGTTTTTTGAGACCGCGTCCCGCTGTGCAGTTCCGGCTGGCCTCGGAACTTGTGGTGATCATCCTTCTTCAGCCTCCAGAACGCTGGGGTTATTTACATGCGTGCCAGGTCCGGTTTACAGAGAGAACTTGCCTCTGAGTTGCATAAAAATGGAAATAAAGATGGCAAGATTTTTGTGCAGGCTGTCACTATGCACCTCAGGCTCAACCATGGCGTTGCTTGTTTTGTCTTTAGAACTGGAAGTGGGTTCTGGTTTCCCAGTTAACGGGTGGTAGTAACTGCCAATAAATATTTCAATGAAGAATCTGGGCGGAGTATGTTAGGCACTTGACATTATTTTCTTGCATGTGCAGACAAGTCTGTCCCTTCAGCTCCATTTTGCAGACGGAATGGGAGTGACAAGGACTTCGGAGCCAGAGCCTGTCCGCCCGTTTACATCCCAGGGCCAAGGGTGACCTGACGGAAGGTCTCACCCAAGGCCTCATCCTCCAGTGCCCCTGTACGCACAGTGCAGGAGCCGCTTTCGCTCAGGGCCGGAAGGTGGCGCTGTCCCCTCGCAGGGCACTGCTCCTAGTCGGTGCCTGGCTGGGCTTTTGGTTGGGTGGTTGGAAGGTGTGGGGAAGGGACTGAAGGCTGAGGATCCCGCCTCCCAAGTTCTGAGCTTTATCCCTGCATCCTGTTCGTGCTAGCAAGTGCTGTACCGCAGAGCGCACCCTCAGGCTGGCCACTTTGAAACAGCTTGAGTTCCCACCCTGTGCCCCTTCCCAGGGAGCCAGAGAAGAAGCTCCCTGGAGTCGCCCTGTTTTCTTCCAGAGCCTGGAGCCTTAGGAAAATCTGAGTATACCAGACATGGTAACTCATGAAAAAGGAAAAAAAAAAAAATCCAGGGCCAAGGGTTTAGTTCAGTAGTACCGCTGCCTGTCTCGCAAGGGCAAGGTCCTGAGTTCAATCCCCATATAAAAAAAAAATAAAGGCCAGGGATTT
>NW_022900925.1:36051378-36052219 GCF_012274545.1 Fukomys damarensis
AAAAAAAAAAAAAAAAAAATTCAACTAGCTGGTTGTGGAGCACACATGTAATTCCAGTACTTGGGGTGGGGGCGCTGAGGCAGGAGGATTGCTGCAAGTTCAAGGCTAGTTTAGGCTACATAGTGAGTTCAAGGCCATTCTGAACCACACAGCAAGCCCCTGTCTACAAAAAACAAACCTGACATGGCAGTGCATGCCTTGATCCCAGCATTCCGGAATGCCAAGGCAGGAAGAACCCAAGTTGGAGTTCAGCCTGGGCAATTTAGCAAGACCAAGTCTCAGATTTTAAAAATGTTTAGAAAGTGCTGTTAGTTGTGGTGGTGCCCGCCTGTAATCCCAGCATTCGGGAGGCTGAGGCAGGGGGTTCACCAAATGGAGGTCAGCCTGGGCTACATAGTGAGTTCAAAGCCAGCCTGGAAGCAACGAATCGAGCTCCAGACTTCGCTCTGAGCTATGTCCCTAGCACATTTGCCTGTTCCTGTGCTGGCTCAGTCGCCAGTGCCGGGTGGGGGCTGGAGGGAAGTTCCGAGGTAGCACCTGTGTTTAGCGCTCGGCTTTTTATTTTATTTATTTATTTATTTAGGTACCGGGGATCAAACTCGAGTCCTTGTGCTTGCGAGGCAGGCGGTGGAACCACAGAGCTAAATCCCCGGCCCAGCTTGCTTTTTAAAGACGGTCTCTGTGTAGCCCAGGCTGGCCTCGAACTGCCGCGGAAGGTATCCACCCCTCTGCCCTTCCGGCCTTCCAGTCCCTGGCTCCCGAGGCGACCTTCGGCCTCGGCAGCGCACACGGGCTACAAGAGGCAGCTGCGGCGGGGCCCAGCCCAGGGGAGGGCGCCCCC
>NW_022900925.1:36052378-36052646 GCF_012274545.1 Fukomys damarensis
GGCGAAGCGGCCGGGGAGGGGGGTGCGGCAGCTTCTGGGTGGCGGCCACATCGGGGTGCAAAACGCCTGGAGGTTTCCGCTGTCTCCAAGAGGGCCCCCCCCCCGCAACCCTAGGGCTCCGCCCCGCCCCTCAGGGTGTCTGTCTCCACCTTGGGGCTCGGGGCAGCAGGGCGGGAAGATTTGAGCTCGGAGGAAAGTCATGGGTCCTTTTTTTCAGTAGTGGGGATCAAATCCAGATCCTTCGTTGAGCTACATCGGCTTTTTTTTT
>NW_022900925.1:36052670-36061944 GCF_012274545.1 Fukomys damarensis
GAGACAGTCTCCCTATCTCTCTAAATTGTCCAGTCTGGGTTCAAATTTGACATCCTCTTGCCTCAGTTTCCCAGCGTGCTGAGATTACAAGCGTGCACGCCTCTGCCTGGCTAGGAAAGCATTATTTCCGGGACTGCCTTGGTCGCTGATTTGCTGGGAGACTTGGCACAAGTCTTAGCCTGCTCTGGGCCTCGAGTTTCCACACGTATGAACAGAGCAGAACTGGGCTGCAGTCTGTACGACCCTGGATAAGCCCCTACCAGCTCTGCGCCTTAGGGTCCTCACCCGGGCAGAGGAGACCAGCCCGCTGTCCCCGAGGGGTCCCGAAGGATTAAACAGCGCGAGGCTCTGGCCTGTTCGCCTCAGCTGGGCAGGGCTGGGACCACCCGGCCGGAAGAGGCCCCGCCCCATCCCTCCGCGGCCCCGCCCTCGAGACGAGCCTATAAATAGTTCCGGCGGCCTGGCGCGGCGCTGCAGGCCGGCTATGGTGGGCTGCGGCTCAGTCCCCTGGGAGGCTGTGTGGCTGAGTCATCAGCCCAGAGGCTGCGACTGTCCCCACAGACAGCGCCTCGAGCTCGGACTCGGGGGGCTGCAGGAGCGAGGCTCATCTTGGATGGGTTCCAAGCCCTCCGAGCCGACGCAGGCAGGTCTGGGCGGGCACCTCTGGGTGGGCCGTGTGTGTGCGCCCCTCCCTGAGCCACCGGAGAGTGATCTCAGCCCTCCGGCGTCCCCAGACCTCCCTCTCCCCTTCCCTCGGGCCCTCTCCGCGTCTTTCTCCCTGACCTCTTTGTCCTGCCATGCGGGTGCCAGCCCCAGTCCTGCCTCCCAGGTCACCAACTGTCCCAGCCCCACTACCCGCGCCTCTCCTGCCTGATCGCAGCCAAGCTCCCCTAGCAGACAGCTGGGACAAGACACGTTTAATTAGGGCCCGGGCTCCACAGTGCCCGCAGACCCGCCATGCAGCCTGGTGTACAGTGGGCATCGGCCACCCCGGGGGTGTCGCTGGGGGGCCTCATGGCAGCAAACAGGGCAGTGTGGCTTGAACCCCCTCTGCAGGGGCAAGGGAGGAAGGTCTGTGAGGGAGGACACCTCTGTGCCTCTCACCAGGAGGGTGTGACTGTGCCCAGGAAGGGGTGGCATTGGCTGGCATGACCAAGGGCACAAGAGGAGGCTCTGAGCTCGGGGGAGGAAGCTGGCACCAGAAAAAAGCAGCCTGGAAGGGAGAGGTCCCCGTTTCTGCTCCCCTCTTTTCCTGACCTCTCCCCCTCTTCCTCCAGGGGCAGTGTCCAGGAAAAGAGGCAGATAGGGCCAGAGAGGGACTCCCTGGACGTCAGCCTGGGGACCTGCAGAGCCGGGAAAGGGGCAAGGGAGACAATCCTGCTGTTGTCAGGTGACCTGACTATGACATGGGGTGGTTTGGATCGAGCGTGGGCCAGGGTCCAATTCTCCGTTGACTTTCTGGGCCTGGGCTGCTGTGCGGTGACTGTCCTGCTTGAAAGGACAACCGTAACCTGTCACATCTGCTGAGACCTCAGCCCTGCCCACTCTGGAGGCCGGGGCTTCAAGTAATGGGAGAGATTCCTGCAGAACTTTCCTGAGAAGTGAGGAGTGGCAGAGACGTGGAGACCGAGGCCCTGCCATGGTGCTGGGTCCCCTCCCAACATGGGCGGAGGGCTGAGGGGTGCAGGAAGCCCGCAGCACTCTGCCTGCAAAGGGGCAGACCCAAGCAAAGGCTCCGAAGGCGAGGGGTCAGGCATGCAGAGGCCGTGTGGGCAGGTGGGGAGTGGCCAGATTCGGGGGTACCTGGGTGCCATGGGGAACCTACTTGCAGCTCCCCACTTCCTCCCAGTCCCAGGGGATCAACCCAGCAGGGTGCCCCGCCCAAGAAATAAAACCTTCCCTGGGGCCTCTGGCCCGGGAGAGGCAGAGGAGGCAGGTGCTGGGGTGCCGGCTCCGTTTCCATCCTGCGGGCGCCTTCAGATCTCCGTCAGGGCATCCGCTGGCACCAGGCCCCGCTTCTTGCCGCTGCTGACTCGGACAAAACCATCAGCATCTCTGCCCCTGCCCACGCCCACGCAGATCTGAATGAGACAGCAGACGGCGCTGAGCCCTGAGGCTGGCTGGGGGATGGGAGCCCCCAATGGCGCCCTTCCACACCCGCACTGAGACTGCCCTGGAACTCACTATGTAGCCCAGGCTGGTCTGGAACTCACAGCGATCCTCCTGCCTCAGCCTCCACAGAGAGTGCTGGGATGACAGGCACGTGCCACCTGTCCTGGCTCCCATCCCTACTCCCTCTCACCCAGGTAACACAGCAAGCCAGGGCCAGGCTGCCGCTGGTGTCATCCAGCCTCACCTCTGTGCCCCCCACCCCGACCCCAACCCGCACCCCTCAGGCAGGAAGGACAGGAGGCCTGGCCACAGAGTCCTGCAGGCTCCGGCCGGCCGGGGCTCACCTGGTTCTCCTTGAGGCTCAGGTGACCCTGCTCCTTGTTTCCAGGGAAAGGCCGGCAGCAGCGCCACACGTTCTCACCTGGCCTCACCCGTTGTACAAAGTTGGCCGGGAAGAAGCCCACGCGGTCGCCAATCTTGCCCTAGGAAGAGGCGGGCAGTGAACCCCAGCGCCACGTCCTGCCCTGCTGCCACCTGACTCCACTCAGCTCAGGCCCTAGGCCCCAGGTCCTGGGCTCCGGTGCAGCTGAGCAGCTTTGGGGCTGGGGGCGGGCAGAAGGACAAAGCCAGGACCAGGACGGGGAAGGTCAGAGCCACAGCAGGGCCAGGTCCTGGGAGATCTCTGGGGCTGGCGAGCAGGTGGGGGAGGCAACAAGCAGGGTTCCTCGGTGCCCCCACCACCCCGTCACCTTCCACCAGTCCTCGTTGGAGTCATCCACCAGCATGATCCGATCCCCTGGCCTGCGGAAGGAGAGCCAGGCAGCACTAGGGCCCTTGTGGCCACAGAGCCGGCCCTCTGTCCATGTGGTGAGACGGGGTGTCACCCCCATCACTCTCAGACTCAGGCAGCTCCCATCTTGGGGGGCCTTGGCAGCCTCAAGCATGCAAGAAGGTTGCCCAGGATAATGGGGTGTGGAGCTTGGAGCCCAGCAGCTGCCTGGTGAGGCTGAACCACACAGAGGACTTACTGCAGGGCCAGGTCGTTGCTCTCCTGGGGCAGGAACTTGTAGAGTGCCACGTAGGAGTACATGGGCCCCACTTCCTTCCGCAGGAGCGCCTTGGGGGGCTGGGGAAGCATGGATCAGCTGCTCAGAGCGCCCTGCCTGGGAGCCACCAGGCGCCAGACCCTCCCTCCCTCGGTGAGCAGGAGCGCATGGGTGGGGCAGAAAAGTCCCCTGGTCTCCCTGCTGTGCCTCTGGTCCTGACGCAGCTGTCCTAGCACTCAGGACAAGTGTGGCAGCAGCGACAGGGATGGGGGGTGTCCTCCCAGCCCGCTGGGCCTCTCACCTGCTGCCCAGGGCTCTGCTCTTCCGCAGGCTCCGCGCTCTCCGCCAGGGCTGTGGACCCTGGGGGCGTGGGCGCGGCAGGCTGTGAGGGCCGCTCTGCTGGCTCCACTCCTCCACGCTCACCGCTATGGCCGGGCCGCTCCTCGGGGCTGCGGATGCTGCCCTCCCCGTCCTCCGTCAGCTCCTCCGCCAGCTCGCTCTGGGGCAGGAGGGCATGCAGGGCTCAGCCCAGCCACCAGGGTGCCCTCAGGCCCCTCCCCTAGGTGCCCACGTACCAGGCTCCGCGTGGGGGACTCGGATGTGCTGCTGAAGCTGGAGCGGTTCATCAGCGCCAGGGACGTGCCATAGCGCAGGGCCTCGTACACCGGGTCCACCTTCCCGCCGAGCCCTGCCGGGTACCCGCGCTCAAGGCCGGGACCTCAGCTGACACCAAGCCTGGCCGGGCCCAGGCATCCCCTCTCCTGCCGTCCAGGCCTTCTCATCCCTGTGGCTGCTCCACATTGCACTGTGGTGTCCAGGCGGAGACCTGGGTTCCTTGCTGCCCACAGCCACTGCAGCCTGTCCCCAGCCTCCCAGCTTCCAGAGTCCACACCCTGGATCTGGCCCCTCCAATCCATGCAGCAGCCGCAAGAAAATCACAAGATTTCTCTTAAAATAAGACTATCTCAGCCAGGCCTGGGTCTGTAATCACTGCGCTCTGGGAGGCTGAGGCAGGAGGATCACAGATTCTAGCCCAGCCTAGGCAATTTAGTGAGACCCTGTCTAAAAATAAAAATACAGCCAGGCGTGGTGTGGCACACCTGTAATTGCAGCAATCGGAAGGCTGAGGCAAGGGGATCACTGTGAGTTCAAGACCAGCCTGATCCTCACAGTGAGATGCACTGACTCAAAAATAAAGAAATAAAAACGAAAACCACAAAGGCTCTGGCTCCTGCAATGAATCGCTCAGTCGGTAAATGTGACCAGGCCTTGCCGGGACACTCACCGGTGGGTGGGGACTCTCTGCTGGCCGCACAGGCTGGTGGGGGGTCGTGCACCAGGAGCGGGGAGCTGAAGTTTCTGCGGAAGGAGGTGGACTGCGCCCGAGGAGGAGGCACAGGCAGAGGTCAGGGCGGGAAGCCCCCAGGACCCAGCTGGGAGCGCCCACCCCACTCACCATCTTGCCCGGGCACTGCTGGCAGGAGATCCCCTCAGAGCACCAGAGGTGGACGCTGGCCTTGCAGCCCTTACAGCGCAGGCCCTGCTTGGAGTTTCCTGGAAGATTTGGGGCCCGGCCAGGGGGAGGTCAGAGTGGGCTGGGCACGGGGAGGGCACGTAGGGTAGGGAGTGGGGCTGGGCACCCTCCACCCGCTGTCGGGGCGAGTGTCACGGAATCCCGAAGCCCCACAGCCACCCCCTGATCTCTTCTCTCCTTTCTGCAGTGCAGGGTGGAGCCCGGAACCGTACAGAGTGGACGGCACCCAGGAGAAGGGGCACAGTGAGGACCGGGTCAGCACCAGGTGGCAGCTCCCCATCGCCCACTGTCCCCCTGGGCCCAGCGCCTACCCACGATGAGCTGGTGGCACAGCTGGCAGGGGCTGGCGCGCTTGAAGATGTGCTCCTGGAAGCCGTGCCTCCTGGGGGGCTTGAGTGGCGCCAGGGGGCGCAGCGCCGGGCACGGGGAGGCCGCCGGGGTGGACGTGGGTGGCGGGGAGGGCGGGGGCAGAGGGGACGGGGGTGTGAGCAGCACCTCCGTGGGACGAATGAGCTCAGAGCTGGGGCGCAGGAAGAAGTTCTCCATGCTCTTGCTCCTCAGGATGGTCTTGAGGGACAGAGAGCGCTTGAGCCGCTGCAGCTGGGAAGGAGGGCACCGTGGGCGGAACGCCCTGTGGGTGCCCTTGGGGTGTCTCCCAGGGTGGCAGCGTGTGGACGGCAGAGCTGAGAGGCAGCACTGAAAACTGGGTGTGGTGGTACGTGCCAGTAATCCCAGCAGTGGGGAGGCTGAGACAGGAGGATTGCCCCCACCGTGGTGCCGAGTCTCCCCATGACCCCGCAGACCTGTCTTTGGCACCCCTGCCTCCCCCAGCCACATGCCAGGATGCTGGGACTTTTATGGCCCTGGGATCTCTGACATGCTTGTCCTCTTTGCCCTATGTGGTGAACACCTGTGTACCCTTCCGAGCCCTTCCCACAGCCCCTCTGCCTTGGATGCCAGCTGTCCCACAGGAACTCTCTCAAGCAGGCCTCACCCTCCTCTGCTGCCCACTGCCCTTGTGCCAGTCCTGACCTGCTATGCCCCCACTCAGAGAACTGTTGTCCCTGTTCTCATTCCCTCGGGAGACTGTGCCTTTTGGGAGAAAGGGTCTTGCTCAGTTGCCCTGGCTGGCCTTGAACTTGAGATCCTCCTGCCTCAGCCTCCTGAGTAACAGAGACTACAGGCATGTGCCTTCAGGGCCAGCGCTGTCCTCCAGGTCCCCAGGAGGGTGTCAGCCCACAGGAGGTGTTGGTGGACTGGCCACTGTTCACCCAAACACACCCAAATTGCCCAGAGTATGACCCGGAGACCCCTGACCCAGAGCCCTGAAGGTACCTCCCCTGCCCACCCCTTCCTGCCAGTACAGAAAGTGGCACAGGGGGCCCGAGATTTAGCTCAAGATTTAGCAAGAGCAAGGCCCTGAGTTCTATCACAGGTACAAACAAACAAACAAACAAAAAAAACAGAAAGAGACACAGGACTGGCGCTAGGCAGTGGGAGTTGGCCAGGGCTCCCGGCTCGCGTGCAAGGCAGCTGTGTGCCATGGCTGCCTGCCTGATGGCCGTGCCAGGGGGATGGAAGCGGTGGCCCTCAGTCCCCTGCAGGCAGCAGGCAGCAAGACTGGGGGAGGCAGAGACGCCTGGGCACAAGGCAGCCCGCAGTGTGCCAGCTGGAAGGTCAGGGCCTGGGATGTCTGGCACGGAAGCCACTCCATGCCTTCCAAGCCCAGCTTCCTGGACAGCAGCATGGGCACCCTGTGCATCTGCAAGGAGAGGGCCCAGCCTGGATGCCAGACAACGGAGCGGCGGCAGAGGCCCACAGGGCAATTAAGTGGTAGGCAGGGCTCTGGGGGTGCTCAGAAGCCCCAAGGTGCCCTCCACTGTTCTGCCCATAGAGCAGTGCCAAAACCAGGGAGATGTGCTGGGGTCAACAACAGTGAACCTGCTGCTTGAAGCAAAAGTTTTATTTCCCTGCCCTGAGCCTCAGTTTCCCCATGTCCGAGAGGAGGAGGCAAGACCAGATCTAGAGGACAGAAGGCTCTGGGGTCAAACCCACCTGGAAATGCATGGGCCCTGTCATTGTCAGGGGCTGGAATTCAGCTAGCCTTTATACCTACCTTCCTTCCTTTTTCTTTTCTCCCCCCCCCTCTTTTTTCTCCCCCTGCTTGCCTTGAGACAGGGTCTTGTATGTTGCCCATGCTGGCCTTGAACTCACTGTGAATCCAGGTTGGCTTCAAACTCACAGCAATCCTCCTGCCTCAGCCTCCCTAGTCTGGGGTGACAGGCATATGCTACCACACCCGGCTTTGAGCTACCATATCATATGCAGTATCCCATCCAGGCACCATCCTTCAAGGAGGTAACAATTACTGTCCCACTTTTCAGGCCATAAACCAAGGCTCCTGCAGTTCAATCGCTCACCCATGAATCCTCAGCAGATGAGGAGCAGAGTTGGGCCCCATTATGAGTCTCTGGTTGCTGAGTTCAAGTGGCAGGGAGCAATCTTGGTCCCCACCCTACTCTTAGCTGTCCCATGGGCTTGTCCGCTGGGCCAGACAAGGGCCCTAGGGCTATCAGCAACCTGAGGGACTGGCCGCCTAGAACTCGGTCACCTCCTGCCTTGGGAAGCAGGTGAGGTCTGGGGACAGCTGTGCCACCTCTGGGCTGCTGCAGTCGCCTATATGAAGTGCTTTCCTATGCACAGTGAATCCTGCCTTGCTGTGCCTTTTTCCCATGGGTCCTGCTCCCTCCCGGCCAGCACTGCCATAGCGCCCCAAATCTCCTACTCTCCAGCCTGTGCCCTTTCCTGGTACCCCTCTCCTCGGTCTCAGTGCCAAAGCCATCACTGCAGGGTACCAGGGCTTTGGAACACAATGTTCCCCAGCAACGGGGCAGCTCAACTCTGCCAGTCAAGTCCCTGTCTCAGCTGCAGGCCTCAGGTCCCAGGAGGGTGGAGCGTGGGAAGGGACAGTGTGCCTCCAGGGCGGCTGGCAGACGTCAAGGGATACGGCTAGAGGGCAGGACACGGGCTAGAGGGCTCTCCCAAGTGGCTTGCTGCCTGCCCACTCCAGAGACATCCGGCTTGGCCACTCGGACTAACTGTAACTCTGCCAGGCCAGCTCTCCCCACCTGGGACCCCCACACCTTCCCCTGCTCCCACCAGCTTTCTTGCTGAGGGACTCAGGCCTCATCGTGCGAGAAGTTCCTGGTGCCCTGGTTCACTGGCCCGGCTGCATCCCAGCCCTTCACAGGCTCTGAGGCTTGTGCCCCAGGTCTGATCCCCCGGGAAAGCCCTGCCTGTTTCCTCCTTACCCACTGCCCCCGGAGGCCCCTTCTCTCCTCAGTGTCCCACAGCAGCTCCAAAAGGGCACCAGGCAGCTGGCAATGAGCGGGCATTGGCACAAGCTGACTCAGAGGCAGACCTGGCATGGCAGGGTCTTCCCAGGTGGCACTAAGGTGGGGGATGGGCTGCTGGGAGGAGCGCGGCCCCCTAGTGAGTTTGGCTGCAGAACTGAGCCCCAGCCTTTGGGACAGCAGAGGCCTGGACTTTGGCTGCCACGTGATGCCTGAGGGGGCTCCAAGTGGATGGAGAAGTCTGGAATGCTGGCTCCTACTGGACTTTCCTCCCACCAAGCTGGGTGGGCACCTCCCAACCCCTGGACTCTGGAGGCCCAAGCTTCTTTGGGCCAGCAAGGGTGACATTGGAGAGTCTTTGGGCTGGGAAGGGGCAGGTGTGGCTATGCCAGGCCGGAACCCCCCACCTCGGCTGAGTCAGCAGCCCACTGAGTGCTGGGGTGGCGCTGCCCAGAACGCCTGCCTGCACCTGGGCAGCTCCTGGGGAGGGGATCTGCCCAGGGTGAGCAGGGGCAGCTGGGAAGGTTGGAGGGCACTGGACCTCAGGGCATAGCTCTGAGCTGGGACCCTGCCCGATGGTGCTGCAGCAAGTACTCCCGGAAGTCATCCTCCCTGAGAGGGGCTCAGTAAGGTGGCCACTCAGCTGGGAGGCCAGAGCCCATTTTCAGGAGGCCAGGAAGGTCCTTCGGGCATGGATTCTGGCCAGGTCCCCAGTTCAGGGAAAGGGGAGCTACCTGGGGTCCTCAGCCACACCCCTCCAGAGCCCCAGCCAGCCCCCCACCGCTCCCTCATGTCCTTGACCTTGAATTAACCTCTTATACGGAGGGTGGGAGGAAAGGAAGCAGGGCAAGGGGACACCCAAGACACCATGCGGCCCTCACACAATGGGGCGGAGGTCTGGCTCTGAAGTCGGGGGCAGGCAGGGGGCGCAGCCCCTCTTTCCCGGGTGGCTTTGGCGGAACTTGTAGAGCGCCCGGAACTCTAGAGGTGGGATGTGAAGAGGGGCCGGGCCTCCCCCAACCCCTTCCAGCGGGGAGTCTGGGCCCTGCCAGCCTTCGCAGAGGAATAATTTATTCATTGTGACTCCCGCAGGAGCAGCTATCATACATAATTAGGGTTAATTATGACATTCACTAATTACGACTTCTCCGTCCGCTCTGCCCCATCCCGGCTCCCAGGTGGCGCGGCGCAGCCTCTGGCTGCTCCGGAGCGGCAGACACGAACCCGCG
>NW_022900925.1:36062792-36069203 GCF_012274545.1 Fukomys damarensis
GGCAGGAGGGGGCGGGGCTTGCAGGGGGAAGGCGAGAAGGGGGTGATTTCGCACGGAAAACCCGGGGGTGATGGAAAGAGCGCGGGGACCATCGTCGTGGAGTCTGGGCTGAGGTTGCAGGAAATGTATCGAGTTTGGACCTGAGAGGGAGATGGAAGTTAGGACTTCCTGATGGTGCAGATTAGGAGATACTGGACCTTGACAGCAAGGATGGGCACCCTGGCAACCCATTCACCGCAGGCCAGGAGTCTCTCCAAACACACCCTGGGCCACGGAGCAGGGCAAGAGACAGCTCAAGGACCAGAGCCTTCCTGGAGGGTGGGAAGCGGGGCTGTGACCCCTTCTGGCTCGGTGTCGATGCTTCGCTTCAGCAGAGAAGGGGCCCCGCTTTCATGCTGTGGTCCCCAGCCAGCCTCTCCAGCACCCCGCCCAGGTCAGGGCCACGAGCGGAGTCTGTCAGGGACGAGACTCCTGGGGGAGGAGGTCCACTCTCCAAGGCCTCCCCTCCTGGCCTGGCGATTCCCTGGCCCCTTTCCTCCCCCTCCAGCCCACTTTTCTGTCCAGCTCTGGACAGGCTAGGAGCTGACCCTAGGGGACACAGGCTGGTGGTGAGAGACCCCTTCCCTGGGTGAGGGTGGGTGGTGAGATGGAGGCATCCACGGGGATCCCATCTTTCCAGGAGGCCCGGCCACCGCCCGAGGAGCTCAAGCCTGGAAGCCCAGGTTACTGTGTCCAGGCGGAGAGATTTACATGCCCGGTGGAAGTAGGGCAAGGGCAGGTGGGGGTCGGGCTGTGCTCCCCTCCCCACCCTGACCCCAGCTTCCCTGGCAGAGGCGGCTCTCAGCCCTCACCCCAGGTTCCCCCAGAAGCCCTTCTCCTATCCCTGCCCTGCTTCCTCTCCCTGGGTGCTCCCTGCTCTGGCACTGGCTGCTAGGAGCACCCTGGGATGGGGGTGGCAGGCCCTCCCTCTGTCCCTGGCTGGGTGCTCAGGCCCTTCTCCTGCGTTTCGAGACTCCCCCCCCCCAGAGTTGGGGCTTCCGGTCCTCAGAGTCCCCTCCCATTTACTATGCAGGCTGGGGCAGCTAAGGACATGCACTGGAGCCTTGATTCCCTCACCTGCAAGGTGCGGGCCTCACTGCAGAGAATGGAGGTGTCAGGGAGCGCTCAGCCCAGGCAGGTGCGGTAAGCCGCATTCTCCCCTCCTCTCCTCTGGGAGACTTGTGCCTTCCCACATCTCTCCCTGAAGCAGAAAGAGAAAAACACCTTCCCTCCTTGGCCATTTGGGGCTTGTTGGTCCTTGGGGGACTGAGGAGAAGTGTCTTTCACGCATCCCAGCAAGAAGTCCCCAGGGAACCTGTGGTACCGAGGAAAGCCCGGAAGGCAGTGGGCGCTGGGGACATCTGGCCTGGGGGTCGTCAGAGGCCCGAGGGCCGGTCTGGTGACCTCTGGGTGTCCTTGCTGGCTGCAGCTTGTGTGTGTCAGCGCGGGCTCTGGAACCAGTCTGAGTCATTGTCTCTGAGCCGAGGACGCCCACTGCAGTGGCTCTGAGGCTGGGCAGGAGCAGCCAGGCGGCCTCTCCAGTGGGGAGGACCCTGTCTTTGCTCAGGCTGGGCCAAGAAGGAGTAGGCAGGCGGCAGCACACAAGCCTGGTGGCCCCGAGGGAAGTGGCCGTCATGCTGGAGAAGGGCTCCTTCCCTCACAGCAGAGAGCTAGGGCGGTGACAGTGGGCCTCAGCTCTAGGGAGCAGGACGCAGGGGTGGCCGAGAACTTCCCAGACAGCTCAAGGACCAGAGCCTTCCTGGAGGGTGGGAAGCGGCTGTGACCCCTGGAGCAGGACGCAGGGGTGGCCGAGAACTTCCCAGACAGCTCAAGGACCAGAGCCTTCCTGGAGGGTGGGAAGCGGGGCTGTGACCCCTTCTGGCTCGGTGTCGATGCTTCGCTTCAGCAGAGAAGGGGCCCCGCTTTCATGCTGTGGTCCCCAGCCAGCCTCTCCAGCACCCCGCCCAGGTCAGGGCCACGAGCGGAGTCTGTCAGGGACCAGAGGCCTTGTGCCTGTGGCACAAGGTGGGGACAACCAGAGACCCTGGTGTCCGTCCAGCCTCTGTCCTTTCCTTCCTGTTTGGAGTCCTGGAGGGACTTTCCTTTTCATGTACTTGTGTCTGTTTTATTTCTTTGTTTTTGTTTTTTGGTTTTTTGAGACAGGGTCTCACTATGTAGTTGAGACCCGGAGCTCAGCATGTAGCCCAGGCTGGTCTCCAACTCACGGCAATCCTCCTACCTCAGCCTCCCGATTGTTGGAATGACAAGGGTGCGCCACTACACCCGGCTTTCTGTTTTATTTTGAGACAGGGTCTCACTGTGTAGCCCAGGCTGGCCTGGCACGGCCAGGGGTCCTCCTGCCTGGGCCCCAGAGTACTGGGATTATAAGCGTGTGCCATCTTTTCCTGACTGGTTTCTTTCCTTTTAGATTGGCAGAGCTGGATCAGGTTAGGTAGAAATGAGGAGTTGGTGAACACACTGTAGTGGCAATGAGGGTTTAATCTCAGTGTCTTGGGAGGAGGAAGCCAGTACATAGGGAAAGGGCCAGGCAGGGTTAGAAGAAAATGAGTGGATATTGTTCTTGTAGGGGTGTGTGTGTGTGTGTGTGTGTGTGTGTGTGTACACATGCGCATGTGTATGTGGCACTAGGAGATCGAACGCCAGGTGCTCTACCACTGAGTTGCATTCCCAGGCTTATTTATTTATTTATCGGTTGTTTTGAATCAGGGTCTCACTATGTAATGAGACTGACCTGGAACTCACTATGTAGCCCAGGCTGGTCTCGAACTCACAGTGATTCTCTTGCCTTAGCCTCCAAGTGTTGGGATTACAGGCGTGCGTCACCGCACCCGGCAAGGCTTTTTTATTTAATTCGGAGGTAAAGCCTCGCTAAATTGCCCAGGCAGAGTTCAAACTTTCAATCCTCCTGCCTCAGCCTCCTAAGTAACTGGAATTACAGGTGTGCACCACCCCATCCTGTACTTTCTTGAGGATTGTTAACCTAGTATTTCAGTGCGGTGGCTTCTGCCCCTGTAGTGGTCAAGAACAAAGACAGCTTGGTGGGTGGAGCTCCAGCTGGGTCCACTAGCCTGGCACATGGCCAGGCTTTCAGGGAGGGGTGCACAGAGCTGGGCAGGCCTGGCCTCCCCCATCTTCCTGTCCCCTTGGGTCCCGGAGTTGAACCCGCAGGAGGCAGCAGTCATTATGATTATATGGAAATCCAGCAGGCTCTTACACAAGCGCCTGACACACTTTCTGGCCGTGCATCTGGGACAGCCAGGTCCCTGGGGTGGGGGTGGAGGAGCCCCCATATTGCTGCCTTGGGACGCTGGCGGAGAGCCAGACTCCTGCTGCCTGTGGCACTGTCCCTAACCCACCCGGGGTGAGTTAGTTGCTCCTTGCATCTGTAACTCAGGCTTCCTGGAGGGGAACGTCATGGATCCTGGCTTGTGCCACCCCGTGCACCCCACTGTCCCCCTTGCCTACTGCAAATGCAGTGCTCGCTGGGAGGGCTGTCCCTGTGATGGGGTTGGGGACCTCTCCTCCTCCTCAGTTCAAGAGCCCCTTTCTCCAGGAAGTCTTCCGCTTGCTCTGTTGCTTTTCTCCTTGAGGCTGGAGACGCAGGGGAACAGAGGCTGACAGCAGTCCCGGTGTCCTGCCATCTACCCCAGCCTGTCCCGACCTCTGCTCCTCTACCTGGCCCCGCCTCCTCCCAACCCACGAAGTGTTTGTTGCCAAATAACAGCAAAGCCCTGGCAGGTCAGAGGCCAGTGAGGGGGAGGAGTCGGCGGAGAGGTGGGTGGGGCTTAGAACTTTGAGGAGAGGACCCTTGAGCCCCCAAGTCTTCCAGGAGGAGGGCTGGAGCAGAGAGTGGGGGTGCCGCTGGGCATGGGCAGTGGGGGACGAGGGGTGAGGGCTCAGGCTCAAGGTGAGGCAGAAGCTGTGCTTGGCCTTTGGAGGGGCTCCTGGTATTGGGGTCTAGGCCCAGCCGCTGTGGTCAGTGAGTTTGGGGAACATTCGGGAAGCAGGGCTGGGGACAGGGGTTGCTTTGAGAGGTTGCTTCTGGGCACCTGGCACCTAGTGCCTGCATTCATGGCCCTCTGGTAAATCCCAATGCAGAAGGAACAGGAAGCCAGGCAGAGTGGTCCATATCTGTAATCCCAGCTACCAGGAGGCTGAGATAGGAGGATCGCCTTAAATTCTAGGCCAGTCTGGGAGCCACAGAGAGTTCAAGGCCAGCCTGGACTACACAGTCCCTTTCTAAAAAAAAAATAAATAAAAAAAATGCACAGGAAGCCAGAGGCTTCTGAGCCGACCTGGGGTGCATCTCACACCAGGCAGAAGAGTCTGTGCAAGAGGCTACAAGGTTCGGGGACCGGGAAGTTCCAGCCCAGGTAGCCCAGGGCTGGGGCCTGGGGTAAGCTTGAAAGGGAGAAAAGCAAAGGCCTCCACTGCTGGGCCATGACTCAGGCATCGCCCAGAACTGCTGCCCTGGCGCCCTGCTGAGCAACCTGGAGGAGCCATGGCGGGGTCTGGTGCCTCCTTTCTACTCAGACAAAATTTGAGGACTTGGCTTTCAGTGGCACAGTGCTCTCCTGGTACCAGGGAGGCTCGGTGGGAGGAGACAGGGGGACAGACACGGTGAGGCAGGAACTGTTTGCACACACCTTGTATTTGGCTTCAAGAATAGCCATGATGGGGGCCGGGGATTTAGCTCAGTGGTTCCACCGCCTGCCTTGCAAGCACAAGGACCTGAGTTCGATCCCTG
Source organism: Fukomys damarensis (assembly GCF_012274545.1). Classification (NCBI taxonomy): domain Eukaryota; kingdom Metazoa; phylum Chordata; class Mammalia; order Rodentia; family Bathyergidae; genus Fukomys; species Fukomys damarensis. Next base: position 36,067,600 of record NW_022900925.1, read on the forward strand.
GTACCAAAAAAAAAAAAAAAAAAGGTAAAAGAATAGTCATGATGGGGTGGGCACAGTTGCCACACCTGTAATCCCAGCCACTCTGGGCACTGAGGCAGGAGGATTGCAACTTTGAGGTCAACCTGGACAATTCAGTGAGATCCTGTTGCAAAATAAAAAGTCCTGGCCCCAAATGCCCAGAACTGATGAATGAATAAGGAAGATGTGATGTTTTTGTACGGTGGAGTACTACTCTGCCACAAAAGAAGGCTGAGCTTCAGACGTAGCTAAATGGATGGACTTGAGACCATACTTTTAAGTGAAATAAATTGGACACATGTTTATTTGCTTTTTTTTTTTTTTTTTTTTTTTTTTTTTTTTTTTTGTACTTGGGATCAAATTCGGAACCTTGCATTTGCCAGGCAGATAAAACCACTGAGCTAAATCCCAGACCCTGGAGCCAGGCATGGTGGCGCACGCCTGTAATCCCAGTGCTTGGAAGGCTGAGGCAGGAGGACTGCTGTGAATTCAAGACCAGCCTGGGCTACATAGTGAGATCCAGGTCAGTCTCAACTACATAGTGAGACCCTGACTCAAAAAACCAAAAAGGAAAAAAAAAAAAAATCCCCAGCCTTGGACACACATGTTTAAATACCACAAGTGGAAATAAGGACTAAAATGTATAATAGATGTTGAGAAATGGGAAGAAGATGTTCAAATGACAGGAGAACAAAAGGGGGGAGGGAAGGAAAGGAAAAGAAAAAAAAGAAAATAGAAGGAAAAAATGGACACAAAGCTTTTGTTCATTAGGAGGGAAAAGGGGTTGCAGGGGGGTAGAACGGGGAAAAAAAAGAAGCAAAAAACATCATGTACCAGTATAAATTCCCTATAATGAATGTTATCATTATGTATATCTAAAATTATGAATGTTTTGCTTCCAAAAAAATAAACAAAAAGGGCTGGGGAGGTGGCCCAGTGGTAGAGCACCCTGGGTTCAGTCGCCAGTACTGGAAAAAAACCCAAAACCAAAACTCGTATTCCACCCCAAAAAGATTTTCAGCACTAACCATGTGTGCTACTGATGGGTGGCCTGGGAGATGGAGGGGACCCAGGTCCTGGGCTGCTCCTTGCTGGGCTGTGACCCTGGACACCGTTCGCGTTGTCACAGATCTCAGGTCACGCACAGGGTCGCGGGGGGAGCACCGGCGTCCTGCGGGCAGGGGCGGGCAGGGCCTGGCACCGCACTCCGCTTCTGGGGCTGACGCTCAGGCCTGGTGCCTCTCTGGGAGTCGTTGAGTGAACGAACAAGAGGCCTGTCTCTCCTCTCTCTTTGGGGGAGGAGGCGACCTCCCTCTGTAGATCCTGGAGTTTGCACGTTCCGTGCGCTGGGTGCACGTGTGACACAGGGACTGTCCAAGGCCCCCCCAGCCCCCTTGAGAGATTCTTGCTAAATCGCTAGTTGCCGAGGCTGGGCTTGAACTTGCGACCCTCCCGCTTCAGGCGCTTAGTGTTGGGATTCCAGTTGTGTCCCCGCCGGCCCGGCCTCGGCCTTACTCTCAGTCGGCTCCGGTCAGGTCCCTTGCCCCAGCCGCACAGGCGCGCCCGACCTCCGCGGGTCGCTGTCA
>NW_022900925.1:36069298-36070348 GCF_012274545.1 Fukomys damarensis
ACGATGCGGCCGCCCATCGCGCGCCCCGGCCTCCCCGGGGTGGCTGAGGCTGGGTACGGTTGTCGGTCGCGGCGGGAAGCCAGTGTCATCACTGCGACGGCCTTGCCCTCTTGAGTGCCGTACTCGGTTTGATCCTCGCGGCAGCTCGGTGGAGGGAAACTGGCACAGAGAGGTTGATTTTTTCCTCAAGGACGCAGAGCCAGTCGGCAGCCGGGCTGAGACTCTCCACACGCGACGTGTTTAGCGCCAGGCCGTGTGCCTGAGCCAGGGATTGAGCAGGAGAGAGAGGGCCGGGCTTGCGGTCAGAAGACGGCGAGAACAGCCAACTCGAGCGCTCCGGAGGCCGAGGCTGGAGTTCGAGGCCAGCCTGCACTACATAGGGAGACCGCGTCTCAAAGAACCCCGAAAGATCACACCTGTGTACGCATGTGTATATATGTATGCACGTGTGTGTACTGGCAAGTTTTCGGGAAACAGACCCTCATTTATGAAATTTGTGGATTTTCCCCCCAGTGCTGCGGATTGAACCCAGGGGCTTCACACGGAACTGTGTTCCCAGCCCCTTTTTACTTTGAGCCAGGGTCTCACTAAGTCTTTAATTCACCAAGGCTGGACTAGAACTTTCAATCCTCCTGCCTCAGCCTCCAGAGTAGCTGGGATGACAGGCGTGCATCACTAGCCTGGTTTGAAGATTGACTTTTAAATAAGTCATTGTATAGGTACAGTGGAATTATGCAGCCATTTAAATATTTCTGAATTTTTCCTTTTTTCGTGGTACCAGGGATCAAACTCAGGACCTTGCCCGGCTACTTCCTATTTTATTTTTAAAAAGTGTACACATGCAAATTAAAACAATGCTGAGATTCCATTTCACTCCAGAAAGAATGGCTGCTATCAAGAAATCAACCATCTGGGTGTGGTGGCGCACGCCTGTAATCCCAGCGCTTGGAAGGCTGAGGCAGGAGGATCACTGTGAGCTCCGGACCAGCCTGGGCTACATAGTGAGTTCCAGGTCAGTCTCAACTACATAGTGAGGCCTGTCTCAAAAAA
>NW_022900925.1:36070548-36071470 GCF_012274545.1 Fukomys damarensis
TAAAACAAAAACCAAAAAAAAAAAAAAAAAAAGAGAGAGAGAAATCAATAATAAGTGCTGGTGAGGTGGTGGCAAAAAGGAGCCCTTCTCCACTGCTGATGGAAGAGCAGACTGGTGCAACCACTGTGGAAATCAGTGTGGAGATTCCTCAAACAACTAGGATTAGAGGTTCCATTTGACCCAGCTATACCTCTTTTTGAAAGAATTAAAAGCATCATATCACAGTGACACAAGCTCACTCATGTTTATAGCAGCACAGTTTGTAATAGCTAAATCTTGAAGGGGCTAGAGATTTAGCTCAGCAGCACTGCACCTGCCTCACAAGCACAAGGTCCCGAGTTCTATCACCAGTACCAGAAAAAAAAAAAACAAAAAAAGGTAAATCTTGGAAACAGCGCAAATGCCCAATTGACTAGTGGATAAAGAAGATGTGTTTTCTTTTTAATACAATGCAGTACTGCTCTGCCAGGAGGATGATGAGCTTCAGACATTTATAGCTAAAATGGATGGACCTTGAGACCACATTCTTAAATGAAATCAATTGGACACCTTTAAATACTGCATTGCTTCTTTGGTGTGAGAAACCGAAAGTGGAAATAAGGACTGAGGTGTATAATGGATGTTGGGAAATAGGAAGAAAATGTTCAAATGGCAAGGGGAACAGGAGGGAGCGAAAAAGGAAGGGACAAGAAAAAAAGTGAAAATAGAAGGAAAAAATGGAAACGAAGCTTCTGTACATAGGGAGGGGAGGGGGCTTGAGGGGGGAATGGGATAAGAAAGTTTTTTTAAAGCTGGGCATGGTGGCGCACACCTGTAATCCAAGCACTCAGGAGGCTGAGGCAGGATGATTGCTACGAGTTCAAGACCAGACTGGGCTACAAAGTGAGTTCCAGGTCAGTCTGGAGTGAGACCCAGTCTTTAA
>NW_022900925.1:36071688-36075185 GCF_012274545.1 Fukomys damarensis
CAGTTTTAAAAAAAAAAAAAAAAAAAAAAAAAAAGTATCCCATGCAACACTGCTTACTTCAAATTCAAACTTCACTGGGTCCTGCCTTTGACCAGGTCACCCTGCCTTTGAAGGGTGTATCTTATAAGTTGGGGTGCTTTCTGGGTAGAGGTCTCTTGGGAAAGCTATTTAGGGGCACTGGGGACTTGATTAGGCCAGCTAGGTGGGGGGCCAGGGATTACTAACCATAGCCACAAAGAGAGGCTTGACGACCTGAAGTACTTGTCAGGCAAAGAACTTTGCTTCTGAACCTGTAATTGCGGTAACCAGGGAAGGGCTCTGAACAAGGGAACGAAACTAACCAAGTGAGGCTGTAGGCATGGACATCAGAGCCTTACACTTGTAATCACAGCACTCTGAGAGGATGAGGCAGGAGGATCCCAAGTTCAAGTCCAGCCTGGGCAACTTTGCAAGATCCTCAAAATACCATAAGGGCCGGGCTGTAGCACACTGCGATGGACTAAAAGGCACTGGTGAGTGGGTGACAGGCCAGGCCTGTGACCAACAGGCTCTGGGGACCTCTTGCATGTGGCAGGACTTAGAGCCACTGTATTCTCTTCTGCACCTTGGCTTCATGGTGTCAGAGCTGAGTTCATTCCATGAGAGGTGCCTTGGCTCGGCCCCTGCATCTGCCTTGCAGCTCAGGGCCTCTTCCTCCCTGTAGCTCTACTGCTAGGTCTCTGCCCTGCTCCATGGTTCTGGCCTTGCTGTGGCCCCAGGCCCTAGGCCTGTCTCCTCTCTGTACATGGGGTTGTGGACCTGACCTTCAGACTCCCCTCTCCTTCCTGCCCTCTGGGCAGCACTGGGAATTGAACCCAGGACCTTTGCACGGAGCTACATCCCAGCCCTTCATTTTTATTCATTTTGGGTCTTGCTAAGTCACTGAGTTGCCCAGACTGGGCTCTGACTTGTGATTCTCCTGCCTCAGGTTCTTGGGGTTCTGGGGTCCCAGGTGTGCACCACCATGCCCAGCTGTTCGATCTTTCTCGGTGCCCACCCAGTGGGGCCTCTTGTAGGGAAATGGGAGGAAAAGAGGGGCTCTCTGAGGCTTCATCACCCTCCTGAAGCCCAAAGGCGCTGACCGGAAACTGAAGACTAAACGTGAGAAAGAGGGTGAAGAAGCAGCTGCTGCCCAGAGGGCCAAGTACCAGGCAGCGGCAGGACCCGGTCCTCCTAGAGGTGTGTGTCGGGGTGGTGGGAGCAGCTGGGTACACGGAGGCCTTGGGCTGTGGTTGCTCCAGGCCTCTCCCCTTCCCTGCTCCGCGGCCGCCCCCCCACCTCCCTGTGGCCTGACCACCGCCCACATGCTGCGGGCTCCTCTTGTACACACAGGCTCTGGTCCCAGGAGGTAAGCAGACTGGGTGCTGGTGGTGCTGACCCGGGTGGTGCAGGGCAGCAGAGGGACAGTGGGGACAATGGGACCACAGCTCTTCCTCCGCACGCAACAGGCAAGGCGTCCCCTCTCCAAACTGGGGCAGCCCAGGCCGCTGGCACGCAGTGCGGCCAAGGGCGGGTACTCTCCTGTCACACTTCAGGCTGCGTCCCCTCTCTCTCCTTCCCAGTCCTCGGTATGGTGTCACCTGCCAGGTCCTCTTCCCGCTTAGGACCCGGTCCCTGGTGGCGCCACCTCAAGGCAGCAGTGGCTATGCCAGGGCCGGCTGACCCCACTGGCGAGGCTGGTGTCTGGGACTACAGGTGGGACACAGGCAGGAAGCCTGTCCACTTGTCCGCTGTGTCCTAAACATTATTGACCCGGAGCTCTCTGTATCACCGTACACCCTGTGTACACTGAAAGATGGGGCTCAGAGAGGCGGGGGGAACGTGCTCACCACCACACAGCTAGCAGGGGGCAAGACGAAGACCTGAATTAGTCCCGTGGCTGTGCAGTTTCATGGGCCAAGTCCCTTGCCCCCCAACCCCAGATCCCAGGCCTCTTACTCCCCCTTCTCAATAGTCTTTAGAACCAGGTGCCAGGCACGGCCAACCAGGTCCCCTTGAGGGCTCGGGGTGGCCCCTCCCAGCTCAGCAGGCGCGCTCCACAGAATGTGCACAGCCGAAGGCGCCTTAAAAACTGCTTAGCCCGTTTCTTTTATTTTTGCGGTACCGGGGAATGAACTCAGTACCTTGGGCTTGCGAGGAAGGCAGTGCGACTGAGCTAAACCCCTGGCTGTTTCTTTTTACAGAGCAAGAATTTCAGGCCTGAGGAGGAGGATCAGGTCCAGGTCACAGGATTAAGGCCGGCAGTGAGGGTGAAGTTAGGGCTAGGGCTGGGGATACAGCTTAGTGGCAGAGCATGAGGCCCTATCAACCCCAGCACTCCCACCTCAAAGAAACAAAACAAAACAAAACAAAACAAAACAAAGATTGGGCTGAGGATTTAGCTCAGTGGTTCCCTTGCCTGCCTTGCAAGCACAAAGACCCAAGTTCGATTCCCAGTATCAAAAAAAAAACCAAAAAACAAAACAAACCGGAAAATCTGCTCCAGTGACCTTTTCAAGCGGCTCCCGGCTGTGCCACTCCACTTCTGAAACAGCTGGGCTCCTCCTCGCCAGCTGGCTCGTGCGCAGCTCAGCAGCTAGGCCCAGGTGAGGGTCCTGCCTCCAGGAATCCCGTCCAGCCCCCCAGAGAGGAGGGAAGCTTCCTGGACCCTCTCCTCTCCCTTCAGGAGTCACCTTGGCTCCAAACTCGTCAGGGTCAGCCGCCCTCCTACCATCCCCGGCATGAACTGAGCACTGCGGGGCTGAAGGGGAAACTGAGCGCTCGCCTTTCCCGTGTCCTGTGAGCAACCAGGTTGGTACTGAAGTCCAGTTCCCTCTGTAACTCAGGCCCAGATTCCCGTTCCCCTTCTGGGTCAGCTCTCTGACACTCTCTCCTCTGTAGGTGGTCCGAAACCCTAAGTTACAGAGGAGAGGATGAGGGCCTGGGGTGCGACCATGGCTGGTAGGTCCCCTAGCGGGGATCCGAGGGAGCTCTGGTCAGGGGCCAGCCTGTTCCAGCGCTGCACACAGGAGGCCGGGAAGAGGTTCTGGGGACACCGGGCCAGCGGCAGGTTGCTCAGAGGCCCCAGAGGCACCCTTCCCACTGCTTCCAGAGCAGGACCCCGGCGTCTACTACCTGCCCCTCCGGACCGAGGCACAGGGGCCGCGCCTCGAGACGTGGCAGCAGCTGGTTGTGTGGCACCGTAAGTGTTGGTAGCATGCTTGTCCACACCCCCAGGCTCGCAAAACCAGAACCGTAGACCTCTACTAAATCCAGGAAGGAGACAGCAGCCTCACCAATCTGGGGAAGGAGCTCCTGGCTGGAGTAGTGCTGCTAGTTCAACTCCAGGGATTAATTCAAGCTTCAAATTTTTTCTTTCTTTTTTTGAATCAGAGATCCAACCTGGGACCTCGGGCTTGCAAAGCAGGTGGCAGCACCTGAGCTAAATCCCCAGTCCTTTTTTTTTTTTTTTTTTTTTT
>NW_022900925.1:36075365-36092816 GCF_012274545.1 Fukomys damarensis
CTTCCTTTTTTTTTTTTTTTTTTTTGTCTCACTATGTGGTTGAGACTGACCTGAACTATGTAGCCCAGGCTGGTCTCGAACTCAAAGCGACCTCCCTGCCTCAGCCTCCCGAGTGCTGGGATTACAGGTGTGCACCACACCAAGCATCATTTTTATAGTTCTAAATTGATTCAATTAAGACAAGGCACATATAATTTTCATGTTATACAATTTCTTTGGTTTTGGGGTTGGTCCCTAATAAGAAACTCCACATAAACTATGAACTTGGGCAAGAGATGTTTTCTGGTGCAAAGGATAATCTAGCTGTATTTCCCTCCAAGTAGGGCTAAACCAAATACTAAAGCCTCCACAAGACCACTTAATGTTCAAATGCCTACTTAAAACTTCAGTTCTGAGCCGGGTGTGGTGGCGCATACCTGTAATCCCAGCACTTGGGAGGCTGAGGCAGGACAATCACTGAGTTCAAGACCAACCTTGGCTACATAGTGAGTTCCAGATCAGTCTCAACTAGTGAGACCCTGCCTCAAAAAACCAACCCCCCGCTTCAGTTCTAAATACTGCTATTTTCTAGTGCTCAGGTTCAACTCAGTGAGACCCTGTCTCAAAATAAGTAAAAAGGGATAGTGATGTATCAGTGTGAAGGCTCTGGGTTCCACCTGTAGCAGTGCAAACAAACAAAAACACTCCAAATCATAATCACGATTTCCTACACATTTTTATTTTGCAGCTAGGATGGAACCCAGGGACTAGTGCATGCTAGGCAAGCATTCTACCACTGAGCTACATTCTTATACTTTTTGTTTTGAGGCAGGGTCTTGAAGTGCAGCCCAGGCTGGCCTCAAATTCATGGCAATCCTCCTGCCTCAGCCTCCCCAGCACTGGAATTACAGGTGTGTGCCACCAAACCCAGCTCTAAGGATTGCTGTGTTTGAGGCCAGTCTGGGCTATATGAGACCTTATTTAAAAAAAAAAAAAAATTTAGGGGCTGGGGATTTAGCTCAGCAGGTTTGGTGGCCTGCCTTGCAAGTGCAAGGACCCGAGTTCAATCCCCGGTACCCCCCCCAAATAAATACATAAAACATAAAGATTTCCTTCTAGGGTTGCAATTTACTTGGGATTTTTTTTGAGGGAGATAACTGGGCAATGAGCTCAGGCCCTTCACATGCAGATGAAGTCCTGAGCCCTTTCTGAATTTGAGACAGGATGTCTCCAAACTGCTAAACTGCGCAGGTTAGGCATAAGCCTGCAACCTTCCACCTCAACCTCGTACAGTGCTGGGATTCCAAGTGGGTAACCGCCTGGCTGGCTTCTCAGTATTCCAAGTACTTAGCTCTCATTCCCATCTAGATCCAATTTTATCTTTTTGAATTCATTTTTAGGTACTAAGGATCGAACTCAGGACCTCATACTGAGCAGGCAGGTGCTGTGCCACTGAGCTACACACCCAGCCCCACGGGGTTTCTTAAATGCTATTAGACCGCATCATATCCTTTTCAATCTCATTCTCTCACAGCAGTATGGTGAAAATCCTCAAACACAGAGATATGTGATAACCTAACATGCACCGACAGCAGACTAACGTGATTACTTGCTGACCCTTTACTTGGGGTATGAGTGATCATCTCCGATGAGCCTGAAACTCCAGCCAGGGAAGAGCGAAGTGCTAGACACTTGTGGATGGAGCACAAGTTTGATTAAAGACCTCAAATGTGCTTCCCTCAACCAACTGGTCTGACTCCAGTTAAGACAAACATCTGAGCAAACACCTCAAAGGACCGCATCGGCCCCAGGAGACAATTCCAACCCTTGTCCATAACAGGACCAAGTGTAGATATCAAGTGGGGCTTATGACTCCATAAGGCTCGTGTGTGTACGCACGTGTAGTCCTAGGGGTGGAATCCAGGGCCTCTGCACTGAGCTACATCTCCAGCCTTTTGGTAGCTTTGACAGGGTCTTGCTCAGCAGTCAGGGCTCGGCTTGAACCCGTGACCCTCTTGCCTCAGCCTCCCAGGGTTCCAGGAACTGAACTCAGGGAGGCCACTCAGGTGCCACTGAGCTCCACCCTCCACCCCTTTAACATCAGATTAGTAAGGTCAACTCTGACACACTTTCACCAAGAAGAAAAGGACAGTTCAGGGCAGTAAAAATGGCTAGCAAAATCATTAGAGGCTATGAAATGAATAAATAAATGAGAAAAGGAACAGGTGGCTTCACTCAGCCCTAGGAGCCTGTGCTGTTCTGGGGTTCATGGAATGTAGGAGCCACAGCCCCAAGTCTTGCTATTTCCACAGGAGAATGAAAAGTCTTCACAGCTTATTTCCTTTAATTACATCATAAAACAAAATTAGAACATACAGGAAACAATAGTTACATAACGATTTACTTTATATTTATATATAAAAACATTTTTTTAGTCCAAAGATTTTAAAGCAAAAGGAATCCTCTACTTTACTATCACCTTGGATTTTATTTATTTTAAATACCCCCCTCCCGTCCTCAGGTGCCAAAAGTGTTAGGTGGAAACAGTCACTCGGGCAGTGCATGGAACCCGGCGTTAAGCCGCCACGTAGGGATGGCCTGGCCTTTGGTGACAAAAAGCAAGCAGCAGTCCCCAGTGCTCTAGGGGGCCGAGTGGCTGGACTGCTCAGGCCCCCTGTGCATCTGACCCCCAAGAGGGTGGGAGCACAGGGAGGAAGCAGTCTGGCTTGAAGTTAAGAATTCCCCAGCAGCACCAGGCACCCATCCACCTGTCCCCAGGCAGAGTGCGACAGGCATGGGGTCCTCACAGTTCTCTGAGCTCTGCACAGGCCACACCACTCGGGTCTGTGCCCTCAGGGTCACTGAAGATGGGTGAAGGTGAGCAAGCCACTGGGAAACAGTTCCAGGGAGGAGGGAGGCAGCCACCAGAGCGCTGAGGGAGGCACAGCGAGCGGCCTCTCTCCTCACAGAGACCCCGGAAGGGCAGGAGGGGGAGCAGAGTGGCAGCCACAGGTCTCCAGTAGGTGCTGGGTCCCAGACCTGCAGTGCGCCCGCGGGCCTGTGCAGGCTTAGTGTGAAGTAAGAGTGAAGGGGAGACTGAGAAATCATGGGCACCCACTTCTTGTACTTACTAGAAATTAACAGTCATCAGAGAAGTACAGGTAAGAAAGCATTCTGAAGGGAAAAACCTGATGTAAACCCAGGAAAGTAGCAGCAAAGGTTTCACTCAGTAAAGATCTACTAATAACAGCACTAGAAAAGAAAATCATTTGTCTTGGGGTGGACGGTGTAAAGTAATTCATCAAACCATACCAGTTAGAAACTTTCTCAAGTTAGGATTTTCTAAGACTTTAGGTTCTCATTCTCTAGCCCCCTCCAAAGGTAATTATTGACTTCAAAGGCTGGGAAGGGTTAGGCTGAGAAACACAGACGGATGAGCAGCAGTACAGACTGAGTTAAGAGTAAGTAGCAAGAAGGGCAAAATTTCCTTCTATGGTAACAAAAAAGCATCACTTCAAGACTTCCCTGTTCTTGGGGCACAGCAGGGCAGGGAACGCACCCCCGGACACCTTCCCACCCACCTCTTCCTTGTGAAGTCTTGTTTGCGGAGCCAGCAGAGCACACCAGCAGCTGGGAGACCCTGGTGGCTCTTTCAGTGGTGCCGGTCTACCTGGGTCTCTCTGGTGAGGGGACACAGGGAGCCCTCCTGGCAGGAAGAGGGTGTGGAGTCCATCAGGCGAAGGCTGCTGTCACGGCTGCTGAGAACAGATGCTGTTCCTGAAGGAAGGACCCCATTCTAGAACCACACCGCATTTCCTCAGGTCAATTTGTCAAAATAAGAAATGGGGAAAACACAAAACAAAAGGGCCGCAGACTGCTCTCCTTGCTAGAGGGCAAAGAACTACTCTGGCTGAGAAAGCAATGCCAAGTGAGCTCCACAAGGGCTGCCTGGAACCCACACGAGGCAGGGAAGCAGCGCCCTGGACGTCCTCTGACTGACGGCCCGACAGTGTCTGTGCTTCAAAGTCTAACTCTCTTGGACCCCCGAGATCAGCCACGCAGTCAAGAGCTCACATACTGACTTCTCTACAGACCCAAAGGCTTCAGAGGCGCTAAACTGATGTCCCTAAGAATAAAAGCAGACAGAAAAGGTAGATGGGGCACGAATGAAAGGGGCAGACAGCCTTCAAGCAAAAAGCTCACCTCATATGGCAGTTTCCGGCAGGTAGAAAGTCTGTCTCAAGTAAAAAGGCAAAGCTGTTCTTTGCCACAGAATGAAGAAATAAATTAGGATGTTTGGTTATGATCATCTGCAACCTTACTGTCAAATTATCCTGGGTTAATCACACCCTCCTGACAAGGTCTTACGCATCTGTCATCCCCAATCTTCATCCTCCTACTGCTTTAGACCCCTCTGACCCAGGACCACTCTGAGGGATGTAGGATTCTCGCTCAAGACCACCGGAACTCAATGCGGGTCTGTCAGCCAGGATGCACCACGCACGGAAATGAGGTGGCCTCCCTGTGGCAGCAGCTGCTCTGCGCAGTCTGTGACTTGCAGCCCAGGCACAGGAAGCGGCCGCCGCTGACCACAACATCCAACACCCCTGCCTCTAAGGAAACGCTGCTCACAGGAGCCAGCCTTTCTCACACACCCTCATGACTTCAAGCCAAAACAGGTTCCACTGCATATTGTTCGGTTCCCCCACCAGCAGTGGGCTATCACACCCATAAAAATGTACTTTATAAGGCGATTAGATGAATGCAAAGACTGGGCTACTGTAGTATCAGTGTTACAGCAAACAATTCAAATAGGCAGGAAAGCCCCAAAGAAAGTGTCATTCAATTATTTACCAGGTTTCCCTCTAGAATGTTTGAGACAGAGGATATGTAAAATAACTGAATTTCTATATGCTAACCAAACAATGGATATGGAAATCAGACTGGAAATTTACAAAAAAACATTTAAGAAATACTTTTAGATCCAATAAAGATGAGAGCAGAATAGGAGAAAACATTTTTAACACAAAGCAGAATGCGCTTTCACGCTCCAAATTATCGGAAAAGAGGCTACAGTCAGATCATGTTCTTCACATCAGTTTTTGCGCTCAGTTCAAATCCAGCAAGACCTAAGACACTCCAGTGAAAAATGATCAGAGCCACTCGACAAGTTAATTCAAGGCCATCCACAGCACTGCTTAGGACAAGGACCCAAAGCAGCAGCCAGACTGGAACCCGAGGGGAAGCCAGCCGCAATGCTGGGGTATGACAGAGGCTTCGAGAGAGGGCAACCGTGGTGTGGGAAGGAAACGGTGCAAAAAGACAGAAGGGAAAGACGCTGGAATCACCTCAGCAGGGCTGATGTAGCCAACAGTGCCGGAAAGTCTGAAGAGTGAGAGTGGGTAAGGGTGCTCAGAAACAAGGCAGTATGTTGTCCAGGAAGTTTCCCCAGACTGCAGCGATTCCTCCCGGCCACTGGGAATTTAACGGTAGGACTATGAAAGTACCTTATTTTCAAGGGTCTTCTCTGTTCACACTATGCATTGTTTTTTCATTATAAAAGGTATATTCGGGAGTGGCTATGAAATCAAGCAAATAAACTAATAAATTTTCCGCCAAGCCTTGCTGAATTCTAAATCCTGGGTACTCCAGATGCGGACAGGAAGTACATGTTCAGACACCAGGACCCCTTCCACCTGACCCAAACATACCATGGAATCAATAAGCATAAAAAAATGTATTTTTCTCCCAATCTTGATGGGTCTGGGTCTCAAGTTTCTTTTTGGGTAATATACTGAGTTTCATTTCATTTATTTATTTGGATATTTTTTTGAGACAGGGTCTCACTATGTAGTTCACACTGCTCTGAACTGTGTAGCCCAGGCTGGCCTCGAACTCGCAGCAATCCTCCTGCCTCAGCCTCCCGAGTGCTGGGATTACAGGCCTGCGCTACCACCCCTGGCTGTGTTTCATTTTAATGAATGAAATTCTTGAGAAAGAAATAGGCTCTGGACTAAGCACACATGAGCCAGTGCAGCACACCTGTGTCCTCTACTTTATTTCTGCTCCCGGTCTCAGCAGTGGGGCACCAGGGCAAACCAATGGGTGGGCCTGCATGTGAGGTGCCCTTTGCATAGAAAGATGACATTTTTAAGACTTTTTGTTTGTTTGGTTGTTTTGAGACAGGGTCTCACTATGTAGTTGAGACTGACCTGGAACTCACTGTGTAGGTCCAGGCTGGTCTTGAACTCAGAGATTCTTCTGCTTCAGCCTCCCGAGCGCTGGAATTACAGGCATGAGCCACCACACCCAGCAAGACTTTTGACGTACTGATGGAAAAAGAGGGTCTCAAACTTCTCAAATCAGGCAATTCAAATCCAAATTCACAGGCTGGGAATTTAGCTCAGTGAGTTCTGCCACTTGCCTCAAAGTGCAAGGAAGGTCCTGAGTTCGATCCCCGGTACAAAGCAAAAACAAAAAACCCACCATATCAGAATTCACTAATATAGGTTTCAGTACAAATTCGTTTAGGAAAAACAAAAAAGTCATATATGTTAGAGGAGAAGGCCTCCAAATATTTGTCCTGGCCCTCTGAGTATAATGAATCACACCTGGAAGTGTATGTCTTCTTGTCTGTACTTTTCCGTGTGGGTTATAGCCAGAAGAACAAGTCTCAGATTAAAAAGCGTACTCCTGCTGTGAGTAGTGTGAGCCTTTAACATCCCAACCATTGGGAGAGAGATAGGAGGATCACTTGAGCCTATGAGTTCAAAACCAGCCTCTAGACCACAGCAAGACCCTGTGCTTGCATGTGCATGCATGAACATGTGCGCGCGCGCGCACGCACACGCACACGCACACACACACACACACACACACAGCACCAGGTGCAGGGGCACAAATCTAGGATCCTAACACTTTCTAGGCTGAGGTAGGAGGATTGTGAGTTCAAGGCCAGCCTGGCCCACACAGTGAGACCCTGTTTTAGAAAACAAAAATATACCTTACAATAGCCGGACGTGGTGGCGCACACCTGTAATCCCAGCACTCAGCAGGCTGAGGCAGGAGGATCGCTGTGAGTTCGAGACCAGCCTGGGCTACATAGTGAATTCCAGGTCAGTCTCAACTACACGGTGAGACCCTGTCTCAACACCCGTCCCCCCCCCAAAAAAAAAGTTACAAGATAACTTGAAGAGGAATGAAAAGGACAAATAATCTGAGCTTTTTTAAGGGAATATAATGAAATAGGATTTAAAATAAATGTAATATGCTAAATAATAGGAATAGACTTAAAAGATCTTTTCATGTGATTGCTTTCTGTATTAACAGCAAAATATTCTTGCATATTCTTATTCTTGCATATGCTGGTAGAACCAGTACTTGCAGCATTAAAATAAGCCCTTAAACAATCTGGATTATGCAAGAGATGATCTAAGACCATGGTGGATTGTACACTAATGTTTTAAAAAACCCCTACTCCAATCACCCTGTTAAAAAAAAAAAAACCTTAGACTTTAGAAACTCCATTTTATTTATTTTTTATTCTCTATGATTGAACCGAGGGCCCTGGCACTCTGAGCTACGTCCTAAGCCCTTCCGGCCCCTTAAAAATTTTTTTTTGGCTGCCGGGGATTGAACTCAGGACCTTGTGCTTGCAAGGCAGGTGGTGGCACCACTAAGCTAAATCCCTGGCCCTCAAAATTTTATTCTGAAACAGGGTTTTGCTCAATTGTTAATTTGCCCAGATTGGGCTTGAAACTCATGATCCTCCTGCCTCTGGCTCCCACAGTGCTGAGATCATAAGCATGTGCTGCTATACCCGGCCTCTGTATCTTTAAGTAAGGAGCTCCTCTTTTTTCCTTCCCTTTTGATGGCACTGAGGACAACACAGGACCTTACCATTAGGTAAGGACCTTACACATGCTAAACAGGTGTTCTACCACTGAGTGACCTCTCCAGCCCACTTTTTTCATTTTACTTAGTGTGAGGGTGTTGCCAAGTCTCCCAGCCTAACCTTGAACATGTGCTCTTCCTGCCTCAGCACGCTGAGCAGCTGGGATTACAGGTGTGTGCCATTGTTACCTGGTTAGGGGGAGAGCTTCTCAGACTCTGACTCATCAGTACTGAATCTTTTTCCTCAGCCATGATGCCAGGCCAAGTGGGTCAGAGAAATGGAACCTTTTAATGCCTCTTAGGATTCTATTCCAGATACTTAATCTCTTCAAATGGCCACTTTCACATTCCATTAAAGGAAATTCAGGGCAGAAGAGATGACTGAAGTGGCCTGGGCCCTTTGAGTACCAAGGATGGCTATGAAGCTGTTAACACTGACACGGACTTGGCCGGATGTGACAGGGCATTCGTGTATTCGTGATGGGCTGTTGCTGGAGAGCACAGCTCCCCTGGCAGCACCGCCACTGCAACCAGCAGGGCAGAGATGCCAGCGATCATGCCTAGATCTCAGGAATGCAGAAACAAGATTATTGATGTATGAGCTTGGGGATTAGGGACCTCCAGGCTCAGTTTGCCATCCATTCTTTTTTTTTTTGGTACCGGGGATCGAACTCGGGTCCTTGTGCTTGGGAAGCAGGCAGCGGAACCACTGAGCTGAATCCCCGGCCCTTGCCATCCATTCTGTACTAACAACACAGTTCTCCTGTTTCTCTTTCCTTAGTGAGTTACCTCAGTCTTAAGTAAGGAAGTGTGCAGGGCGAATACTGGGCACCACATGCGAATTATCATATATAACACAAATGAAAAGGCAAGGTTTGTTTCTCATCAAAATAATTTTAGCTTGATTTCTTCTCATTATTTTTCTTTTCAGATTGGCAAAGATTCAAGCAGGGTCCCCTAATGGTAAAATTTCGAATTAAAAAAATATTTATTGATAATGTCTCTTTTAAAAATGTTTGCTATCCCCAACTAATCATCCAAAATGCAAATTGTAAACATAACAGCCAAAGAGTAACAACTGTGAGAGTAGCAGATTGTGACCAGGGGACACACCAAGCAAGAGTGCAGAGGGAGCCACGAAGAATGGAAGACAGATGTGTGCTGTGATACAGACAGTGACAGTCTGAGTATCCACATCCGCACCACAGCAATTTCAATGTAGTACTTAAGAAACCCCTGGGCCGAATACTAAAACACCAGAGGAATGGACAAGCCTTCTCTGTGAGCATGCTCAGCATGTTGGCATGAAAACAGGAAACACAGAAGCTACGTAGTCATTTCATAACGATGGCTACCACTTCTAGGATGCAAAGAAATGTCTTTCTAGTCCCTGGACAAATCGTGTATTGTTTTTCCATACTTTCCTTGACCCTGGATGACTGCAGTTACTGTTCCAAAATCCCCAGAGAAATCCCTTAACAAAATAAACCAACAGCAGTAACCCTGGGTCTGCTGGAGTGCCCCTCCCTCTGTGTTGGCCTACGATGCTCTTCTGGACGTGTACGACAGGAATGGCTAAGTTTTACCAATCCACTCGATAAGCTGGCACGAACTTCAGTCCCATGGCCAGAGCTAGCATGGATGGGGTGAGGGCGTGGATGCATACGTACGTGTGGCTCAGGGGACCTGGACACTGCCTCACTCTGTGACCTTGCCCAGAACACGGGGGTCACTTCCGCTGGAGACGCCAGGTAACGCTAAAGTTCCTTAAATACCCAGTTCACCGAGCTGACCCTCCAGTGTCATAGGATGATGCAGCACCTGCAGAAGCGCTGTCTGCTGCCCCCGACTGACGGGGGTGGAGTGACTGGTGCGAAGTAGGCGTGGACTTTGATGTTGGGTAGGTGGGTCTGAAACAAGATAGAAACATTACAGAGAGAGGCTCAAACACAGGCACGCCACTTTCCAGAAAAGCCACTGAGGGGTTCCACCAACATGAATGCGGGAGAGGCTGAGGACCAGTCAGGAGGCATGGATTCCTGGACTTCCCTTTGTTCCATCTTATGCTGTGCTAGTCCCATCAACTGAAAGAACTTTGGTACCTATTTTCATAATGAAACTGGGGGAAAACATAATACATATTTTTGGCAGTACTGGAGATAGAACCCAGTGTCTCTGTACTGAGCTACATCATCCCCAAACCTTCATATGTTGTATCTTTTTCATTTTGAGTCAGGGGATGGTCTAAAGTTGCTCAGGTTGAGTTCAAACTTATGATCTTCCTGCCTCAGCTTCCCAGAGAATGTCACCATGTTCAGCAGCATCATTATTAATTTCTTATCTTGTTCCAAAGAGATTCCTAGTTAGAAATGGCTATGCAAGCTTAAAATAATTATCTTTCCAAGTCACTGTAGACAATGTCTGTCTATCCGTCCCTCCTTTCCTTCCTGTCATTTTACCTCAGCCTCCTGAGTGCTAGGATTAGTCATGTACCACCACGCCCAGCTTATCTTTTTATTAAAAAAGAAAATCTCTCACTATACATTTTTAACACGCTTCTAGCCTTTCCTACTATTTCTGAATGCCCCCTATGTTCAAGGCCATATGCTACCTACGAGTGACAGGGGCACAAAGATGGTCAACATGGGGATCCTGTCCTTAGGGAGCTTACAGCCTGGAAATGGAGAAGTGCTAAGTGACCCGGGGGAAGCATAACAAAACTGTCTCCTGAGGACTCTGAGATGGAAGAGATCCTAGGGACCAGGCAGGTCAGGAACCCTAGAGTCAGCAGACCATGTAAGAGGATGGAGCCAGCCTGCTCTTCAGTTGCCAGGCTTCTCCCAGTGCAGTCAGGCTCTTGGTCTGCTCAGCTGAAAGAGGAGGAGGAAATGATGCCAGTGGACTCAAGAGGAGCTCCGGTGTTCCTTGACTTGCTCAAAACTGTGTCAAATGGACTTTTAGTGGCTGTGGTAAGGTCCTAGGTCACCAGAGTGCCTCTGCCCCAGTAGATGCCAAGCAGATCTTTCCATAATTGCCCACAGATTCATCTAGCTTTGTATGACTACTCTGCTGAAACCTGAATCTGTCTCTACTATGGAGGATGGGGACACAAAAGAAAAGGTAGAAATCTACCCGATTCATTGCTAAAAAAATAAGAACCCCGGGAAAAGGGTTCGATGTGAAGAGGAAATACAACCTGGATTCACACATACCACTTAACCATTTTCTCTGTTATTTCCTTTTCCCCTGAGAAGTACAATTTGGCCAGTGTTTCTTTCCTTTTTTTACTCTGGGGATGTGATCAACTCTGAACATTCTGGACAAACTGCTGAGAGAAGACCTACCTGTCTTCCCTTTAATGGGTATTTCTCTACCAAACTTTCATCTGGAACCACAAGTAAAAATAAACGTTTTGGTCCGAAAATGCAGCTCAGTGGCACTGCGCCTGCCTTGCAAGCCCAAGGTCCTGAGTTTGATCCCCAGTACCAAAACAACAACAAAAAAGGTATCTTTGTCTTTACAATTGCTCTCCATTTTTTCCCTCCTCACTAGATATCCAAATAACCATAAAAACAACAGGAATCCGGATCTGAAAAAGGAAAAAGGCAAGGAAAGGCAGAGTGCTGGGAACACGTGAGGAGAGCACTGTGGCTGTCTCACCCTGAGTCTCTTGATGCCTGCGCGTGTGATCTGCTGGCAGTCATAGAGCTCGATCCGTTCCAGGCTGTGACAGCTCTTCAGGTGCTCCAGGGATGCGTCTGTGATGAGTGGGCAGTTGTCCAGCTCGATCACCTCCAGCTGGTCGTGCGCACAGGCCCCATTCCCCAAGTGGCGGATGCCATCGTCTGTGATAAGCTCACAGTGGGACAGACTCTGCAGCCACAGGAAGGGAGGATGGGTGTGCACCGTCAGGAGTGCTTTCTGGTGTGACTCGATGAATATGGAGCCACCACGGAATCCATGCATGACAGAACGAAGGAGGCACCTAGAGGTGCTGGGGTCTGCGTGCAGCAATCCATGATCGACCTTCATGAGTTACTCTAAATGTACTTTGACTCTGAACTTCATTAGCAAAGCAAGATACCTTTTAAAACTAAGCCTCCCCAAATTAGTACTTTTCTTCTCAATAGGGCTGAGAAGCGATCAAGCTTTTTATGCGCAAAGTTCTCAGGTATCTGGACTAAATACTACTTGGTGTAGGTAGGGCCTGACTCAACAGTGAATCAACTGAAGATCACTGGGATCATCTCCGAGCACACCTCTTCATCAATTCTCTTTGAATCAATTTTTTGGAAAGTTCTGAACTCTCGATCCAATTTAGGAGTATGGGGTTACTAAACACTCCAAAAATGAGACTGGACACACAACAGGGAACCAAAGTGTCTTACTGGTCGTCTTTTTTTTCTTTGCAGCACTGGTGATTACCCCAGAGGCTTTGCACTGAGCTATATCCCACATCTATTTTTTTGTTTTGTTTTTTTGAGACAGGGTCTCACTACGTAGTTGAGACTTCCTTGGAACTCACTATGTAGCCCAGGCTGGTCTCAAACGCACAGTGATCCTCCTGCCTCAACCTCCAAAGTGCTGGGGTTATAGGCATGGGCCACCATAGCCGGCTCACATCTTTTTAAACTTTTTATTCTGAGACAGGGTTTTGCTGTATCACTAAATTACCCATGCTGTGGTGGAATTTGTGACCCTCCTGCCTCAGGCACACAGAATGGTGGGATTAAAGGTGTGCACTATCACACCCAGCAAAACAGCTTCCTAGAGAATCACTGATGGTAGCTGCAAGAAGTTGGCGACTAAGGATTGGATTGCTTCTGTTTTATAAGGACACAGGTCAAGGGTGAAATTAACGGTAATCTGGACCACCTCATCCTCTGGATCTCTTGCAATGTAAGTGTCAAAATATGACTCAGCCTGGATGGTGCTTCCCTTCCTTCAGGTCTCAGGCTCTGCGCATCCACACTAGCAGTGTTTTAACTCTTGTCCCTATCGTACTCCCCACCTCACTGAAACCTTCCCTGGCCTCTGGAAGCTGGCAACTCAGGGAAGCAAACTTTACCAAAATGGCGCTAGATATTGCAAGGAAATTAAAAGCTGTTTCTTAAACAAACCATGGCACTGTGTTTTGATTCAATCCAGCAAATACATGAATTCTGAGAGTCAAACTCACCAACACTTGAAGTCGAGGACAGTGTATAGAAAGTTGGATTAACGTGCTATCAGTTATCTGAAAGAAACATATTTAAGTATAATTCCAAAGAGTCACGGGCTATATTTCCTCCTTGACATACTTTAAATACAGATATCAAATAATGGATTCTTAAAAGAGAGAGTCTCAATCTGTCACTAAGCTGCCCAGGCTGGACTTGAACTTGTCATTCTGGTGCCTCAGTCTCCCAGAGTGCAGGGGTTACAGGCCTGCACCATTAGATCCCGCTATTATCTTCCATTTTAATTTAATTAATCTTTTTTTGTTTTGGTACCAGGATCGAACTCGGGTCCTTGTGCTTGCGAGGCAGGTGGTGGAACCACTGAGCTGAATCCCCGGCCCTAATTTATCTTTTATACCAGTGATCAAACTCAGGTCCTTGCACTTGCAAGGCAGGTGGAAGAAGCAATGAACTGAATCCCAAGCCCCTAAAATACGTATGTCTTTTTTTTTCGTACTGGGGATCGAACTTGGGTCTTTGCACTTGTGAGGCAGGTGGGTGGAACCACTGAGCTAAATCCCTGGACCCTCCCATTTTTATTTTACCATTAAAAATTCTGTTACTTTCTAGAGCTCTCCCTCTAAAAGTTTTTTTCAATCAATCTAATAATATGTAAAATCCTTTTCTTGGGGGGGTATTGGGGGTTGAATGTAGGATCCTCACACTGAACTCAATCTTCACCCTTAAAATTTTTTTCTTTTTTTGAGATAGGGTTTTGTTAAGTTGCTAAAATTTCTACCATTAGACTTAAACTCATGAATCTCTTGCCTCAACTTTCTAGAGTGCTGGTATTAAAAATATGCACATCTGGCTGAAAAGTCTTAAAACTGGTTATAAAAATTGTTGATCAAGTCAGTAGTGTAGAATTCCACAGAGTGTAAAGTCTCCAGGGCTAATGAAGGGATCCAGGTCCAGTTAAGCTAAAAAATTACAGTGTTACAGAGCAGTATACTAGGGTATTAAAGTATACTAGTACAACTAGAATCGCAACTCTGCAGATCTACTGAAAATAAAATTTTCAAAAAATGAGACAGAACCGTGTTGCTCCCGTTGGCCTTAACCTGCTAAGGCCTGAGTGACTCTCTTTCCTCAGCCTTCTGAGAGCTGAGAGTACAGCTCAGGCCAACATGCCCAGTATAAAACAAACTTTTTTTTTAATGATTAAGGAATTAAATTTATTAAATTTTATCAAAAGTTGAAACAAAATTATGAACAAAAACCAATAAAAGAATATACTCTTTTTGTGGTCTGTAGTACGTGAATTACATTTATTCTGAACATATAGGGGACTGCAGAAATGAGAAACTCCTAAGACTAGATAGCAGTGCTAGTTTTTTTGTTTTGTTTTGTTTTGCTTTTTTTCAGCTTTAATTGAGTTTATTGGTACATTTTAGGGATACAGTACAGTTACATTCATTGTTGGGAATTTGTACCTTTATATGATAGGTCTTGGTTCTCATTTTTTCCCCTTGTCCCTGCCCTCCCTTCACCCCCTCCTCCCCTCTCCATCTACAAGCACTTTATTTGCATCTTTTCATTATCTCACATTTTTTTCTTTTCTCTTATTACCGTTCCCCTACCCATCCCACCTTCCCCACACCTTTAGCTCCAAAAACTTTGAACAGCTTTTTGGCCTGAACACTTGGGTGCCTTTTTGATAGTCTGACCACAGCATCTATTTTTTTTTTCTTGTGGTAATGGAGATCAAACTGGGGTCCTTGTGCTTGCAAGGCAGGCAGTGGCAAAACTGAGCTAAATCTCTAGCCCCTTCTAGCATCTATTTTCATAGCTCTTTAAGACACAGGCCATAGCCACCCACCAGGAGTGACTGCAGACAGCTCAGTGAGTGGACAGGCAGAGTTACCACTAGGTCCCACACCAGGAAGGGACTTGTCTGTGTAAATTCCCATCGCAGTGTATTTGTGAATAAAATCCTGCAATCTTACCTGAACACATTCTTCTAGGTCCATCTTTTCAAGCTCGTGGCAATTCTACAAAGCACAAACCAAAAAATACCATATACACATTTAAAACATGGGAATAATACTTTACAGGCAGAAAACTAAGAGGTAGTATTAAATATACCAATGAAATCTTAGGCTTTGATTACAGTGACATTTTAAAATTATTCCACATATAAACATCTAATATAAATACACAGGAATAAATTTGCTGATGATGGTGGGCTAATAATACAGAGATCCTTTCAAACATTAAGTAAGAAAATTGCTTCTCTGGAAGACAGGAAAACAATTATGTTCTCCCGTAGTTAGGTGTCCAGGTCATCAATTAGCACTCTACTTGTCTTCCAGAAAGTGAATGACTGTCCCTCTGTTCCTAATACTGGTCAAAGCAGTTATTACCTTTCCTTTCTTCCTCCCTACTTTTCTTTCTTAGTACTGGTGACTGAACGCAGGCCTTGTGCTTGCTAGGCATGTGCTCTCTACTATCAAGGTGCACCCTCTGCCCTTTTTTAGGATTTTCTTTTGATACAGTATCTAAATTGTGACAAATTCAGCAATCCTCTCGCCTCAGCCTCCCTCCCCGATAGGGGATTACAAGCATGTACTACCATGCTCAGCTCAGGCTTACATTGCTTTTAACATTAAACACTACACACACTGACTAGTAATATACCAAATAACAGGCTTCTTTCACAAAGCACCAGGAAGCCTGAGTTTATCATCTTAAGAGTCTCACAGAGTGTCTGGTTTTCCCATGCATGCCTGACTTTCTAGAACAGCTTGTACTCTTTATTTTCATGATACTGGGGATTGAACCCCGGGCCCTGGTACTGAGCTACATCTCCAGCCATCAAAAAAAAAAAATCTGAACCAGGGCCAGGGATTTAGCTCAGCAGTTTGGGGGCCTGCCTTGCAAGTGCAAGGACCCAAGTTCAATGCCAGGTACCAAAAAAAAAAAAAAAAATCTGAGCCAGGAGCCAGGTGTGGGAGCACATGCCTATTATCTCAGTACTTGGGAGTCTAAGGTAGGAAGATCACCTTGAGTTCAAGGCCAGTGTGGGCTAGTGAGACCCTGTCTCAAAAAACAAAAACAAAAAAACCAAATTTGAGATAGGATGTCTCTAAACTGCCCAAGCTTAGCTTCATTTTATAATCCTTCTGCTTCAACCTCCCAGAGTGCTGGGATGACAGCATGTACGACTGACTGTGCCTGGCTGGTAGTCTGTTTTGTTAATGGCACCAGCAGGTCTGCCATATAGGTCTGCCACCTACAGACATAGGAGCTCCCCTGCCTCACAGGCCCAATTCTGTGGCCATACTATATTTTACTTGCTGCTCACTCTTCTGAAGTAAAAAAAAAATCCCAAACAAAACCTCCAGCAGCAAACCTATGAAACCTGGAGAAAACACTTACCCTGGCCAAAGTAGTAAAACCGACATCTGTTAGTTGAGAACATCTTGCGACTTCTAGTATTCTGTTAAAAATAAACAAATTGAAAGTCAATGTTTGGTCCATGAAAATTGATAAACAGCAGGATTTAAAGAAAATAATTTCCTATTCTCCCAGGGCTTCGTACAGGGGAGTGACATTCAGAGCTAAGCAAGTCTGTGTACAGAGCTTGCTATGTATTTTCATCGGCATCAATGGTTCTGAAAATACCACAGTTCAGGGTGGTGCATTCAAGCCCAGAGGAATCTCTTGAAGCTTGTAGTTAATGTCAAACGCACTAAAAGCCTTCTTGCTCAAAGACTGCGTACCCCAGAGGGCAGCCTGCTCCTAGAAAACAAAGGAAATGGAGATAAATACTCTATTTGAGTGAATCTGTTGTGGAAGCAATTTACTTCCTTTTTCTGTTTTACATGTAGGTTTACTCAGACTTAAAAAATCACTTTTTAAAAAGGTAAGGAAGGGATTAATTGCAGGTCTGTCCCAAATATGAAATTCCATACTTAGGAATATTTCCTGCCTTTCCCCACAAACTCCCAAGGGTGCCCAGTTGAGAAAGAACCACTCCTAAGGATGAACCTGGCTGGGCATGGCAGCACACACCAGTAATCCCAGCACTCTGGGACTCTGAGGGAGAAGAATCACAAATTAGAACCCTATCTGGGCAATTTAGCAACTTTGTGAGACCCTGTCTCAAAATAAAAAAATAGCCAGGGATATTGTAGAGTGGGGTTAATTTCTAGTACAGCTAAAAACAAAAACCAAAAACCATGAACCTAAATACCAAACACAGCACTGGGGAATCAAAAGTCTATTTGGGCCTGGGCGCAAACCTGTAATCCCAGCATTTGGGAGGCTGAGGCAGGAGGATCGCTGCGAGTTGGAGATCAGCCTGGGCTACATAGTGAGTTCCAGGTCAGACTCAACTACATAGTGAGACTGTCTCAAA
>NW_022900925.1:36092885-36130475 GCF_012274545.1 Fukomys damarensis
AAAAAAAAAAAAAAAAAAAAAACAAAAAAAAAACAAACCCAAAACAAAAGTCTATTTGGCTGGGCATGGTGGTGGACACCTGTGATCCAGCACACTTGGAAGCTGAGATAGGAAAATCCTAACTTCTAGCCTAGCCTGGGCAAGTTAATGACTTGGTGAGATGAAGTTATAAAACAAAACAAAACAAAAAAATAGGGCTGGGGATGTAGCTCAGGGTGAAGACCCTAGGTTCAATCCCCAGTACTGTGTGCGTGCACACATGTGTACACACACACACACACAAACACATACACACACCTCTAGTCTGTGAAAACTCTGATGACATCTGTACTATCTGATGGTACCAAGAAATAGATACTGTTTGCTTACAAATAACCTATACATCAAAGTTTAAAAAATCAAAGCTATAGTAACAGCAACTGAAAATCAATCAGAAATGAATGAATGCTATATCCAATGGGCAGCAGGATTTGAATGAAACAGGTCTTTGCTTTTTGTGGTAGCAGGACCTTCAGTATTCTAGGCAAGTTCTCCAGAGCCCTCCCCTTTAAAACTCTATCTTGCCATGATGAATATAATCATTATGCATTATGAACACGTATTGATAAAAATACTTAAAAATAAAATTGTATTTTGAGATAAGGTATTGCTAAGTTGTCCAGGCTGGTGAACTTGTGATCCTCCTGCCTTGAGCCTCTCAAGCAGCTGGGATTATAGGTATATAGGTGTGTGTCACTATGTCCAGCTGAAACACAATTTTGGACTGTCACATGTGAGAGCCTTTATGGTTTTTTTTTTGTTTTGTTTTGGTATCAGGGATGGAGCTCAGAACCTTTGCAATTGCAAGGCAGTCATGGTGCCAATGAGCTAAATTCTCGGCCCTTTTCTGTTCTAACAATAAAACCAGACAGGAATATGAGTTGAAGATGCCTTCCTCTACAATAGAAAAAAAAATAGTTTAGTATTTATTTTTCCTTTGGTTTTCTGAGACAGGGTTTTGCTATGTAGTTCAGGATGTCCTTGAATCCACTATGTAGCCTGGGCTGGCCTTGAACATGTGGCACTCCTCCTGCCTCAGCCTCTGGAGTGCTAGGACTACAGGTGTAGGCTACCATTCCCAGCTTGTAGAGCATTTTTAGAGAGGTCTGATTACCTCTCTGGCTCTTGAGTAGTAAGTGCTCTAGAACAGATTTCTGATATTACTGATTTTTTACTAACTAGTGTATGTGCTACTATGGAATTCTGATATGGCAGGCAAATGTTCTTTCATCAATTATGGTTGGGCGTATCACCAAGTAAATAAAAATTTTTAGGAAGTTTTCTTGCTTTACAATGATTGTTAGATATCAGAAAAGCAGTTTTATGGGCTCTGGAGCAGAACACCTGGCTGTGAACTCTTGTTCCTGCCCTTAGGAAGGGCTCGGAGACCTTGAGCAGTTAGTTTGTCTGTTTTGGTTTTCCCATCAGTAGTAGGAGACAGTAACAGTACCTATATGATGTTACAGAGGTTAAACAGATTAATACTTGTAAAGCACATATGTTAAGCATTTAAGTGTCGCTTATTTATTTGTGGGCCTCCCACAGGCAAGCGCTCCACACTGAGTTACATCCCCAGACATTTTAGTTATTGATTTATAAAAAATTTGGGGGGGGGTACTGGGGATCAAACTTGGGTCCTTGCGCTTGAGGGCAGTTGACGTGATTTTTTTCTGAGACACAATATTTTTTTTTTTTTGGTACCGGGGATTGAACTCGGGTCCTTGCACTTTGCAAGGCAGGCCACCGAACCACTGAGCTAAATCCCTGGCCCCATGAGACACAATTCTTGATAATTGTCCAGGCTGGGCTCAAAATTGTGATCCTCTTGCCCTAGCCTCCACAATACCTGGGGTTACAACTGTGTGTCATTGTGCCTGGCATAAACATTGCTATAGAAAGCAAAAACAGAAGCCAGGCATGGTGGCGCACACCTGTAATCCCAGCACTCAAGGCTGGAGGCAGGAGGATGGCTTTGAGTTCCAGGCCAGCCTGAGCTACACAGTGAGTTCAGGGCCAGCCTAAACTACAAAGGGAGACAGACCCTGCCTCTGTGGGGGGAGAGGGGAGAGCCAGATAAATGACATATATATGTGTAATCCTAGGTACTCATGAGGCTGAGGCAAGAGGACTGGAGGTTCAAAGCCAGCTGGGCAATTTAGAAAGACCTTAGCTAAAAAAAAAAAAAAAAAAAAAAAAAAAGGTTGGGGATGTAGTTCAGTGGTGCTGTGCCTGCCTGACAACCACAAGACCAATTTTAATTCCTGGTACCAGAAAATAAAAAATAAAAATAGACAAAGGGGTGGGGATGCAGGTCAGTGGTGGAGTGCTGTAAATGTGTAAGGCCCTGGGTTCCATCTCTAGTTCTGCAAAAATTGTAAACATGAAAACAAAATACAACATGGGATGGGGGATGTAGCTCAGTGGTTTCTCCACCTGCCTTGCAAGCCCAAGGTCCCAAGTTTGATCCCCAGTACCAAACAAAAACAAAACAAAGCATAACAAAAAAAGCACATGAAGGGCCAGGGATTTAGCTCAAAGGGCCAGGGATTTAGCTCAGTGGCACTGCCACCTGCCTCACAAGCACAAGGTCCGGAGTTCAATCTCTGGTACCCCCGAAAAAGTACATGAGGGTCATTTCTACTCATTAAAAAACTGTTATCAGTATGGGTTTGATACTACATGCACACTAAGACAGAATTCACAGAACATAACAAACCAGCCGCATATTCAAACAGAGAAAAAGAGCCAGCCACAGAGAAACAAGCCATTCTAAGAGAACACCAGCACAAAAGAGGTCCCCCTTACCGGCCAGGGATTTAGCTCAGTGATGCTGAGCCTGACTGAGCCTGCCTTGCAAGTGCAAGGTCCTGAGTTTGATCCCTGGTATCACAAAAAACCAAACCAAACCGAAACAAACAAAAGAGGTCCCTCTGTAGCACTATCTCCAAATACTGCCACACATCAGGCAGCATTACTATAAACATAAATGAATTTAGGATTAGTGTTAAAAAACTTTGAGACAGGTATCATACAAAAGCAAAAATAACATGTTATAAAGTTCCAAGAAATAAACACGGGTGAAGGAGGCTTTTGTTATTCTTCCTTGATTTTTTTTCAGCTACATAAGAAGTGTTTACCTAAGCCGCGGGCAGTTCTGACCTAGCGCATTCAGGATGGCGTCTGTGATGTTGGAGCAGCCAGAGGCACAGAGGGACTGCAGCTTATGGCACCCTCTGCATATAGTAATGAGACCTTCATCTGTGATTTGCTAAAAACAATAACAGACATAGGCATGAGTAACCCAGGAGAATAAAAAGAGGGAAGAATAGTACTTCTGAGAAAAAGCACAAAAAGAAACTTAGGCAGGTTAAATATTAATCAGATAGAGGACCAATGTGCTAAAAGAAACGAGGAACACACTTTGTTTCTTCTTTTGACTTCTTTCTGATGTAGTCTGCAATGGAATCTCTGCTACCTTTGGTATAAAGAAATGCCAGCATGAAATTCTTTTAACATAATGAGACTGGGAACACCACAGGGTATGTCAGGGTGTAGATTCAATGAACTAATTTTAAAACCTAAAATCAGGCAAGAACAGCAGTATTTTAATAGTATAAACATATTTAGAAATTCAAATTGAAACTTGTTAATATTTGCGACCTCAGCACAACATTCATTTTTTTCCCCCTATGACTTAACCTCTTAACATAATGAATATTCTAACTTATGGAGATAAAACAGTTGTGTTTAACTAGGTATGCAATTCTGCATTGTTTAAAAGTTGTTTTAGCGCTGGGGATTTAGCTCAGTGGTTCCACCGCCTGCCTCGCAAGTGCAAGGTCCCGAGTTTGATCCCCAGTAAAAAAAAAAAAAAAGTAAACTTATTTTTTGGGGAGTACTGGAGATTGAACGCGGAACCTAGCAATTGTAAGGCAGGTGGCAGCACCACTGAGCTAAATCCCAGCCCTTACTTGGTTTTTCTGAGACAGGGTCTTGCTATGTAGTTCAGGCTGGCCTCAAACTTGTAGTGATCCTCCTGCCTCAGCCTCCCAAATGCTGAGATTACAGGTATCTGCCATTAGGCCTGGCTTAAATTGATTTCAAATAAAATAAAGTACACAGGAAGATGTAATAAAATGTTACATATGAATTTTTTTTTGGTTTAGGCAAGGTCTTGCTATGTATGTAGCGCAGGCTGGCCTCAAACTCACAGCAATCCTCCAACCTCAGACTCCAAAGTGCCAGGATTAAAGGTGTGAACCACCATACCCAGGTTTAACATGGTAGATACTAACAGCACTTGAATATATCCTGTCAGATTTACAAAAAAATAAATAAAAAAAATTTTTTTTTAGACAGGGTCTCACTATGTAGTTGAGAATGACCTGGAACTCACTATGTAGCCCAGGTTGGTCTCGAACTCACAGTGATCCTCCTGCCTCAGACCCCACCCCCAGTTTGGGATTATAGGCGTGTGTCACCACACCCGGCTCAGATTTACCAATTTTGTGTAGGTTTACAAGCTTCCTTACCACCTGTTGAATTAAGCACCGTCCTTAAATTGTAAGGACAATTGAGGGAAAAAAGCAAAACCTCAAAGCTTTTTTTTTTTTTTTTTGAGACAGGGTCTTGCTTTGCAGTTCAGGCTGGCTATGAACTCACTATGTAGCCCAGGGTGGCCTCGAACTCACCGTGATCCTCCTGCCTCAGACTATGGAGTACTGGGGTTAGAGGTGTGTGCCACCAAGCCCTGCTAATACCCACTGGTTAAATCAGCATGTTCTCCAACAACAATAAAATCCCCAAAACAAAAAAGCAAAGCAAAGCAAAACAAAACAAAACAAAACAAAAAACTCAAAAAAACAAAAACAGACATTGAAAACTAGATGGTAAGGAAGCTACATACATTCATGTGGAGAAAGCAACACACACATATAACGTGATGTATCGTTATTATTAAACAAGGATACTGAAGATGTAAGGGGAAGCAGAAATTAAATCATGGAAATGTAGCAGGGCACTGGAAGTTGTGACACAAAGTAGTATTAGAAAAGTACTGCAAGCTGGTTGTGGTGGCGCACGCCTGTAATCCCAGCACTCGGGAGGCTGAGGCAGGAGGATCGCTGAGTTCAAGACCAGCTTGGGATACACAGTGAGTTCCAGGTCAGTCTCAACTATTCAATGAGACCCTGTCTCAAAAAACAAAAAACAAACAAACAAATGTATGGAAGTACTAAGGAAAGTCCCATAGCCAAAACTAATGCAAATTTAAAAATAGTAAAATCAATTAACTTTTATGTTTTCAGATCAGTCAGGGATGAGAATGATCAGCCAAGGGGAGGTGGCACACATCTGTAAACCCCACACTCTGGGGCAGGCTGAGGCAGGGGGACAGCAACTTAACAACTTAGCGAGACCCCCCCAACTCCAAAAATAAAAGTTAAAAAATTCTCATGAGTGCACAAAAGCATCTCATCATGTTGTAGTGGAGGAACAACTCCTGTACTAAGACTTCAGTGAAAGAAAAAATAAAATACATTGAAAGAATTGCTTTTTATCCTTACCAACTTTGATTTGTGACTGCTGGAAGCATAAAGCGAATCCAACTACAGCAGCACTTACACATGTGGTATGTGTATTTACATGTATTGCACGTGCATGCACAGTGCACATATATTGTGTGTATATAAACACCTGCAGCCCGTATGAAGCGGCACAAGAACAACTTTGCCCCGGAACTATAAGATGATTGCTTCATGTTCACAATGACTAAGTTTGCTCTCTCAGGGAAAACATTTCAGCCATATAAATGAACATAGATGTTAGGCATGGTGGTGCACACCTATAATCACACCACTCTGGAGGCTGAGGCAGGAGGATCACTGAGAATTTGAGGCCAGCCTGGGCTACACAGTGAGACCCTGTCTCAAAGTCCAAGCAAAACCGAACCAAAAAGATTATCAGCAAATTCTGATAGCAACCATGACTTGAGAATTGTGGCCTTTCACCTATAAATTGAGCAATGACCAGGTTTTCCAGTTCCAAATGATTGAACAAAAAAAGGACATAAGAAGTAGAAGGCCTAGCACAAACTAGGAGAACTCATCAAAATTTTTTTTTCTATGAGGGGCTCTCTCATTCCAAGGTAAGACATCTATAATTTTCAAGGTAAGAGAGAAAAGCTAAATAATTTTCTAGCCCCTGAATAGTTTAAGAAATTATCTAAGTAAAATTTAGGAGTCACATGGTAAATAACAAAAAGCAGATGGTCTGATGAAGCCAAAATGCTAAATATAGACACTACTTTTTGAGGTAGGATTTCATGAAGTTGCTTAGGTGAATCTTGAACTTAGGATGCTCTTATCTCCAGCCTTGAAAAGTGCTTAAGGTAAAAGGTATGAAATAGCTAAGCAGAAAGATTTTCTTAAGCAGGTAAGAGAGACAAAAGCCATGGTAGCACCTGTCAGCGGAGCACTTGGGAGGCTGAGGCAGGAGAATCAATATAGGTCAGCATGGGCCTACACAGTGAATTCAAGCCAGACTGAAATACAAAGTGAGACCCTGTCTCAAAAAACCAACCCGTTTCTGGCCCCCGCAAGAGATTAGAGACATCTGTGGGTGTGCGCTGTCCCCATGGCTGCTGAGGAAAAGCTACTGGTCTTGAAACTCTTACAAATAACATCAATAATACTAGTGAAAGGAATTCCTAATAAAGAAGTCTTGTGGAAAGGGATGCTTACTAAGCAAGTCTGCAAGTTCAGAGTCACCAGCTCAGGACAATGTGCACCTATGTACTTGAGAGCTTCGTCTTCTAGCTACAAAGATTAAAAAAACAGGTGGTTACTGGCATTATTTCAAAGAAGCAACCTTAAGAGATTACATATTCTTTCTAGTACCAGGGATCAAACTCAGGACCTTACACTCCTGAGGCAGGTGGAGTGCCACTGAGCTAAATCCCTGGCCCTGAGAGAACTCATTCACTACTACATTTTCAATATACCCATTAAAGAACAATGAGCCATAAATAATAAATGATCACTTAACAGAATAATTCTTGTTATTAGCAGGACTATCGGTATTTTTTTTACTTTCATAATTTTAAAGAATCAGTTCTTACCACATCAAATTCACATTACAAATCAAGGAGGGCCAGATATTTAGCTCAGTGGTTTGGTGGCTTGCCTTGCAAGCGCAAGGACCTGTCCCCGGTACCAAAAAAAAAAAAAAGAAATCAGAAATCAAGGAAAAGATAAAATAATATTGCCAAGTTATGGGTTTTATTTATTCTTTAGGTACCAGGGATAGAACTCGGGACCTTGCACTTTTGAGGCAGGCAGCTGAGCTAAATCCCCAGTCCTATGGATTTTAGTTCTGATGAATATACCTCAAAGTACAGTGGAGGAACTATTTTGTTTGTTTTGAGACAGGGCCTCACTTTGTAGTTCAGGCTGGCCTTGAGCTCACAGCGATCCTCCTGCCTTTGCTTACTGCGTGCTGGGATTACAGGTGTGCACCACCATGCCCAGCTGTGCAGAGGCTATGAAGTAAAATAATTCTCACAAATCTATACCCCTTTCTTTGTAAGTGTTTTTTTTTTTTTTTTTTCCTTCCTCCTAGTACTGGGGATCCGATAAACTTTTAAAAACTTGGGAGGCAGGAATGGAACCCACAGCATTTATCTGCTGCTGGAAAATCCTGGCATGCTTATATTGCTGAGAACAGGTGGTAACTGATCATAATGCTGTATTCCAATCAGTATCTCTCAGGATCCCAGAAATAACCAGAAGCTCAAGCTGTGTGTGTGTGTGAGACACAGACTGAATAGTCCAGGCTGGCCTCAAAATCATCCTCCTGCCTCAGCCTCCTGAGTGCTGGGATTACAAGGGTGTGTCATCACTGTAGGCAAAAACTTTTCAGTACAGACTAAACCCTCCACGAAACCTTTTTTGCCTACGGTATTCCCTCAGTATAAGCTCATCCCTACTTTGCCTGACCCCAACTTATTTTTGGTCAGATATTAATTTTTCTCTTTCATTTCAAAGAAAATGCCTGAAATGTGGTAAGCATGTGTCTATGCAGTACTCACAGTTCCCTCAAAACAAAAACATCTTGGTAATGTTGACACAGTTTACGTTTCCTTGGAATTTCACATGCACTACATGGAATATTACCTGTGTGCAGCCTTTTAAGAATAAGGCCTTCAGCCCCCCGCAGCCTCTCACAAGTGCTTGAATGCCATCCTTGGTTACTTGGTCACACCAGGAAATGTTCAGTTGCTCCAGCAGTGGACACCCCTCGCTTAGAATAGAGCATACAGGACAAGCAGATCACTACCTCTAACGCCAAAGGTTCCTGCAGGGTCATTTCACTCAGTCCAGGCAAAATGCACAAAGCACAAGCGTGTTTTGCTGATAAAGACAGAAACTGAAAACTAAGTGACTCATTCCATTTTACAATAGGAATTGAACTCAAGACCTTGCACTTGCAAGGCAGGTGTCCCACCAAAGAGCTAAATCCCCAGCCCTATAAAAACTTAATTTAAAAAATTAAATTTACTTACTTTATGGTATTAGAGATTAAACTCAGCACCTTAAAGTGTGTGTGTGTGCATGTCTGCATTATTTAAGTTTGAGTCCTGTGCTCCCCCACGGAAGAAATTCATTTTATTCTAATTAACCCAAGAGTAATTACATCACAGCAACTGATATGAAGAGGCTATAGAAAAGCCTGCCCTACATTCTATACCACCTCAGTAAATTTGCTGATATAGTCAGAATATTCTCTTCCAATGCCATTCTGAAGCAATGAAGCTATTAATAATGAGAGGCTTAAGGTTTTTACATTCTATACATTCATTAATTATATTTTCATGCTAAAGTAACAGTCACAGCTGACTTCCCAGTTCTTCTACTGGAACTTCCTGATTAAGTCTGATCTATTTGCAACTCTGCGCTGTCTCAGCATACCATCAAAAACTTCTGGGCACACTCCAAATACTGTCCGTTCACATCAAAGCAAGAGCTCCCAGACTGATGCTACTGCTCTGGCTCAGTGCCCCGAGGCCCTTGGTGAGTGATGTCAGGTGCGGAGGGCTCACATTACCTCCTCCAACAAAGCCCCAGAGATGGCCCGACCCAATGTGTGCCCAATAGCAGAGCCACAGCCACATCTGCTGCAGTGGTTGCCATCTTGGCGGTCAGACTGGCTGTGGGTGGCGGGCAACAGCAGGTGAGCCGGCTCTGTTCTGAGGGCCTGGAGCCGTGGAGTGTGTGGCTTTAGCTTCCATGTAGCATCAGCAGTGCAGAGATGCCAGGTGTTTGGAAAGGCAAGCACTCACCCTGTGTTGAGACAGGGTCTTTCTAAGCTGTCCAGCCTGGGCTCAAATTTGCAGTTCTCCTGCCTCAGACTCCCAGAGAGCTAAGGTTACAGGTATGCACCATCACACCCAACTAATCTCTGTCTACCAAGTATTAGCTTCATCTTTGGTCACCTCTACCCTTATCAATTTAGTTTTATAGCTGAAATACTCATGAACACCAAGCTTTTTATATTCTCAAGGTTGTACCAACATTACCGGGGCACTTGACAGCTTTGAAGAAATGTTCTTCTATCTACTCTCACATAAATGAGACAATTTATGTAGAAATATTTAATAAATGATAAAAGTTGTTATATTTCTACATGGCAAACAGTCCTTAGATCTGTATGTGCTCAGTATTCACAAGGAGCGTTTAAAAGGAGTTACACTTAAAATAAACAAGGGAACAAATAAATACAGAAACCACATTTTGATATATTCTATTTAAATCTACTTTTTAATTTTGTTTTTTTAGAGAGGGTCTCATTGTATAGTGAGTTCAATGGCCTGGAACTTGCAGTGATCCTCCTGCCACAGCCTCCCAAGTGCTGGGATTACAGGTGTGTGGCACCAGTCTTTATTTTTTTTTTTTAATAGTTCAATTCTTTTCCTTTTTTTTTTTTGGTACCAGGGATTCAACTTGGGACCTTGCACTTGCAAGGCAGGCAGCTGAACCACTGAGCTAAATCCCTGGCCTTCTTTTCTTCTTTTTAAATAGTTTAATTCTTTACATGCATAAGTATAACCAATAAGGAGACCATATCAATTTATTAAAAGCTGGGTAAAAAAGCCCCCCCGCAAGGGCATTCTATCCCTCTTTTAAGATTTACCTTCTGGATCTATAGGACTTTAACCACTTAACAGTAAGTATACCCCAAGGGTCACTTGGGCAGTGTGTTTCTTTACACATTATCCTGAAGGTCGCCTGGGGAGGTGTCATTTCAACCAGACTCTTGTATGGAGTAAATTTGATAAAAGTGTTTTTATATCTCCTGTTATCTTATACAAATTAATAAAAAATATGTGAGTTTGGTCATCCCCTTTTTAAATAATTGGATTGGTAAATGGTTAAAAAATACATGAACATCATTCATGTATAAATCATACTGCTCTGTTCAGAAATTCCAATTATCACAAGTCATTTCACTTGAATGTTTCCTCTAACTGTAACTGGGACAGTGGTAAAATTAAAGATCTATCCAAAACTACAGTAATACATCCATAAAACAAGGCTGATGTCAACCTTATACCAGTCTATAAAAGTTATGTATTAACGGACATACTCATTATAAGGAATTTACCTCAGAGCTTTGAGAGACATGTTTGTTATCGATGTACAGGAAGCCAAGTCAAGGTGCCTGAGTTTGGAACAGAACTTGCTAAGGCTAGTACATGTACTGAAAACGGAGAGAGGAAAAATAATCAATAAGCAAAATAAGAACACATTCTTACTGTATCACATACCTTTCTCAGTAAATGTGTGCACATTAGAGACATAAAATTTTCATACCCTCTCAAATGCAGCTCTAAGCCCTGGGACCTTTCACACTGAAGAAGGGACCGATGCCATTCACAAAGAAAAAGAAAGGCTGGCTATGAAGGAGGAAAATGATGATTCACATTGGGAAATGTAAACAGCTACTAACAGCACACCACTTATGTATTCTGCAAATCCAGGTCACCAAAGTTAACAAACTCCTACTAGTGTGAACTCAAACATGAGGACCAGAAGTCCTGCCTCTGTTTTACTTATATCTGTATCCAAGATAATCAGCTGCACAGCACTAATGCATCGGATTTCTTCTTTTGTGATACTGGGGACTGAATCCAGTGAATGCTGAGGTAGACCCCCGGTCCTTTCTGAGAAAGGTCTCCTTCACTGAGCTGCCCAGGCTGGGCTTGCATTTACAATCCTCTTGTTGAGCTTACAATCCAGCATGGTCAGTAGCTGAATTACAGGCCTGCACTAGTATGCTTGGGAAAAGAACTAGATTTTTCCAAGGTATGCAAAAGACGAGGATTGAACTCAGGGCCTTTCTACTAAGCCACATCCCCAGCCCTTTTCATTATTTATTTAATTGATTTTTGGTACTGGGGATCAAACTCAGGACCTTGTACTTGCCAGGCAGGCATGATGCCACTGAGCTTTAATTTTTATTTTGAGACAGCGTCTTGCTAAATTGTTAAACCTCCCAGAAGGGCTCAAATTTAAAATCCTCTTGCTTCAGCCTTTCAGAGCACTTGGATTCTAGGTATACAATACTATATCCTGCTTGTACAATGATCTTGTTGCAAGTGAGCTTTTTTTTTTTTTTTTTTTCCCAAGTACTGGGGATCGAATTTGGGACCTTGCACTTGTGAGGCAGGCGGTGGAACCACTGAGCTAAATCCCTGACCCACAAATGAGCTTCTTAAGATTTATAAATTGTAGCATTTTTTTGGTGATTTCCTTATGATTTTCTACACAAATTACAGAATTATGTTATTTGCAAACAAAGTTCTCCTGATGAAAACATCAGTATATATTAAAAACAAAAAAACAAACAACTACTTCTGGCACTGGCTAGACCTTGCAATGCAATATTGACTATAGAGTTTTGGCTGGGAGTGGAGCTCAGTGGCAGACTGCATAACTAGCAGATGTGAGGCCAAGTTCAGTCTCAGTATCTCCCCCGTAAAAGGAGTGGTTATTGCTGATCTTAGGGAAAAAGCATTCAGTCTTTCACCATTAAGTATGATGTTGGCAATAGGTTTTTCATAGATACCTCTGACCACATTGAAGAAAGCTCCTTGCATTTGTTTTCATCATGAAAGGGTACTGGATTTTGCTGTGTGCTTTTTCTGTGCCTAGTAATGTATTAGTTATCTTTCTGCATAATAAATTACCTTAACACAAACTGGGTCAGGAGCATATAGGGAACTTAGTAGATAGAGTGCTTCTGGGTGAGGCTCTCACAGAGCCTGTTGTCAAGGAACCAGACCTTGGTGATCCAATTCAAAGCTCATTCCTGATGGGCGTGGGATTTAGCTCAGTGGTTCAGTGGCCTGCCTCACAAGCGCAAGGACCTGAGTTCGATTCCTGGTACCACACACACACACACACACACACACACACACACAAACAAAAAAAAAAAAGAAAGCTCATTCCTTCAAAAAAAAAAAAAAAAGAAAGCTCATTCCTGGCTTTGAGAGTTGTCAGGCCCTTGTGAGTGGCTGGCTGGAGGACACTGGTTCCTGGCCACGTGGATCTCTCCACAGACAGACCTACGGCAGAGCAGCCGGCCTCCGTGAAAGCCAAGTGCCCAGGAGAAAGCAGAGCAGCACAAAAGACATGCTGCAACCTAATCTCAAAAACAACATCCCATCCCTTATGCAGCATTTATTCTATTGTTAGAAATGAGTCACAAGGGTCATGATGTCCACAAGGGGAAAGGATTACCCAAGAGTAGAAATACCCAGAAGTAGGGGTTATTTGAAGGCCATCTATTATATGAGATGATCATGTGGTTTTTGTCCTTTACGCCAGAGGTAAGCAAACTATGGCTCAAGGGCCAACTCTTGCCTGCTGCCTGTTTTCATATGGCTTTTGAGTAGTTCTTTTATTACCAGACAAATTCTTGCCAGTTTTTGGGTGACAGGGTCTAACTATGTAGTTCAGGCTAGTTTTGAACTCACTATGCAGCCCAGGTTGGCTTTGAACTTGCAGTGATCATCTTGCCTCAGTCTCCTGAGTGCTGAGATTACAAGCATATAACACTTTGCCTGGCTCCTGCTCCTTTAGTCCCCTTGGACTCTGATCTCTTTCTTTAAAATCAGCAAGAACTCCTGACATGGTCTGGAAAATGCCACTGAAATTT
This sequence comes from Fukomys damarensis, assembly GCF_012274545.1. NCBI lineage: Eukaryota > Metazoa > Chordata > Mammalia > Rodentia > Bathyergidae > Fukomys > Fukomys damarensis. Next base: position 36,106,140 of record NW_022900925.1, read on the forward strand.
TTCATAGGGCTCACTTCATTTATTTCAAAGTCTTGTAAATGTGTGCTGATACTTTAATTTGGGTTTTCCCCTATTACTTTATCTAGTTTTGTAGTTGTCCGTGGCAGGAAAGGAGTTGCTGTTACTGTCAGAAGCTGGAGCCTTGTTCGTGATTTTTAAAATTTATACTTTTTTTTGCCTGGTGTATAAAGCTGGTGTATGACTGTAATCCCAGCGCTCTGGAAAGGCAGAAGGACTACATGTTCAAGCCTAGTCTGGGCAATTTAGCAACTTAGTGACCCCCCACCAAAGGTGGGGAGGTGTGAATGTAGCTCAGTGAAAGGCCCTGTGTCCAATAATCAGTGTCATTCCTTGTCCAAAGTATTTTTACTTACTCCTTTAAAACACTTTTCTCGAACCTGGGTCCTAGTGCTTGAGAGGCAGGTGGCAGAACCACTGAGCATTTAAATCCCCAGCCCATAAAACACTTTTTATTTTGAGACAGGGTTTTACTAGGTGGCTAAATTGCCCAGGCTGGACTCAAATTTGTGATACTCTTACCTCAGCCTCCCAGAATGCTGTAATTTCAGGTGTGTCACCAAGCCTGGCTTCTTTAATTTCTTTTATATTGTGAGTGGTACAGATTAGCACATTTAGAGATTTGCATTAAATGCTATCAGTACTGATTAATACAAACTGTTTAGTCTTGCTGAATTACTATTTTAATCTTTCTAAAGAATTTACATTTACTGTCATTTTTATTATCCCTACTGCATATAGACTATGACTTTATAGTTCACTTTAAATAAGACAGGATTTCAAATTCTTACTCCATTTCTACCTTCATGTTGCTTTTTCCTTTTAAAATCTTTCCTCTGTAAAATCAAGATGAAAGCAGCTCAGTATGCTTTTTGTTTTGTTTTGTTTTTGTTTTTTTTTTTGAGACAGGGTCTCACTATGTAGTTGAGACTGACCTGGAACTCACTGTGTAGTCCTGGCTGGTCTCTCACAGTGATCCTCCTGTCTCAGCCTCCCAAGTGCTGGGATTACAGGCTTGCGCCACCACGCCCAGCAGCTCAGTATGTTAATTAGCCATGATTTAAAACTTGTATAGATCACATATAAGGTCTACCACTTACACTTCTAAAACATGCACTACTTACGCATCTGTCGTCTTTGTACACCCATTTAGATTTAGGACTTCAATGTTCCTACAGTTTTGTGCAAAGGTCCTTTATGGGAAAGAAGCAAAGTAAAAGGTTTAAATAAAATGGGCAAAATTCCAAGCATAAAAATAAAACGATTTATTCTTCATAATACCGATGGTTATTTTTTTATATTGTGATAGAAAAAATATGTATTTGTTTTCCATCTCCAGTTATTTGAATACAGTTTTTTTTTTCTTTTTTTTGTACCGGGGATCGAACTTGGGACCTTGTGCTTACAAGGCAGGTGTCTGAACCACAAAGCTAAATCTCCAGTTGAATAGAGCTCTTAAGACCCCTGTGATTCCTAAGTGACAGGGGTACAGGAGTGTCTTTCATTGTAATATTTGTTCAATTATGCCTAGGTAACATGGCCATTGTAAAAGGCCCTAAATGATGGGAACAGGGCAGCTTCTGGGTTGGTGAGCACAGACATGTGCTGGGAGGGTAGAATGCCCTAATCCCCCAGGGATGGAAGGTCCTGTGCTTGGGAGCCTTATGAATCTTAACCATGTACTTCATCTGCATCCTTCATGATAACTGGTAAAGTAACTGAAGGATTTTCCTGAGTTCTGGGAACCATACAGCAGATTTTCAAGCCCCAGGAAGGGATCAGGGGAACCCGATTTCTATCCCATTCACCAGCAGTACACAGCAGCTGGGCATGGTACTATACTTTAGTCTCAGGAAGGAGGATCATAAGTTCATTACCAGCCTAGGCAATTCAAAATAAAAAAATACAGCAAAGGATATAGTTCAGTACAAAAAGACCCTGTATTCAATTCTCAGCACCCCTCCACAAAAGTATATAATAACATGGGACTTGCAACTGCCATCTCAAGTATGGGCCGTCTTTTGGACTGAGCCCTTATCCTATGGGGTCTAAGGTAACTGTGTGCTGTCAGTATTGAGTTATAAAACACCAAAAAATTGGCCATCGAAGCCGGGCCTGGTGGTGCACATCTGTAATCCCAGCACTTGGGAGACTGAGGCAGGAGGATCACTACACCTGGGCTATATAATAGCGAGTTTCAGGTCAGTCTCAACTACATAGTGAGACCCTGTCTCAAAAAACATCATCAGAAAACAACAACAACAACAACAACAACAACAACAACAACAACAACAATTGATCATTGGTGAAAGACAAAAGTTCAAAGAACAAAAAAACTCAGGTTCTGAAAGAACCACTGAGGATGGGGAATCTGGCCTTTCTGGGGAAGTATATGCTCTGCTTTTTTTTTTTTTTCTGGTACCAGGGATTAAATTCAGGACCCTGTGCTTGCCAGGAAGGTATGGTGCCATTGAGCTACATCCAGGCCCCTATTTTTTTTTTTATTTTGGTACCGGGGATTGAACTTGGGACCTTGTGCTTTCAAGGCAGGCAGTGGAACCACTGAGCTAAATTCTGGCCCCCGGCCCCTATTCTTTTTCTATTTTTTCTTTTCTTTTTTTGATACAGGGTCTCACTATGTAGTTGAGACTGACCTGGAACTCACTATGTAGCCCAGGCTGGTCTCAAACTCACAGGGATCCTCCTGCCTCAGCCACCTGAGTGCTGGGATTACGGGCGTGCACCACCACACCCGGCTTGCCCCTATTCTTAAAACCATTCAATTACCAGATATTTTTCTGTTATAAACAATGTATATGCATTTGAATTTTTAAAAAATGTATTTGAATTTATAACCACTTAGAAATTTTAAAAACTACTTAGGCATTTTCTGGTGAGGTGATGCTGTTCCTTATTTCAATCAAAGTGATTAATGAAGCCAGGGAAGGTGGCCCATGCCTATAATTTCAGCAGTATGGGAAGTTGAAGCTGCAGCATGGTAAATTCCAGCCCAGCCCTCATGATTTAGCAAGACCCCGTCTTGCTATGGTGGTACATGCCTGTAACTGACATGTTGCTGAGGTAGGAAGGTGGATCACTCTGGGTTCCAGGTCAGCCTGTGCTACTTAGTGAGACCCTGTCTCAACAAAAGAGCCTGGGATGCAGTGCCATGTGAATGTCCTGGGTTCAATTTTCAGTTAAAATAAAATCAAAACAGATTAACCAGTAATTATTATTATTTTTTTACCTTAATGCATTGTCTCCTACTCCAAGACACCCACGAAGACTTAACTTTCGTAAAAACCCTCCACATCGTTTTGAAATATTCTCCACTACCCGGCCCTGTAACAAGAAATAGGTAAATAGACAACCTGCCTCACTACTTTTGAGAAAAATACATCCTATTTTGTTTTTAACAATTTATAAACAAAAATGGCTTCTATTTGTTTCAAAGAACTAATTAAATAGGAAAATACTGTTTTCAATTTGTAAGATGTTCTGTATTTGAGGAATGGTATTTTCTCTGTCTTTTATGGCACTATATGAATGTATCCTGTCCATACCTGGTTTAAATCACAGCTCCTAACTGAGCTGGGCACAGTGGCTCGGGCCTGTAATCTGAGCACTTGGGAAGCTAAGGCAGGAGGACTGCCGTGAGTATGAGGCCTATTTAAACTACACAGCGAGACCCTGTCTCAAAAAAAAAACCAAAAACAGATTCCCAGATGCCCAGTGACAGATGAACAGATAAAGAAAATGTGGTTTTTCTGGCAGGAATGTAGCTCAGTGACACTGTGCCTGCCTCATAAGCACAAGGTTCTAAGTTCAATTCCTGGTTAAAAAAAAAAAAAGGAGAAAGGAAAATGTGGTTTTTATATACAATGGAGTACCACTATGCACAAAGAAGAGTAAACTTGAGACATTTTTAGGTAAATGGATATACCTTGAGATTATACTTTTAACTGAAATAAATTGGACAACCATGTTTAAATATCACATTGTTTCTCTTGTGTGAGAAACCAAAAGTGTGAATAAGGACCAAATGGCTGACAGCTTTTGGGAAGCAGGAAGAAAATGTTTAAATGGGAAGGGAACCAAGGGAAGGGGACGGGAGAAGTGAAAGAAAGGAAAAGGGAAAAAAGAAGAGAATAGAAGGAAAAAAATGGAAACAAAGCTTTTATAAATAAGGAGCAAAAGAAAGGTTGAAGGGAGGGAAGAGGAATGGGGGGGGAAGCAGCAAGATATTTTATGTACAGTACAAATTCCCTATGATGAATGTGATCATTATGCATACTAAAAGGGTACCAATAAAATTAATTTAAAACAAACAAAAACAGCTGCTGAGGGACAATATATACTACATATTCATCTTCATATTCTTTCCAAAGAGGCAACATACAAATATCATCCCAACAACTGTTTTTCAATAAACAAATATAAAATGAGCAAACTCCAAACACATTCATTCATAACTTGGCAAAAATGAAACACCTGGGGGATGTAGCTCAGTGGTGCCCCCGCCTGCCTCACAAGCACAAGGTCCCGAGTTTGATCCCTCATACCCCTTCAAAAAACAAAACAAAACAAAACCCTCAACACCTCCAAACCTGGGGTCCTATTCAGGACTAAAATTTACTCTAAATAACTTAGTATTATTTCAATGAAATAATTTTGCTTATGCTCAAAACTAAAACTCTTGGGAACTTCTGGAAACTCCCATGAGTTTCAGATATAATGAAAATAGTAGTTTCTCTCTTTGGGGAAAATAAGATTTATATGGCTGGTGCTCATCTGTTCCACACCGTAATTACTAACAAGAGAAATGGGGCCACACAACACGTAATTATACCTCAATATCCCTCTGGAAATCAAATAGATCAATTCGCTGCCAGTTGCTGCCATCCAGAGCAAGAACATTCCAGGCCTATTTTCCAGAAAAAAGAGACGGAGAAAAGTTGAAAGAAAGAAAAAAGCAATATTCACATTTACCAGTCAACCAAATAATGACTGAAGCACAGTGAAAAACCCTCCAGTGCCTACTGGTAATTTATCCCAGCCCATCTGCCTTAATCTGATACGTACTTTTCTCTCCATCGGTGAGTGGGTAGAGAAACTTATAGCTACAGAAGATCTTGAACTAGGGAAGGGCAGGTTGTGGTGCTATAACCAAGACCAGATTAGAATGGACTAGACTTCCTCACCTCCGTTATTTAGCAGTTCTGGGATAGAATTTAGGGCCTCTACTCTAAACTTCATCCCCAGTCCTTTTTACTGTTTGTTTTGATATAGGGGCTTGTTGTATTAGAGGTCTATAATCCCAGCTACTAAGGAGGCTGAGGCAGGAAGACTTGAAGAATCCAACTTGGGCAATTTATCAAGACTCTCTCAGAAATAAGGGTTCAGGATGTAGCTCAGTGGTATAGTGTTACCTAGCATGTGTGAAGCTATGGGTTCAAACTCCAGTACTGGTGGAAAAAAAAAATCATCCTAATACCATTGGTAGTTTTCAAAATAGCTGATATAAGCCAGGCGTGGTGGTGTACGCCTGTAATCCCAGCACTCTGGAGGCTGAGGCAGGAAGATCGCTGTGAGTTCCAGGACCAGGCTAGGCTACATAGTGAGTTCCAGGTCAGTCTTTTTTTTTTTGGTACCGGGGATTGAACTCAGGTCCTTGCGCTTGCAAGGCAGGCCACAACCAAACCACCGAACCGCTGAGCTAAATCCCCGGCCCGAGGTCAGTCTTAATTACATAGTGAGACCCTGTCTCAAACAAACAGAAAGAAACAAACAAAAAAAAAACCCACCCCAAAATAGCTAATGCATGCATACTGATTGATAAGGTATGTAAAATAGTCATTCTTACTGTGTTTATCTTTGAAGGTATGTAAAATAGTTGTTCTTACTGTGTTTATCTTTGAAGGTGGTCCTAAGTGTCCCTTCAAATCCTTACCATAACTACCTCATGCACACGCACACAAAATGACACCAAAACAACCTTAATGTAGAAAATTTCTGTTGTATTAACTTTAATTTCTGAGTTGGCATGGTGATGCACTCCTATATGGCCAGCACTCTCGCAGACTGAGGCAGGAGGAGCACAAGTTCCAGCTGCCTGGCCCAGGCAACTTAACAAAGACCTTGTCTTGAAATAGAATTTAGAAAAAGGGTTGGGAGTGCAGCTCAGTGCAAAGGCCCCGGGTTCAATCTAGTACCACGAGGAAAAACAAGAAAAAGAAAAGTAATTTCTGCATCTCAGAAGTGAATTTTTGTTAGCTTTTTGGTAGTATTTGTTAAATGAACTAAAAGCTGGCATCGGATTTATAAAAAGATAACTGGAGGCTGGGGATTTAGCACAGTGGCACCACACCTGTCTTGCAAGCACAAGGTCATCAGCTGGATCCCAGGTAAAAAAACAAAACAAAACAAAAACATGCTAACTGTAGGTACATATCTTATTGTTATATTTTTATTATCAAAGAGATTAGAAATGATTCATAGGGTAATTTTCCCATAATGGAGATTTTACCCTATGTTTTAGTGGCAGCCTAGGAAGTTATGATTATTTGGCCATTTTGGTCACAGCAATTTATCTGTTGAGACAAACTGGATAGCTAAGCACAATGTAGAAGCTGATCTAGAAATGTGTTATGGTTTGTATCTAGATGTTCCCCAAAGCCTCATGCACTCAAAGGTGGAGCTTTTCAGATCTGGCCATATCTAGGGGTGTGATACTGGGACTAAGGGTGGGTGGCATTAATTTAGCCCACAGACTGGGATTGGCATAGTTCTGGGCGTGGCTGAATGGACTTACTAAAGACAGAGGCCCCACCCTGACCCTACCTAAAAGGTTTGGGGCTGCTATTTCCTGGTGCCCAGCCATGGACTATTTCTCTTCCACAGGTCCCTGTGCCATGCTGCCCGGTCAGGAAGGCTACAAACTGAGACAAAATAAACCTTTCCTACTCTAGGTGTTGGGTATTTTGTCTTAACAATGAGAAAAGTAAATAAGACAAAATGAAATATGGTTTGCTCTGCAACTTCTTCTTGTCCCCAAGATTGAACCTAGGGCCTATGGATACAAGCCAAGTGCTTTGCCACTGACTCACTTTCCTGTTTCCACCTTTAAACAAATTCTACCTAACCTCTTTTAAGAATTTGGAGAAATAATGTAAAAATTAGATGCCTCGGGGCCGGGAATTTAGCTCAGTGGTGCCACTGCCCGCCTTCCAAGGACTACTTCCTGAGTTTTATCCCTAGTACCACACACACATAAAAAGAATTAGATGCCCAAGACTCATGTATAAATACATATCCAGCTTCCCAGACATATAGGGACTATTTCCTAAGTAGTCCAAGTTGCCTCAAACTTGTAATCCTCTTGCTTCAGCTTCCTGAATAGCTGTTATTATAGCTGTATGCTACCATGCCAGGTTAGGCCTAGCTTTTTAATTTACATGTTCAATGCTTTTTCAGTGAAAATGTTTCCTGCTTATATTACACAAATAAAAGTTACAAAATGTTAGTGAGAGTACATGTATTTAAAATCCCACCACACAATTACATAGGACATGTATGCTATGGCTGAAGTTACAGTCTAAACATAACAATGTACAGGAAAGACCTAAAACATAGTTAACTTACTGCAAAGGCTGTCCTCCTTAGTGACAGGAAGGGGTCCCCTATAATAGTGGTGGGGAACCTATGGCACACATGCCACAGTGGGCTGTTTGTATCATTGAAAGCTCTAAAAGGTTTCCATGATGGCCCTATAATCATGCCAACCATTCTTACCCTAGAAACCTGTGCACAGCGACACAAAGTAACGACATCGAGGAAAGAAAATATCCTAAAAAGAGAGAGAGACAAATTTTACTGAATGACAAAATACTTTCTCTTGATTTTAAAAAAATTATTAGCACATGTTTGCAGTACACATCTTAATTCTTTTTGTCCCCTTCCCTGCCCTCCTTGCTGCATCCTTCATCTCCTGATCCCCTTCCAGAGACAGATCTATTTCTCTACGTTCTATTATCTAACTTTTTTATTTGGTTTTTAATTTACATTTTGGGTTTCCCATGTACACACGTGTGCCCATCCTTAAATACACATAGCAGGCATTGTTTTTTCAAACAAATACATAAAAACTTGAATAATTTACAAAGCTAAGTGCCTACATAAAACATAATGGAGCTGGGCGCGGTGGCGCACACCTGTAATCCCAGCACTTGGGAGGCTGAGGCAGGAGGATCACTGTGAGTTCGAGACCAGCCTGGGCTACATAGTATATTCCAGGTCAGTCTCAACTACATAGTGAGACCCTGTCTCATAAAACCGAAAAAAAAAAAAAAAAATGAAACCAAACCAATGGGAGAAGAGAGTCATTTACTTCCTAATGTACATGTAAGTCCTATATAAGTTCAATTTTTCACATCAAGGGATGATAAATCATTATGCATTGATAGATACTTGCAACATTACCAGACAGAGACCAGGAAGCACTAGTTAGAAGGACGTTGGAATTTCTATTCCATAGTTACCTGAAGTGTAAAAAGCTTCCTAGTTAGCTTAACAGAATGAAGCGTTGTTGTTTAATCATCAGAGGCCATTAATCTTATTCAGGCACTTGTAATAAGCTGAGTTAATAATGGCATCAGATAGAAAATCATGTACATTTTATAATTATTTTTGATCTTTAAATTATACTTTTAAAAAAACAGTGACAAAGTTTCACATTTATTAAAAGTAGGATAAAATATGTTTGGACCAAGTAAATTAGGAAAAAGGGAGGGAAAAAAAACCCCATACCTTGGGGCTGGTGATTTAGCTCAGTGGTTCTGCCACCTGCCTCCCAAATGGAAGGACCCTAGTTTGATCCCTGGTACCACACCACCACCACCACCACACACACCTTGTAGCATAGGGTAGGCTACTGTGAAGAGAGACACAATAGCCTCCACATTAACCATCTCTACTATACAGTTCAGTGGTATATTCACTCTACTTTCAGTCTCTGTAGGGCTGACTACTCTAGGAACTGAAACTTTTGTCATTTGTGCCTCACAATTTCATTTAGCAAAATTTCTCAAAGTTCGCCAAGGTTGTGAGCATATACAGAATTCCTTTTGCACTGCATGTATATGACACAATTACACACATCCACTGAGGGATACTGGCTTGTTTTCACCTTTTAGCTACTGCGGGTTCTGCCCCTATAAACATGAGCATACAAATTCCTGTACGCTTTCAATATTTTTGGTATACACGCAGAAGCAGAACTGCTGAATCACCTAATGTTGTTTTAATTTTTTGAGGATCATCAGCACACAAATATTCTAACTTCTGCACATCTTTGTCACCACTCTACTTTGCTTGCTAGCTATTTATTTATTTATTTATTTATTTATTTATTTATTTATTTATTTGTTTGTTTATTTATTTATTTAGACAGGGTCTCGCTATGTAGTTTAGACTGCTCTGGAACTCCCTGTGTAGCCCAGGCTGGTCTCAAACTCACAGCGATCTTCCTGCCTCAGGACCCCCGGCCCCCACCACTGCTGGGATTACAGGTGTACGCCACCATGCCCGCCGGGCTTTTTATTTTTATTTTTAAAAGTCTTTATTGATGGATGTGAAATGGGAACTGGTATCTCAGATGTTTTGTGAGACAGGGTCTCACTATGCAGTTCAACCTGTCCTTGAACTCACTATTCAGCCCAAGCTGGCCTCCAACTCAGTGATTCTCTTTCTGGATTCTTCTGCTTAGGCTGCCCAGTGCTGTGTTGTGACTTGCATTTCCCTAATGATTAGTCCCTGAAAATCCTTTCGTGTTTCTCAGCCATGTACATATCTTCTTTGGAGAACCAATTGTTTAAGTCATTTAACCATTTTAAAATTAAGTTGTTCTTGAGTCAGGGATTTAGCTCAGTGGTACCACCACCTGCCTCTCAAGTAAAAGGTCCTGCATTCCATCAGGGTACCAGAATAAAACAAAAATAAACAAACAGCTGGGTGTGGTGGTGCACACCAGTAATCCCAGTGTTCAGGAGCCTGAGGTAGGAGGACAGCTGGGCTACATGGTGAGTTCTAGGTCAGTGTCAACTACATAGCCAGACTCTGTTGCAAAAAAACCAACCAAAGAAACAAAAAACAAAACACCAAAACAAACCAACAAAAAATTAAGTTGCTCTTTATGTAGTCTAGACAATAATTCTTTTTTTTATTTTTATTTTTAAAATTTTTGGTACTGGGGATCAAACTCGGGTCCTTGCGTTTGCGAGGTAGGCAGCAGAACCACTACATTCCTGGCCCAAATGTAATTTTTCCTTTTTTTGGTACTGGGGATCGAACTAGGGACTTTGCGCTTGTAAGGCAGGTGGTGGAACCACTGAGCTAAATCCCCATCCCAATAATTCTTTATCATATACATAATTAGCACATTTTTTTTTTGCTATCCTGACAATTGCCTTTTTACTGCTGGGTGTCCTTTTTTTGTTGTTGTTTTTGAGACACGGTTTTGCTATGTAGTTCAGGCTGGCCTCTTAAATACTCAGTGATCCTCTTCACCTGGCTCCCTGGGTGTCCTCTGATACACAGAAACTTTTAATTATGCAAAACTTGACCTTAGCCAAAAGGACAAGCAGGAATAAAAAACTTTTAATTATGAAGTAGTCACATTTACTTATTTTTCTTTTGCTTTCTGAGCTTTTGGCATCACATCTGAGAACTCAATGACAAGTCCAATGTCATGAAGCTCTGCTTGTTTTCTTTCAAGAATTTTTATAGCTTTAGCTCTTTCATTTAGGTCTTTTGATTCATTTTCTCTTTACCCCCTTTTTTTGGTACCAAGGATTGAACTGGGGACCTTGCACTTGCAAGGCAGGCAGCAGAACCACCGAGCTAAATCCCTAGCCCTTTTGATTCATTTTCAATTGATTTTTGTCAATGGTGTAAGGTAAGGGTCTAATTTCCATTTTTTTTTTCTTTTGTTTTTGGTGGTGCTGTAGATAAAGTCCAGGGTCTTGAATTTGGTGAGCATGATACCAATGTGCTACATTCCCCAGCCCAACTTAATTCTTTTGCATGAGGGTATTTGGTTTTCTCAACGTCATTTGTGTCTTCCCTTCAAAAACCACTGAGCTGGGCATGGCAGTACAAGCTTGTAATCTCAGCACTTGGGAGGGTGTGCAAGGACGGTTCCAAGTTCAAGGCCAGCCTGAACTACACCATGTCTCAAACCAACCAACCATATTGACAATGGGCATAGTGGCATACACTTGTAATCCTGGCACTCTGTAAGGCCTCAGCAGGAGGATGGCAAGTTTGAGTGCAGTCTGGGTGACTTAAAACTTACGGAGACTGTCTTAAAATGAAAAAAATTAAAAAGGGATGGCATGTAGCTCAGTGTGAAAGTGCTGGGTTCAATTCTCAATACTGAAAATAAAACTAACCATGTATGTCAAGATTTATTTCTAGGCTCTCCGTTCTATTCCACTGGCTTATTTGTCTTATGCCAATACACTATTTAAAATATTTTCGGTTTTAGGGCTGGGGATTTAGCTCAATAGTGCTGCCACCTGCCTTACAAGCACAAGGTCCTGAGTTTGATTCCCTGATACAAATAAATAAATATATATTTTCAGTTTTAAAGCAAGAAAGTGTTTTTGATTCAAACAGTTGCATGATGTCATAAAAACTAGTACTAGAAACCGAGTTGTTTACAAGAAATTTTCCTTCTACTTCCCTTCCACATTTACTTTTTGAATAAATTTCTGTGTTTTGCTTTTTGGCAGTACTGGGGATTGACCAGGGCCTTGAGCATGCTAGGCAAGCACTCTATTAATGACCTACATCCCCATGCCCTAAAGATTTCTGATACCATTTGAAGAAATACAGTGGAAGGGATTGAACTTTTTTGTTTTGTTTTGATTCAGTTTGGTACTACAGACTAATCCCAAGACCTTCACAACTGAGCTACACATATCTCCTGTGCCTTTTATTCTGAGATAGGGTCTTGGTCAATTGACTAGGCTCAGCTCAAACTTGCAATCTTTCTGCTTCAGCCTCCCAGAGTGCCAGAATTACAGGTGTCTGCCACTATACCAGGTTCAAGGACCTCATTAAAACTGGTAAATGAAATGCAAGGGTTAAGTAAACAGGGTAAGTAAACAGAACTGAATGATATATTGCAGTCTCAGAAAGACACCAGCAAGGGGCAGGAAAGTCTGAACAGAAGCCCAGAAGGGCCAGAGATTTTGCTCAGCACCACTGTTCCTGCCTTGCAAGCACAAGGTCCTGAGTTCAATCCCTGGTTTAATAAAAAAGAAAAAAAAAGAAAAAAAAAAAAGGAGCTGAATAGAAAGAAGCCCAGAGAGCAATTACAGTGAAATAATGAAATGAAAGTAGGTGTCTGTGGGCAGTCTACTTTAATGCTTAGAGTCGGCTTTTTCCAAAGAGTACCAGATCCATAGGATCAAACAGGGAAAAAAACCTATTCATATTTAGAGGTTGGAGAGTTTCACATATTCATTCAAAAGCACTTCTAAGGCTGTCTGAGGTCCCTGTGGCTAAGCAGGAGCTTGAGGTAGACACAAGTAAATATCTGAGAAGCACTAAGTACTACAAATGTCAGTGAAAGCCTGCACTAGGAGATACTGGAATGTGCTCCTGAATGATCAAAGCAAAAGAGAGATGGCCAAGATCCAAGGAAGAGAATCTTCCAGGTAGAGGGAGCAGTGAGTATGCAAGGACTAAGGTGGTGAAGCTAGAATCAGCACGCACAGGCAAGTCTTTATGGAGCTTCTGCTGTGTGCCCTGCACCAACCTAGTAGTTTCTTACCATAATCCATGGGATAGATGCTGTTATCCTCCCCATTTACAGATGAGGGCATAGCAAAGTGTAGAGTTCACAGGGCTGGATTACACAAGGTTTTGTAGTCTCAGACTGGACTGAGTTGGGGGAGCGAAAGGTGGTAGGCCTCTGAGTGATACCATCTACCTTAGATGAGAGTAGGATCACTACACCTGCCCTCAGATAAAAAAGTGCAATTAAGCTCACGAGTCAGGAGGCAACTGTCACTGTCTAGCTGACAGAGCGGCACAGGACTTGCAGGGACGAGGGCAGATCTGACAGGATTTGATGGCTGGGTGAGGTCTCGGAAACAATGGGGTGGTTCAAAGTGCCGTGAACTACAATGGGGGACTCTGAAGGACCATGACATTGGTGCCTTACTCAAGAGCTTTGTTTTGGATGTTATAGAATATCTGACTAGAAATACTAGTTTGATACAAGAAACTGGAGGGTAAAACCTCTTTACTTTTTCACACAGCTACTGCAGTATTTCATCTTTCCCATGCCTTTTTTTTGGTACCGGGAATCGAACTTGGGCCCCTGTCCTTGTGAGGCAGATGGTGGCACCAATGAGTTCTCCCATGTCTTATTTTAGTGCTTTTGCTTTTTTTTGGAGCTAGAGTCTTGGTTTGTAGCTCAGAATGCCTTCACCATGTATCCTGGGGATTCTCCTGCCTAAGCCTCTGAGTACTGGGATTACAGGTGTGTGCCACCACACCTGGTTCTCTTCTTTTATTATACTTTGCTTATACTTTTATTATACTCTTCCTGGTCTCAGCCTCACCAGTGCCACCATGCCTGGCCTTTTCCAACTTCTTTATTTTTAAGTCTTACTCTGGCTTATCTCCTTTTTTCCCCTTTTCAGTCTCCAAATGGCAGGTATGGGAGAACATATAAACATGGTAAGGAGAGGCTAGATTTCTTGGTTCCTTGAAGCAGATCTGATACTACTCTGATGGTCCTTAAGAGTAAATTTCCCATCTTTTAAAATATTAAGCACTGTACTCTGAAAAACAAATATTCTTTCATTTCTTTTTTGGCACCAGGGCTCGATCTCAGGAGCTTGCACTTATGAGGCAGGTACATTACCACTGAGCTACATTCCCTGCCCTTTTTTGAGGCACGGTCTCCCTTTGTAGTTCAAGATGGCCCTGAACTCACTATATAGCCCAGGTTTGCCTCAAACTCCCAGCCATCATCCTGCGTCAGCCTCCTGAGTGCTGGGATTATAAGCATACGTCACCATGCCTGGCTTAATACTCTTTCATTTGTTTTGTTTTTTTTTGGGAACCGGGGATCAAACGCTGGTCCTTGTGCTTGCAAGGCAGGCGGCAGAACCACTGAGCCAAATCCCTGGCCCCAGTATTCTTTCATTTCTGAAATACTGTTTATTTTTCTTGTCCTCCAGTATGAGGACTTTATGTCCTTTAAGAACAGTATTATAACCAAAACATTGTTTGTCCTTGAGCAAATGACCCATTTTTATAAATATTCCAGGGAGGTAGGGTGAGGAGGGAGAGTGACAGATGGTTTTTCAGATATGTGTTTCTCATGGACCCCAGCAACCTTGCAATAGAGGATCTCCACAAAAGCCAGAAGAAATCCATAGAACATCAGGCTGGTGGTCAAATGTACACAGACCTGGGAGACTCCATAGAGCACACACCTCGACAACCCTACTTCTACTCTTAGAATATACACCGAGTGAGCTCTCAACATCAAGATCCCAATGAGTTAGTTTTCATGTGAATTTAGCCACTACAGAAGGAGAGGACAAACACAATCATAGTGCTCTTCTGTTCAAATAGTTAAGAGCTTAGGCCTTCCAGTTTCATCTGGCTTAGTAAAATCAATGTGAAAAATCCTCAGGACCTAAATCCCTTATACCACTCCTCAAGTAATCTGTGTACATGTTTGTTATGATTTTGTAACTGCCTGACCTCTATTTATTCTATGTACTGTGTTTATTCCATGTACCTCAGTTCAGCAGAGTGCTGAGATTAGAAGGGGTATACCACCATACCTGGGCTTTTGGTCTATTTTGCTATGCACAAAATTATTCAGAGGCAACATTTATTGATTCTTCATAAGAAAATGTGTGTTGTAGGGACAGAAGACTTATTACAAGGAAACAACAATGACTGTTTTAGGGTAAAGGAGACTTTTTACAGTCTGTATATTACCATCCTCTCAACACTATGCATGAGGCCAACTCCAAGCAGCTACAGGACTGAACTTAATGGCTGAGCTGCCACCCACAACAAGGGAGACAAAGTTTATAGTCTGGGCACAGCTAAAATAACTACCTACTACACACAACTAAGTTTGGAGAAAGAAATCCCAAACTGAAAATAAACAGAAGCAATGCTACAGTTCAAAACGAGGGCCTCCCCAATGCTAGGTAAGTGCTCTACTATGAGCTCTAATGTAATATGTTTTTCAGTTTTTCTTTAAGCTGTATTTTAAATGAGTAACATAAAACAACCAAAGTAAAGTAACTTTTTTTCTTTGAAAAACAAAAAATCAAAACAGGGTTTTGCTGTGTAGTTCAAGCTGGCCTTGAACTCACTATTGAGCCCAGGATGGCTCTAACTATTCCCTCTCTCTACATATATGTATTTTTTTCTTCTTTTTTTCTTCAGAACTACAACTGAACCGAAGGCCTTTCTTTGCACTGAGTTACACCCACAGCACCCACCTTTTTAAAAAATATTTTGAGATAGGGTCTCTTAAATTATCTAGGCTGGGTGCAAACTTGTGATTCTCTTGCCTTAGCCTCCTACAATGTTTGGATTACAGGTATGTGACACCATACCCAGCCTCAAAGTAATTTTTTCTTTTTCCCACCTATTTTCTGTATATCACCAAGCTAGAGACAAAAACCAAACCGAAACCAAACAATAAATATATTCTAGTTAAAAATTTCAAACAATAATATGGGTTAATCCCTTTATGTGCTTTATAGGATTGAGAAAGTAATAGAAAGATATTGTGAATAGTATTATTTCTCCTGTGGAGAAACTAGGGCTAGAAAGAGAATTACAAGTCAGTAAAAGCATATTGACATAATGTGCCTCCTGTTGTGAAAGCCAGCAAAGGGAACAAGACCATTTCTATGGTATACTTGCCAAAATACAGAAAGCATCAAACAAAGCTCTACTGAAAGACACTCTTGACAGGGTCTCTAAATTGCTTGAACTCATGATCCTCCTGCCTCAGCCTCTCAAAGTGCTGGTATTATACCATGCACCACCACACTCACCCTGAATAGTCTAAAAAATGAATGACCAGAGTCTTCAGAACTATTAAGATTCTGAAGAAAGACAAAGGAAGTGCTCCAGACTAGATGAGGCTAAAGAACCAACAATTTAGTGGAAGGTGTAATACTGCATTGGCTCCTGGGCCACAAAATGATATTTGAAAAATAAGTCCTGCAATGTTAATTCCCTAATTTTGATAACTACATTGTTGAGATATAAGATGCTAAGATTTGGAGAAGATGGAGTATACTTGAATTTTCTGTCCTATTCTTGCAACTTTTTAAGTATGATACTATTTCAAAATAAAAACTTAAGACTATAAGAATATCTAAAAGAGGGGCTGGGGATTTAGCTCAGTGGTTCCGCTGCCTACAATGCAAGTGCAAGGTTCTAAGTTTGATCTCTGGTACCGAGGGGTGGGGGGTGGGGAGAATATCTAAAAAAAAATGGCATAATAAAAGATCATTTTTATATTCTAACTACTCATTATATTCCTGAAGAGCATCTTCTGATTCCTTATTTAAAAAAATTAATTTTATGGTACATTTTAGGTAAATAATGACATTCATCATTGGAAATTTGTACCTTTACATAGTTTATCTCGGTTATTTTTTCCCCATTCCCTTGCCTTCCCTTTAACCCCTCTACCCCTCCCTATTTACAAAGACTTTATTTCCATTTTTTCCTTTTCTCATATTAATTCCACACCTCCCCCTTGGTTTTTTGAGATAGGGTCTCACTGTGTAGTTCAGGCCACCCTTGAACTTCCTATGTATTCCAGGGTGGCCTGAAACTCACGGTGATCCTCCTGCTTTAGCCTCCTAAAATGCTAGGACTATAGGGAAGCGCCACCACACCTGGCATTTTTTTTTTTTCTAACGAAAGGTCTAGGCTTGCTTTGAACTTGCTGTCTAGACAAGACTGGCCTGAACTTCCCATCTTCCTGACTCAGTCACCCACTGGGATTACAGACGAGGGTCATTTCCAAATTTGAACTATATACTCTAAAGCAATTTAAAACTATGTAATCTTTAAAAGTGAATTATGAAATTCAATAATTAAAAAAATTACAAATGTTCCAGAGTGAATTTATACAGTATTTACACATGACCAATTGTTACCTGTCCAGTATACTGTCCAAAATATATGAAAATCTCTTCCCAATTTGGCTCTGTTTAAGTTTAATCTGTTGTACAGTTAAGTTTACTAATAAATAGTATGGATAGAGGCATGAATATGATGAAAATATATACAATGAAACCACGCCAAAACATGTGAAACTGGGGATAGGGAAGGGCCTGGAGGTGAATGATTACAGTCTATCGTGTGCATGTACAAATCTGCTAACATGAAACCCTGTTTAACCAGTATGCATTAATAAAAAATGTGGCAAAATGAAAAAGAAAATTTTTTTTCAAGCAAGGTCTTGTTACCTATTCCAGGCTGGCCTTGAACTCATAGTGATCCTAGTTGGTTCAGCCTCCCAAGTGCTGGGATTACAGGTGTGTGCTACCATACCCATCTTGAAAAGATAAGTAGTTTTGTTTATGGTGTCAAACCAGTTTCCTTCCTTACCAGGGTATCAATTTTATCCGGTTGCCAATTTAGGAACCTGCTTCCAACATTAAATTCAGAATTAGCTGTTGGAAACTCAAACTCATTTCCTCACAGAAACCATATCATAAAGTGGTAGCTGAGTCTCCAGATAGTTTAGAAATGAGCCACCTAAACCTATCTGCACACAAATGTCAGTTCCAATATAACAAATAAAATCAGAACCAAATGCTCATTGATAAATAGGTTGCTTCTCTAGTATTGTCTTAAGAAGGAAGCCAGTCACAGACCTTCCTTATCTCCTTTTCTGAAGACCTCAATTTATGGTTTATTATTCCCATATCCTAGCCAGCCATCGGTTACTCCTAATTTTCCCACTCCCAACCCCTGCACGGGAATGAATGGGCTCAGGTGGTAGTGGCAATGCTAGGCCACAGTTATACACCTGTGTCCAACATTGAAGAACGAAGAGGACAGGCAGAATTAAGAAGTCTGGCCTGGGGATGTATCTCAGGGGTAGGGTATTCCCTTAGGGTGCATAACTCTGGGTCTGGGTTAAATCCCTAGTTTTTGTTTTTGTTTTTTTGAGGCAGGGTTTTGCAATGTAGTTCAGGCTAGCCTTAAACTTACTACATAGCCCAGGCTGGCCTTGAATTCATGGTAATCCTCCTGCCTCAGCCTCCAGAATGCTGGAATTACAGGTATATGCCCAGCCCCCAATACTTCTAAATAAATAAATTTATTTCATATATTCCTGTGCATGTATATGATAAATTATAGTAACATTCAGTCTCTGCCCCATATCATTTTTTCACTTCATCAACATTAGGGGTACACACGAGACTCGATTTGGTCAATGAATGAAAATGAACAAACAGTAACCGACTGATTGAATTGAATGATTTTTGGCAGTACCTAAGACTCACCCCCAGGGCCTTTGCACTGAGTTATATCCCCAGCACTTTTAAAAACTTTTTATTTTGAGCCGGAGACTTAGCTCAGTGGTTCGGTGGCCTGGCTTGCAAGCGCAAGGACCCGAGTTCAATCCCCGGTACCAAAAAACCAAAACAAAACAAAACAAAACAAAACAAATCCCTTTTTTTTTTTTTTTTTTTTTGAGACAGGAGCTTGGAAAGTCACTAGGTTGTCTAGGGTGGGCTTGAACTGGTGATTCTCCTGTCTCAGTCTCCCAGGGTGCTGGGTGTAAACCACCAGCCCAGCTGCCAGTTTCTTCTTCTGTAACTTCTAAACTAAGAGTTTATAGTGGCTGGGCGTGGTGGTGCATGCCTGTAATCCCAGCGCTCCCGAGGCTGAGGAAGGAGGATTGCTGAGTTTGAGACCCGCCTGGGCTACATAGTGAGTTCCAGGTCAGTCTCGACTACATAGTGAGACCCTGTCTCAAAAAACCAAAGTTTATAAAGGCTGGGGATTTAGCTCAGTGGTTCTACCACCTGCCATGCAAGCACAAGGACCTGAGTTCAATCCCCAGTACCAAAATAAAATAAAATAAATAAATAAAAAATTAGAGTTTATAAATTGGGGGTTATGTTATGTTATAAGTAATCCCAAATGCAACATCTACATGTTAAAAATACGTCATTATCTATAATCTGGGAAAGGAAAGGTTTCAAATTATCCTTGGCTTTTTCATTTTTAAAATAACTCTTCTCTTGCTTATACATAACCATTTTTACAAAACCATTTTACTCCAAATACAAGTCACTTCAGACATATATTTAGACACTGGAAAAAAGAATAAGGGGAAAAGATGGATTAGAATCACTCTTTAATGGGCCTGAGGATTTAGCTCAGTGGTTCCAACACTTGCCTTGCAAGTGCAAGGTCCCAAGTTCAATCCCGGGTACAAAAAAAAAAAAAAAAAAAAAAAAAAAAAAAAAGGAGGGTAAAAGAAAAGAATCACCCTTCAAGACTGAGGATAACAATAAGGTAAGAAATACTATTTCACACATTACATACAACAGGACAAAGAGAAACTTAGTCAACAAAGTCATACACAGGAACAAGTTGAAAAACATGCTACTAAATTAACCACTTAGAAGTCCAAAAAAATACAGGATGAAAAGGATGACCAAAAACTGCATATTTTTCTTTTTTTATACAGGGTCTCACTATGTAGGTGAGACTGAACTGGAGCTCACTATGTAGCCCAGGCTGGTCTTGAACTCACAGTGAGCCTCCTGCCTCAGCCTCCCGAGTACTGGGATTGCATGTGCGCACCACCAAGCCCGGCTTTTTCATTAAGTTTTATAAGATAATAGGAAAATATAAAAACGATTTTATCAAATTTATTCAAACTTTTCTTTGTATAATATACCTTAAAACGTTCAATATACAATACAGTGTTACAATCTGGACAGTATTATCTGGTCTCTTTCGGAATTCTTTTGCCATTATTGTCTTCCTTTGAGGAACACATTTTACACCATCATGTGGGCCTTTCATTTTTTTGTGGATGGTGTAATCCCAATAAAAAGTTTACCCACTAAAAATAATGGTGAAGACATCGATACTGGTCATTTTGGTTGGCGTTTCACTGTCCCATATTTTTCAATTATTTGGTCTACTAGACCTAATCTAAATTGTAAATGACTTTTTTGAACTTGTTTTCTTGAATAAATAATAAGTGAGTTCCATACTGTTGGTTCCAGAAGGTGCATAAATATTTTATAATATTGTTCTTCTCATTTTGCAAGATAGCTTGTTAGATGCTGGTCAACTATGTCAATACCATACCTAGAGTTATAATTTGTTTCTTCTTTCAAATTCCATCATTTCTGTATTATACATAGGTGACAACAGGGAGAGATCTTTCTTGCCTTTCCATTTCATGACATAGACTTTTCCTCTGAAATGTTAACACTGCTCCCTTTCGCAGATTTTTTTGGCATTTCCTTCTTATTCAGCCTCAGTGTTCCAAACATGTCCATTTTGTATTGTAAAAGAGTATCACTCAGTTTGGGAAAAGTATAAACATTTTATCTAATGTACTATAAGAGTTTTATAGACTGCAGCATAAAACTGTAAATTATTCTTCATAAATAAACACAAATTAGTGAAAGAAAATACTGAGAACTTACTAGGTTTCATTAGAAACAAACATCAACAGTGAATACAACATTCTAAATTCAAAATTGTAGTATGCCGAAAACAGTCATAGAAAAAAATGTATGACTGTATCTTGTTCAAACAAAAATCGACGGGTTAAAATGGCACCTGCCTGAGGGATGCCTGGTACAGTCAATACTTAAACCCAGTGCTTGAGTGACACCCAGGGTTCAGGGTAAACTGTTTAAGTGGTTAAGCGATCTAATATCTTCACTCACACAATAGAGCAATGTTGTTTAACAAAACAATGAATTAAAAATTTAGGTAATACAGATACTATAATGTACAGCAAATGTGTACTAATAAAAATTTAAGCCAGGCATGGTAGCACATGCCTGTAATCCCAGCACTCAGGAGGCTGAGGCAGGAGGATCGCTGTGAGTTCGAGACCAGCCTGGGCTACATAGTGAGTTTCAGTTCAATCTCAACTACATAGCAAAACCCTGCCTCAAAAAACCAAAACCAAACCAAACCAAAACAAAAACAAACCAATAAAACCAGCATTCAGACTTACCGTAATAGTAGTTCTTTGGGAAGTTTTTTATTGATTACAGCTTCATCACTATTTGAGAACATCTGCAAAAACAAAATACATCAAGTGTTATTTAACATTTTACTAAGATCGACTCAACAAGTTAGAGGTAACTCTCATAGGAGAGAAGTACCAAAGTTAAACTATATTTTCAGAGATGCTTTGGGTTGAAAATATCAAGGCATTCAACTCATTCCTTGTCTGTCTTTTTTTTTTAATTGATACTGAGAATCGAAGTAGGGACCTTGCCCTTGTGCGGCAGGCAGCGGAACCACTGAGCTAAGTCCCTGGTCTCTTATTCCTTGTCTTCTGAGATGAAAAGCTAACAGCAGTTAGAAGAATTAGTGTGCGCAAGACAGTTTCATGTATTTTTTGTTTTTCATGTTCATACTATCCCTATCATTTTACAGATAAGGAACGAAACAAAAACATT
Organism: Fukomys damarensis; assembly: GCF_012274545.1. Classification (NCBI taxonomy): domain Eukaryota; kingdom Metazoa; phylum Chordata; class Mammalia; order Rodentia; family Bathyergidae; genus Fukomys; species Fukomys damarensis. The sequence continues at coordinate 36,127,910 of NW_022900925.1, forward strand.
TACCACTCAAGTCTCATTATCATGGAGTTATCATCTTTGTTTGTTTTTTTGAGACGGGGTCTCACTATGTAGTTGAGACTGACCTGGAACTCACTATGTAGCCCAGGCTGGTCTCCAACTCACAGCGATCCTCCTGTCTCAGCCTCCAGAGTGCTGGATTACAGATGTGAGCCACCACACCCAGCATGGAGTTATCACCTTTAAATCCCAATGAGATAAGATGTTCTCCAAACCTGGCTCACATATCCTCTTCAAGGAAGTGGTCAGAAGCCCACAGTGGTGTACATTCCCTTTTGTGATTTAGACACCATGCAGAAAACCAAGAATGCTTCATAGCCCCATAAACTGTGCTGATTCTCTTTTCCTTCTCCCCCTCCACCCACTTTTTGAGACAGGGTTTCACTATGTAGTTCAGGCTGGCTTTGAACTCGATTCTCTTGCCTCAGAGATTCTCAAGGGTTAGGACTGCAGATGCACACCACTGTGCCAGTCTACCACCACAGCATTCCTGGGTGTGTTTTCTGAGATAAGGTCTTGCTACATAACTCAGGCTGGCTTCACACTTGATAATCATCCTGCCTTAACCTCCAGGGTGCTAGGATGTGGTGGCACCGGCCCATAATTTCAGCTATTACTTGAGGCATGAGGGTCTGAAGTTTGAGTTCAACCTGGGCAACCTAGCCAGATGCTCTCTCCAAAACAAGCAAGTTGTTTTTTATTTTAATTGTGGAAGATATAGCTCAGTGCAAAGGTGTTGGGTTCATCTGCCAGTACTGCAACATTAACAAAAAAAACCTACATAGTAATTTTAATAACCAGCCAGGTAAATGGAAAGCTCTGAAAAGGCAGGAAACATGCTGTTATATTTGCCCCATTTCCAAGGTTAAGCACAGAGCCTGATACAAGATGGGAATTTAAAGAGGTCTCTAAATTAACAAATCACACATGTTTAGCTTGTCCTTGCCATCCTCTTACCTCAGCCTCCTAGAGTGGCTGAATTACTACAATGAAGTGAGACCATGCCCTGCTGGAAAAGCGGATGGTGTCACTAGATCGTAAAGAAAATCTTTATACCACCCTAAAAAATGGGAACAAAGCAGAGAAGGGGAGCCCAAAGAAACTAAACCCTGGCCAGGTGTCTCCCAGCACCTGGAGGCTAAAACACAAATATCTCAAGTTTGAAGACTTCCCCATCGGTTTTCAAATCCCCATCTGGCATGTTTTGGGGATTAGTTTAGTAACATACTAAATTTAAGTGCTTCACTAACAAACAAAATTCAAGAAACTACTTCAAGAGACTTTAGACATAGAATTTGGGTGGAAAAGAGCACGCAGATTATACAAAACAGGAAAGAAATACTTGCTTAACAGTGACCTTTGTTGTTTAAAGTTATGAAGTCCTTAACAGGGTATTCAAAGTCCTGACCTAGCCAGGCGTGGTGGCCCACGCCTGTAATCCCAGCACTCCAGAGGCTGAGGTAGGAGGATCTCTGAGTTGAGACCAGCCTGGGATACATAGTGAGTTCCAGGTAAGTCTCAACTACATAGTGAGACCCTGTCTCAAAAAAACCAACCAACCAACCAACCAACCAACCAAAGGCCTGACCTATGTTATTCTAAATGGTACACAATTTTTAGTTACCACAGTTGCATTTTCCTTGCAGCTAGAAATGTCCTAATAATTATCCTGGTCAAATAATATATAAAAAAAGTGATGTGTGCAGTTTCAGGAGTGTCTTGAAAGGAGAGAAGGTGTGCTGTTGCATTTTTCCTTTCTCAATGAAAATATTTAAAAACTTTTTTTCAAGTTTTTGAGATAGGGTCTGGCCACGTAGTTCAGCTTGGCTCAGCCTGGCCCAGAAGTCAAAGCAATCCTGTTTCAGCCTCCTGAGAGCTGGGATTACACATGTGCACCAGCACACCTGGTTTCCTTGCTCATTTCTGCCATTCAGAATTCAGATAGGATGACTGGATCTCATCTCATGAAATTGAAGGCCACAGCTTAGGCAGAAAATTGGGAACAAAAAGTCTGCAAACAACTCTAGGGATACACTGCCAATGAAAACAGCATCTATATCTGGACTTTATACGGAAGAAAATAAAATTCTAATATTTTAGGGTTTTTTTTTGTTGTTGTTGTTTTTTTGCGCGGTACTGGACATCAAACTCAGGACCTTGCTCTTGGGAGACAGGCAGCAGCACCACTGAACTAAATCCTTGGCCCCTGAAATTCTATTACTTTAGAGCCATTTTTAATTTCAACCTCTGAAAAGTGCAGCTTCACTTACATTTGGATATTAAGAGATATCCTTTTGTTTTGCAAGACAAAGAACTGTACATTAAAAATACATTAGCTAAGGGCTGGGGATTTAGCTCAGTGATTCTGGCGCCTGCCTCGCAAGTGCAAGGACCTGAGTTCAATCCCCGGTACCAAAACCAAAAAAACCAAAAGAAACATTAGCTAGGGCCAGGAATTTAGCTTAGTGGTTTCACAGCCTACCTTGAAAGGGGCAAAGGTTCAGAGTTTGATCCCTGGTACAAAAAAAAAAAAAAAAAAAAAAAAAAA
>NW_022900925.1:36130519-36169449 GCF_012274545.1 Fukomys damarensis
AAAAAAAAAAAAAAAAAAAAAGAGCCAGGCATGGCGGGCCACCCCTGTAATTCCAGCACTCAGGGAGGCTAGGGCAGGAGGTTGGCAAATTCAAGCCCACACTAGACAACTTAGCATATTAGAGAGACTCTTGTCTCAAAATTAGAAAGAAAAAATTTTAAAGGGCTGGGGATGTTAACTCAGTGAAAAGGCCTTGACTCCAATATCCAGCATGGGGCAGGGGTACTTCTACACAACCTCACCAAGTTGCACAATTAAGAAGAGTTAGGATGGAAAAGCAACCCCCACCCTCGAAAGATGGCAAATTTTGTTCCATGTATTTACAATAATTAAAGCCCCGCCATTTTAACATCTTTGAATTGAAGACATGTCTTACAATTAAAACTGAAAGTATTTCTATGGTGTACAAAATAATGGTGCACTTTATAATTTGTGGCATCTCTGATTTAATAATAGTAAAGTATAACCAATGGGAGGAAAATAACTCCATGAAGCTTTTCTTAGGCTCCTTAAATAGATTCATTTCTTCTCCTATGAAACCCTAAAGTCCCAAAGGTCACAATACCCCGAGCTGGCTGTGTCCTTCACATCAGATGATAGGAAATGGGCCTTGTATCAGCTTGTGTACCACAATGTAGCTGGCTACCAGCAGTGCCTACAGATTGCTGAGTCAATAAAGCTTATTTATTCTTTAGGGATCTGGAAGACTCTAATCCCTCTTTTTCATTATATATTCCCAGCAGCACTCAACAGTCTGTTCACTTTGCACTTCTATAGTACAATGCCTCGGGAGGGGGGGAAGCACAAAAAAAATTTAATAAATTGATTGTTCCGCATTTGAAAAATAAGATCTGAATGACACCAGCAGAGCAACAAACAAGTTATATCATTACAATTAAAATATGTGAAAAAATAAAAATGAACATAAAATCATTTGGAGAAATTTGGAAACTTGCTTTATGACCAATTTATTTCAAAGGATGTTAGTCATATTAAATATATTTAAACTGGGTCCTTGGGACACACCTATATGCCCAGCACTCTGGGAAGCTGATGCAGAAGGATCAGAAGTTTGCGCCCAGCCCCCACAACTCAGTGACTTAAAGGTAAGTACCTGTTCTTAAAAAAAAAGAGAGAGAAAAAAAAGCCGGGGGGTGGGGGGTTGTAGCTCAATGTGAAGGCCCTGGGTTTAATCCCCAGTGCCAAAACAAAAACAAAAACAAAGCAAGCACTACTACTGGGTTCTCGTATGTTCCATTACTCTATATGGCAAAAATGTAGTCTTTTTTTGGTGGCTTGCAAGGCAGGCAGTGGAACCACTGAGCTAAAGAAATCCCCAGCCTGCTTACAGTCTTCATTATTATAACTTTATAGTTATGTTTTGAAATTGGCTTTCAGTTTTATATAGTTATAGCTCTGTTCTTATAAAATCAGTAGAGTTATGCTAGGACCATGAATCAACATATAAATTTTGAGATCAGCTTATCAATTTCTATAAAAACAGCCTGCATGAATTTTTTTTTTTTTTGGTATTGGGGATCGAACCTGGGTCCTTGCACTTGCAAGGCAGGTGGCGGAACCACTGAGCTAAATCCCCAGCCCCAGCCTGCTTGAATTCTGATAAGAGTTCCATTGACATTTTAGATTAATCTGGAGGCATCTGTCATCTTATTTCATTCTGTAATTGTTTGATGCTAGTATACATATCATCTTTTCATTCTTTTACTTTCAACTTTTTTTTTTTTTTGGTTTTTTGAAACAGGGTTTCACTATGTAGTGAGACTGACCTGGAACTCACTATGTAGCTCAGGCTGGTCTCGAATTCACAGGGATCCTCCTGCCTCAGCCTCCCGAGTACTGGGATTACATGTGCGCACCACCAAGCCTGGCATCAACCTTTTTGTGCCTTTATTTCAGGTATATTGTTTCTACACAATATAAAGCTGAATCCTAGAAAAAAAGCTGAATCTTGTTTTGTACCCAGTCTATCTCTGCCTTTTTCTGTTAACAGAGAGAAAACTTAAGGATACACATGCTGGGCAAACTCGACCACTGAGCTACATCCCCAGCCCTTTTTTGTCTCCTTGATTTGTAGCACACATCCAAACCATTTTATTTATCTACTTATGGCACTTGGGTCTGAAACAAGGGTCTTCATACTGAACTACATTCTTAGCTCTACCTACCTACCTACTAAATGGCAGGCTCTTACCCATTGATTAAACTGCCTATGCCAGGATCAAACTTTTAATCCTGACTCAACCTCCCAGAGTGCTGGGATTACAAGAATGGGCCACGATGCCTGGCCTTTTTGACTTTCCATTTTGAGACAGGGTCTTGCTAAACTGCCCAGACTGCCCCTCAATCCTCCTGCTTTGGTTCCCAAGTAGCTAGAATTATAGGCCTACACCAACACCTGACCAATCTATGACTTTTGAAATATTGTTTGTTTTCTACATGTCTTTTGTTAAGTTTCTCTTTTACTTGTCTTTTTCTATTTTAGATATTTTCTAGCTTGCTACTGTATTTTTTCACTTTTTTTTTTTTTGGTACCAGGGGTCAAACTTGGGACCAGGCGGCAGAACCTTTGAGTTAATTCCCCAGCCCAATTCTTTCACTTTTTAAACATGTATTTCTTTAATTTCTTATAGTCTAGCTATTATGTATTATAAAATTTGCCATTATCTGTTTCAGATTACTAATTTAATTTCTGTAAAATATGGAAACTATGCAACAATAGAGCTCCATTTCTCCCCATACCTTTTACTATTATTATACATTACATATTTATCTCACAAACCCAAAATTAGTTTTTAATTATTGTCTTATGCAAATGTCTTTTAATTCAGTTAAAATAATAAAAGAACAACTTATTTATAGTGTTTTATATTTACCTCTGTAATTAACATTTACAGTGCTTTTTTCTTCAAGTTACCATCTGGTACCATATCCTTTCAGTCTAAAAAACCTTTAATAGTTCATGGAAGGCATGTCTGCTAACAGCAAATTGTTTCAGTGCTTAGTGGGAATGTTTTTATTTCGTCTCAGTGTTTGAATAACAGTGTATTAGGGTTCTCCAGAGAAAAGAATCAATACATGTGTGGGAGGGGGGTACCTGGGAGGAGGATAAGATTTGTCCTGGGACTGGCTGGCTCATGGCAAGCAGCTATAATTCAGTAATTCAGTCCAAGTCTGAAGGCCTAGGATTCCTGATACCCGAGGGCAGAAGACAGATGCCTCAGCTCAAGGAAAGAGACAATTCTCCCTTCGTCCACCTTTTTGTTTTGTGCAGGACCTTGGTGAATTGGACATGCCTGCTTCTATTCGTTAAGTCTAATGATTCAAATTCTCACCCCCTACACAAACACCTGCACAGACACACCAGAAATAATGTTTTAACAGCTATCTGGGCATCCCTTAGCTCCTCAAATTGACACCTAAAATTAACCATCACAAACAGTTCTGATGGATATGGAATTCTCTTAATTTTTTTTTTTTGGTACCGGGGATTGAACTCCGGTCCTTGCACTTGCAAGGCAGGCCACCGAACCGCTGAGCTAAATCCCTGGCCCTCTCTTAAAATTTTTTTTAAAAATGAGATTTGCTCACGACAAAATTAACAACTTTAAAGTGCACAATCCAGTGTTTAGTGCATTCATTACTGTGTTCAACTCCCATCTCCATCTACTGTCACAACTTTCTCAACCCCTCAGATCACTGTATCCATTAAGTAATCTCTCTTGAGCCCTACTGTTCTCTCATGCCACAGATACCAACTACCATATGCTTTCCGTAGAGGGGTTTTTCTGCTCTGGGTAATTCATGCAGATGAAATCATTTGTATATGATTTTATACTTGCTATATCTCTTATAATTTTTTTTTCTGGTACTGGGGATCCAACTCGGGCCCTTGTGCTTGCAAGGCAGGTGACGGAACCACTGAGCTAAATCCCGAGCCCTTTATGTTTTTGAGACTTGTTTACTTTGTACCATGCCTCAGTACTTTGTTTCTTTTCATGGCAGAATAATACTCCACTGTGTGCATGTCACACTTTGTTTAACCACTCATATGTCAATGGATACCTGGGCTGTTCATGGATGTTTTGGCTACAGTGAATATTACTGCTATGAACATTCCTCTATAAGAATTTATATGCATGCTTATTTTTAATTCTTTTGATATAGATCTAGGAGAAGAATTATGGTCATATCACTGCAACTTTTTAAGAAACTGTCAAACATTTTTATAGTGCCTATACCACTATTTTACACTGTCTTCAGAAATGTACAAGGGTTGACATTTCTCTATATCTATGCCAGCACCTGCTATTTTCCACTTTTTTTTGTTAAATTACTGTACAGCCATCCTAGTAGTTGTGACATGGTTATCTTATTGTGGTTTTTATTTGGATTTTCCTAATTACTAGTAATGTTTAGTAGTAACATTTTTGGGGCAATAAGGTTTTGCATTTATTAAAGGTAGAAAAAAAAACAAACTCTGCAGAGCAAGTTTGGGCCAAAGTAGGAAAAGAAGTATGCTCTACAGGAGAGAGCAGGCCACACTCTACAGTGAGAGAACACAGCAGTCTACTGCTGGACACCTCTTCAAGTTGTAACCAAATAAATGCCCCTCCATACCCCTTTCTTTCTCTCTTTTTTTTTCTTTCGGTACCAGGGACTGAAATCAAGATGTTGTGCTTGTGAGGCCGACATGGTGCCACTCAGCTAAGTCCCTGGCCTCCCACAGCCCTTTTTAAGGCAAGGTCTCACTACATAGTACAGCCCACCCTGGCCTTGACCTCACACTCCTCCTGCCTCAGCCTCTCAAGTACTGAGATTCATTTGCCTTCTTGAGGATGCTGGTTGATCATGAATACAGAATTCTTGGTTGACAGTTTTTTGTTTTTTAACACACAATGCCATTCAAAATGTCTTCCAGCTTCCATTATTTCTGATGAAAATTCCATTGTTAACCATAGTACTGTTCTCCTATATATTATGACTTGTTTTTGCCCTGCTTTCCAGATTTTCTCTTTGTACTTGGGTTTAATCAGTTTGATAAGAATGTAGGAGAGTGGGCACACTGAAAGTCATTAAGATATCTGGATGTGCAGATCAATGTTTTTCTTCAAATTTGAAGAACTTTCAGCCACTGGTTCTTCTGTCTTCCCCCTTATTACACAGGTGTTGGTACTCCTGTTACCTGCTGACAGGTATCTGAAGTTCTGTTCATTTGGCTGTATTCTTTTCTTCACACTGAATTGTTTCTACTGGTTTATTTTCAAGTTCACTGTATCTCTACAATCTTCACTATGCTAATGAGCCCTTTTAATGATTTTTCATCTACAGAACATCTGTCTTTTTTCTTTTCATGTCTTTCTCTTTGGGGGAAGGGACCAGGGATTGAACTGTGGACTTCGCCTGCTAAGCACACATTCTACTGCTGAGCTACACCCCTAATCCTCTATAGCCTTTATTTATTTATTTCTCATTGAGTTTGTTTATTGGTACATTTTAGGTATACAGTACAGTTACATTCATCATTAGGACCTTGTACCTTTACATGACAGATCTTGGTTCTCATTTTTCCCCTTACCCCTGCTCTTCCTTCACCCCCCCTTCCCCATTTACAAATACTTTATTTCCATTTTTTCATGTTTTTTTTCTTCTTTCCTCTATAGCCTTTATAATGTTTCTTAAAAGATATTCTCTATGATGGGCCACTGTTATAATTTAATTATTTAGTCTAAGCAGGTAGGGTATTAAAACAGGAAGGAGTGCCTATATAGGAAAATAGAAACAAATCAGACTATATTAATTCATTACAAGTCACTTTCCCTAATGAAATATTAAATGAATACTTTTTCTAAAAATCTTGCCAAGCTGAGTGTGGTGGTACACACCTATGATCCTAGTATTCGGGAGACTGAGGCAGGAGGACCGCTGTGAGTTTGAGGCCAGCTTGGTCTACATAATGAGCAAGACCAGCCTGAACTATACAGCAAAACCCTATCTCAAAAACAAAAACAAAAACAAACAAACAAAAAAAACCCCTGAGGGCCAGAGGTGTAGCTCAGTGGCACCACATCTGACTGGCAAGCATAAGATCCTGAGTTCAACTTCTGATAGCAAAACCAAAAAACAAAAAAACCTCAGGCTGGGATGTAGCTCAACAGCTCTGTACCTGCCTGGAAAGTATGAGTTGCTGAGTTTGATCTCCGATACCAACAAAACAAAACACTTAAACAAACAAAAATGCACACATACAAAAACAGAGTAGTCCAATTTAGAAAAAGGGAGGAGGGAGGGGATGAAAAGAATGAAAACATGTTGTGTACATGTACCAACTCCCCCACAAGGAACGTGACCATTATTACTACAAACATGGACTAAGAAAAAACTGTAAGAAAAGAGAAGGTAGTTGGCAGAGGATAGATGAAGAAAATGGGAAATTAACGAATGGTTAGTTTCAGTTTGAGAGATGAAAAATATACTTGAGAAAGATGGTGGCAAAGGCTATTCAATAATGGGAAAACAATGCACCCAGAAGTAGACTGAATTCTACTCGCAAAAAGAGTAAATTTTATACAATGTATATTTTACTATGACATTTCCAAGAAATTTCCTCTATATATTTGGGATAGAACTTAAACAAAAATAAAACAAGATGTGAAAAAAGCAGAGAGAAACACCAGTTGGTACATTTTGATGTTACACTGAGATGCAGAGAAAGACTGTTAATTCTATTTTGTCTTTTGCCCTTACTCTTTGTCTAGCTTGTGTTATGAACACTGGGTCCTGTTGACCAACAGTGTCCCAAGCACTGATGACTGATACAGCACAGGCTACAAAGAACAGCCTCTCAGTGATAGCTCCATAAATTCCCCATTCAGAGCTGTGGTTTTCACATGATTTGTGTGTATTCCCCAAAGGTGGTCCTCTATTTATTCGTTTATTTTTGCGGTGACAAGGATTGAACCTAGGCACTCCACCACTGAGCTACATCCCCAACCCTATTTTTTAAATTTTTGAGACAGGGTCTAAATTGCCCAGGCTAGCCTTGTACTTGGAATTATCCTGCCTCAGCCTTCTGAATAGCTGGGACTATCGGCGTGTGCCACAGTACAGTATATGGCACTGGCTCTCAATTTAATGGTACTGAGGTCATGGGTCCTTTAGCAGGTGGGAATGGGTCATGACTGCCCATGTGAAGGGATTCACATTGGTCTCCTGGAGTGGGTTAGAGGACTGAAATTGGGGCCAATGTGGCCTGTACATAGTGAGATCAAGGCTACCCTGTGCTACACAGAGATACTCTTCACCAAATAAACAAGCTATCTTTTATGAATTATCCAGCCTTGTCTGATAGAAGACAAAACAGAGCAAGACAGCACTTCTAAATTATAAAAGCGCCAGTTAGTGTCATACTTTTTTTTTTGAGACAAGGTCTCATTACATAGTTCAGGCCGACCTTGAATTCACTATATAGCCCAGGCTGGCCTCGAACTTTGGTGATCTCCCTGCCTCAGCTTTCAGAGAGCTGGGATTACAGACATGCGCCGTTACACCCGGCCCAGTACTATATTTTATAAAAATAATGCTTAGAAATATCCTTAGGCAGAGCCACCAATTGTTATCACAGGTGGTGCTTTTGCCAGTTGTCTCACAGCTACCTAACACAGGTCGTCCTTTTCTAGACTCCCAAAGTAATGTCCACATTTAAACATCCACCAACAGGCTCCCTGCCACTTCACCTTATCTGCCACTTGATCCCAAATCCAATGGTACCTTCTGTTACTATAACGCTTCATTCCTTCACTTCAGAGTATCAGCTTCTGTACCAACCAAGTTTAGTCAGAACAGCAAAGCTACCCAACCAAGGAACGGGGGTTAATTATAGGAATTAGACCACCACAATTGTGAGAAGACCTATACACCAGAAGGAACCGCCAACCACTCTAATAAGCCAAGCATACTCAGCTGTTCGGAGTGGAGGGAAGGTCTGTAGGAGATCATACTGTGTCAGCTAAACATGATGAAGTGACAGAGGAAACAAGCTTAACAGAGAACTGCACAGCTTGCAAAGAATTTAGAAGAAATACAGACAGCCCAGCACTTGCCGGACTGAAAAGTGAAACTATCCTCACCCCTAGTCTTTCAAACTAGTAAAATAAGAAACGTGCTCACTGGGTAAATCTTCAGTCAAAGGTACTGCTGTTAGTTCTTTTTAAGAGTTCACCTGGTCATTTCTCTCATTTAGACAAAAGGGATTAGGGGAATTATGCCACAGTAGGCTGATGGGATCCAAAGTAGAGGGATACTTGTTTTTTTGTTCTTGTTCTTTTGCTGTACTGAGGAATGAAATCCAGGGCTTTGTGCATGCTAGATAATCTCTACCTCTGAATCACATCTACAGCTCAAGATGTGCTGAAATTTATTATGGATACTGTAGTTTTGGGGACACAGAATGTGTTCTGGGGATGCAGAAAACCCAAAAGTTGTACCAGCTAGATTAAAGGTGCAGTTTTTTTTTACATAGGGCCTCAATAAATTACCCAGTGAGGCTTAGAAGTTGCAGTCCTCATGCCTTAGCCTCCTAAGTAGCTGGGATATAGGCATGCACCACTTCATGATTACATTTAAAAAATTTTATTTATCTTTGATACTGAGAATCAAACTTGGCCTTGCACTTGCTAGGCAGGCACTGTGCAAATTTCTTTTTATTTTGAGACAAGTTTTCCCTAAATTGTCCAGGCTAGCCTGGAACACGTGAGTCTCCTGCCTCAGCTTCTTGAGTAGTGGGGATTATAGGATTCTCTTATGCAAAAGAGGAGACCTCTCAGAAAGCAGAGCCAAGAACCATACAAAACAATTTTAGGAAACTGGGCGTGGTGCTGCATGCCTGTATCTCAGCACTGGATCCCTGTGAGTTGCAGACCAGCCTGAGCTACACAGTGAGTTTCAGGTCAGTCTCAACTACATATTGAGACCCTGTCTCAAAAACAAACAAACAAACAATACAATTTTAGGAACCCTGCCCAAGGAGAACTGGGTATCTAACAATTAAGACATTCATGACCCTGCTGCAATTCTTATGTCTCACTCTTGTGTGCTCTGAACTCCTCCTGGTGATACAAACTGCCCAAAGTGACAGTCACGTGTGTACCGCCAGTGGTTCCAGTTGGTGGGAATGTGTTAAGAAATATGTCTTGCTCGTTGAGTTGGTTTAACATCATGTGCCCAGCTAGATTTCAGAATTGATTTGGACCTTCAACTCCTACATGATTTCTCTTCCATTTTCCCCGCTTTGTGGTACCTGGGGACTGAACCAGGCATCTTCACTGAACTATATCCCTGGTCTGTTTTAAATTTTTTAAAATTTTGAGACAGGGTCTTGCTAATTTGCTGAATTGCCCAGGTTGGGCTGAAATTTGGGATCCTGCCTCAGCCCTCCCAGAGTGCTAAAATTAACATATGTATTTACCACCATGCCTAGCTATCCCCTTCTTTTTGAAAAGTCTACAGTCCTTATCCCATCCTTGGGATGCCATTGTATATGTTGGGTGTACAGTGTAGGTAACTTTAATTTACAGCTCTCTGGAATCAAGAATTATGCCTCAGAAGCTTGTCTACCTCTAAATTTGATGTGATAAGATAGAGATCTTTAAGCTAATTTTTTCTTCAATAGGACCTTGAAAGGATTATTTTACATGTGCTAAGAATGTAAATCATTTTAAAAAATGTAAATCATTGGAGCACAATCCAACTGTGGTAGAATCTAGTAACAGTCGCCCCCAATTATCAATTATACCTCAATAAAACAGGAAAAAAATTAAGTTATGCCTTCTCAGGCATCCTGTAGTTCTAGGTTGTGAGCTTGATAGTAATAATTCCAACATTCACTATAAGGGAACAGGTGATAGGGAGAAAATTGAACTGTGCTTTTAGTCTATGTTAGAACTAAAATGAACCCATATAATATTGTGAAATATATACTTAGTCTTCCACCTCAATTCTGGGCACTGAACTCCTAAAACCTTGTAATCTGCAAAGTAATAATGTCTTTTTCAATGCTAATGGTTTGATTTCATGAATGGCCATTCCTAGGATGGGGGCTGATCACTGGACAAATCAAGAGTGGATTAAAGGATTGGGACTTTCAACTCCGTATCCCAACCTCTGGAAAGGAAGGGGAATAAAAGTTAAGTTGATTGCCAGTGACCAAGGATTTAATCAACTATGCACATGTAACGAAGCCTTCATAAAAACCCAAATGGTATAGGCAGCTTCTGATAGCTGAACACATGGAGGTTCCTGGAGGATGCCATGACCAGGGAGGACAAGGAAGCTCCTTGTCTCTTCTCCACAACTCACACATCTCTCTTCATCTGCATTCTTTGTAACATCCTTTACACTAAAGCAATAAATGTCCCTAAGTTTTGTGAGCTGCAGGAACTCTGGTTTATAAACTCTGGTTGACTAACCAGCAGGTGGAAAGCACAGGTAAAAGCATCCAGGGCTTGCAATTGGCATTTGGAGGGGTTCTAGGGAACAGTCTTGGGACTGATTCCTTGACCTATGGGATCTGAAGCTATGTCCAGATAAACAGCATCAGAATTGAAATAGCTTAGAAGACACTAACAGCTTAGTGTCCACTGCAGAACTGATTGATCACTTGCTAGTAAGGTAAACTTATACTTTTTGAGGTCACAGAACTTTCTGCTGATAACTGTCATGTGAAAAAAACAGGAAGACTTTTTCTCATCAGACCACAGCCTAGAAACATTTGCTTTAGCAAAATAAAATCACTGATACCAACAGTTTTTTTTTTTTTAAATCTAGTTCCATTATTCTAGAACTGCTCTAGCAAAATTTTCTGAAAAGTGTATTCTATTCATAAGTATCTAGACTGGTATTAAATGGCCTTTTGCATTCTTTATAAACTTGTTTATAAATTAAAGTATGTATATACCCATAAAAAATAACAGCCTGCAACAAATGCTACCTACTGTGGAAACACCTCTTTGCAATTTGATTTTGCTGTTCTTCCCTTCACCAGGGGATGTCTATTTTCCCACCCTTTAAATCAAGGTTGACATGGTAACTTGATCTGACTGAAAGAAGGTGGTGGAATACTGCTGTGTGGTTTTAAGGCCTGGCCTCAAACAATGAAGCTTTACCCTCTTAAATCATTCCTGGTGCCAGGTAGTAAGTCCAGGGTAACCTGAATGATGACAGGTCAGGAGGACAAAGAGAACCAGCTGACAGTGATACAAGGTCTAGGACTGTATTAGTGGTCTTCTCAGACAACTGAGCACCAGTCGAGTCACAAGATGATTGTGCAGCCTCATAAGTGACCTTTTGGAGAGGCGAGCAGAACTGTCAGGTGAAATAATTTTGTTTTTTTTACTGGTACAGGGAATCAACTTGGGACCTTGTGCTTGCAAGGCAGGTGGCAGAGCCACTGAGCTAAATCCCCCGCCTGCAATAATTACTTTAATCCACCACATTATAGAGTTTAATTTAGGGTGAAGGGGTTATGGGCCAGAAAATGCTACAAAATCAGGTTCTATGTTAAAAAAAATTTATGTTTCATGATCTCAATTTCCTAGACTTGAGCAAAATGACTGACATACAAAGACAGCTTAACACAGACCAATATTCTTCGTAGCAGGAAATTTCAGAGAGTGTAAGAAATGACTTTCATAAAGAAATTTAGCATTGATGTGGCCATTTAAAAAATAATTTTTCTGTAATTATTTTTTGTTAATTATGCTGTTCTCTCATTCAACCAACACCAGATGTTTTTCCAATTGGCTGATTTTGTCAGAATTTAAAAGAAAAAAACATTTTTTATGGCTAAATAAATCTACAAGACAGAAAGTTTATACTGTAATGTCTCCACCCAACATCTTGTCATTAGTAGAAATATAATTGCTTTTAGAAGCAAACTAGTGCCAGTGCATTACCATGTCATGGCTACATTTCTCATAAGAAAGAGGGCTCCAGATAAAAACTCCAAGGGAAGAGCATATTTAGAAAACATATTACTTAATAGGTCAAACTTTCTGCTTTGGATACCACCTTCTAGCATCTGACTCAGTGTCCCGAGTTTTCTTTTATGCTAACTTTTGTTTAATTAACTAAAATCCATATCCACTGCCACTTCTTTGCTCAGTATAGTATAAAGGACCTATACACTTTTATTGTTTTCTTCTCTTTTTTCTTTCCATACTAGATGCTGAATCCAGGGGTATATTACCATTGAGCTGTATCCCAGCTTTAAAAAACACATTGCTCATAAGCCGGGCGTGGTGGCGCATGCCTGGAATCCCAGCACCCCAGAGGCTGAGGCAGGAGGATCGCTGTGAGTTGAGACCAGCCTGGGCTACATAGTGAGTTTCAGGTCAGTCTCAACTATGCAGTGAGACCCTGTCTCACACAAACAAACAAACAAACAAAGCCCCCAAAAACCAAAAAACAAAAACAAAACAAAAAAATTCCACATTGCTCAGGATGATTTTGAACTGAAAATCTTCCTCAGCTTCCCATATGATGGGATTACTTATGTGTTAACATCATGTTCCCTAGGACAACAGTGCTATTTGACTCAGGATTAACAAACATTTACCTTAATTTCAGATTCCAAAATGACACAGGGGTTAGTAAATCAAGGGGAAATTGTTTGATTTCCTCATGTACAAATTTGAATACATATGATAGAGAAAGAAAACTGGAAGAATCTTTAGAATTTTCTAAGACATATGTCAGAGTAATTTTACATTTCACTCACATATTCTTTTTTGTTTGGTTTGGTTTTGGTTTTCTTTTTTGTTTTTTGTGAGGCAGGGTCTCCCTCTGTAGTTCAGGCTGGCCCTGAACTCCCAAAGATCCTCCGGCCTCAGCCTTCAGAGTACTGGGATTACAGGCGTGCACCACTATGCCTGGCTGGTTTTGTTCTTTTTTTTTTTTTTTCCTTTTCTTTCTTTCCCTTTTTTTTTTGGACACAGGGTCTCACTATGTAGTTGAGACTGATCTGGAACTTACTATGTAGACCAGGCTGGTCTCAAACTCCCAGAGATTATCCTGCCTCAGCCTCCCGAGTGCTGGGATTACAGGCCTGCACCACCACACCTAGCTGGTTTTGGCTTTCTGAGGCCAGCTCTGCAGACCAAGCTGGCTTCAGCCTCCTAGGTGCTGGGATTATAGTTGTGCACAACTACACTCAGCACAAAACATTCTAAGTAATATTCCCAAGCAATATTTTTAACATACCAATTCTATTATTTGTAAGAAATGCATTTCCTGTTCTAAATATAAGACAGTACTTACTACTGTAGATTTCCTAACTGCATGCCAGAAATTATACTTTAAAAAGAAATAAAAACTGGGAAGCGGGCGGTGGGTAGTCATCGATGACTGGAAGTGGGCCCCAGGCAGCCATGCCTGCCCCACTGCCGGTGTGGGGCCCTCTGGTGGGACAGGGACACCTTCTTATCCCAGGACCCCGTCAGGTGGGGCACCTGCCAGCAGTGCAGCCATGAAGCTGAAGGTAAAGGAAAAGAAAAACCAAAAAACTATGATAAATAAGACCAAAGATTCTTTAAAGAAGGTAAATAACTGGCCGGGTGTGGTGGCGCAGGCCTGTAATCTCAGCACTCGGGAGGCTGAGGCAGGAGGATCACTGGGAGTTTGAGACCAGCCTGGGCTACATAGTGAGTTCCAGGTCAGTCTCAACTACATAGTGAGACCCCGTCTCAAAAAAAAAAATAAATAAATAAATAAATAAAGACTGCATGATATAACCGTTTGGCTGGTTATTAGTATATCCCAGGCACAGCATCTACCAGTAAGATACATCTCCCTCCCCTTCTTTCCAGTATAGTACTGGGGAATGAACCGAAGCCTTCTCACTCAGCTATATCCTCAGCCCTGTTTTCATTTTTAAATTTTGAGTCAGGGTCTTGCTAAGTCACTAAATTGCTCAGGCTGGGCTCTAATGGGTGGTTCTTCTACATCTACCTCACAGAGTTTAGAAGTACATGTATGCACCACTATATGCCTGGCTTATTTTTGAGAGTTTTGCTAAGCTGCCCAAGTAGCCAGCCTGGGCTTACACAGTGTTCCCACTCAGCGTGAACTACACAGCAAGACTGTCTCAAACAAACAAAACAAACAAACACTCAGCAGTTTTCCCATGTCATTATAACCTGTGAATCTTTAGGGAGTCCTAATATTTGCCTTTATTTCCTTATGTTTGATTTGTAAATTTTAGGTATTATTTGTAGGTATACTGCCATAGAAGATAAATATTTAGCTTCAATTTCTACTTTCGTCCTCCACATCCAGTGTAATTTTATCACAATCTCTGTATAAATCAAGAATCAATGTGAACACTTAGCTACCACTATGCAATGCTGTGCAAAGTGGAATAGCAGACCATGTACTCCTTTACCCCTCAAATTAATGACTACCTAATTTGCTTCTACTTTCTATGTGTTCTTTTTCCTCAAGTGCTGCAATAACTATGACATATTTATCAATGTTTTCCACATCCTCATATACTCTTTTCCCCTGGAGCTGAACCTTTCCAGAACTTGCAACACTCTGGGGCTTCTCTAGACAGCGAAATAACCCTTGTGTTGGTCTCTGGCTCTTTTTTATTGAATTTTGTTTGCTGGACACCATAATCACCTCCCTTGCATTTCAAGAGCACATCCCCTAGTAATTTGTGAAAGGCGGGCTCATGAGAGCTTTTCTCTTACATGTTAAAAATGTCAGACCAGGGATTTGGCTCAATGGTTCTGCTGCCTGCCTCGCAAGCTCAAGATCCTGAGTTCGTTCCCTGGTACCAAAACAAACAAACAAAAAAACCTGTAGACTCACATTTGATTGATAATTTGGGAGTAAAATTATGAAATAAAAATCCTTCCTACTCAAGACATCTGAAGATACTGCCTGATATAGCTCTAACTTTTAACTTTACTATTGTAATATGTAATGCCATTTTTGGTCCTTTAAATGTAATCTCTAGTTACTTACTACTTTAGAGACTTTTACATGTAGACACTAAGTATGCTACTTTTTTTTTTTTTTTTTTGGAGACAGGGTCTCACTATGTAGTTGAGACTGATCTGGAACTCACTATGTAGCCCAGGCTGGTCTCAAACTTGCAGCAATCCTTCTGCCTCAGCCTCCCAAGTGCTGGGATTACAGGCGTGCGCCACCATGCCTGGCCTTACGTATGCTACTTTTAACCGTAATTTAATTATCCAGCCTCTTCTATTTTATCAGCCCTTTCAATATGAAAATATTTATGATAAAATCTGGAAAATATTCCAGAAAAACTATTGCATATCTCAGTAATTGTCGTATCATCCTTTAATTTCTACTAGACAAATACTGGACTCCTTAATCTATCATTAGGTTTTTAAAATCTTACTTCCATTATTTTTTGTGTTCTATTTTTTAGGAAACTGCTTCAATTTTACTTCTAAACTTTTATTACTGGGAGGCTATGATGCTTTATTTTCCAGTTATTTCTTACCTGTAAGATTTTTAAAATTAGCACCCTGCAGCTGGGGATTTGGCTCAGTGGCAGCAACAAGCGCAAGGCCCTGAGTTAGTTCACCAGTACCAAGAACACACAAAAAAACAAAACAAACAAAGAAAAACCAGCACTTATTTTCTTGAAAATTAGTACTGCTAGGTGGGCGTGGTGGCACAAGCTTGTAATTCCAGCACTCCAGAGGTTGAGGATTGCTTTGAGTTCAAGGTCAGCCTGGGAGGGGTGGAGAATTTAGCTCAATTGGTGCTACCTCACAAGGTCAGCCTGGGATACAGATACAGAGTGAGTTCAAGGCTGGTCTGTACTGATAAGTGAGACCTCTCAAAACAAAACAAACAAACAAACAAACAATCAGTACTTCTTTCTCTATTTTCCTATTCCCAGTTTTTTTTTTCCCCTTTGAATTTCGACTTTGAATTACTCACATGGCCTCTCTCTTTTTGGAGAATTCCTCAACTACCTGGTTACCACTAGCTGCCTGTTATATTCACTACATTCAAAAGCTGAATGAACATTCCTCATAATTTCAATGCCTCATATTCTATGGGCAGCTTTTCTGACATTTTGGATCCAGAATCCTAGACTTCAATTTCCTCAGATCTCTTCCCCCACACAAAAGCAGCTGACTTTTCTACAGATAAAAATACAGAGCAGTGGTTTACGAGCACAGGATTTAACCACTAAGTAAAACTTTAAATCATCACACGCTTTTCATCTCAAACTGTATCGCTGTCATTTTTTTTTTTTTTTGAAGTGTGCAGTGGTCTGGCTATACATACTGCCTAGACCACTGGTGGTGAACCTATGGCACGTGTGTCACAGGGGCACATGTGCCACACAGAGGGCTGTTTGTATTACTGAAAGCTCTAAAAGGTTTGCCATTACTGGTAGGCTCAAACTCCTGAGCTCAGCTCCTGAACTGATAATACCTGGCACTACAGATGCAAATCTCCACACCCAGCTTAGCAGTGTTCTAATTAATTAATTGTGGTACTGGGGAGTGAACCCAGGGACTGATGAACCTCACACCCAGCCATTTTCATTTATTTTGAGTCAGTCTCCCTAAGCAACTAATTCCTAAATCTCAGGAGGTTGTTTGTTAGATATACAGTACTTGCTTGTCACAGATAAAACTGTAGATTATGGAGGGTGTAGTTTCACCCAATTGGATAAATCACTTAACATCCTTTAATGGCCCCACCTTACCCTCATTCCCCTGAGGAAGAAACCTGGGTCTTCGCACAAAATAAAAAAAAATTTTTTTTTGGTTTGGTTTTCTTAAAATAAGGTCTTGCTGTGTAGTACAGGCTGACCTCACACTTGTGATCCTCCTGCCTCAACCTGCCCAGAGCTGGGATCACAGGTGTGCAGAAAACAATTTTACATGATAATTTTAGTGCACCTACTAAGCTTGACTTGTCACTTAAGGACAGGTATGGAATACCTCCGTCCAATTTTTAAATTAGTGTACAGTACTGGTTATACGGATTTATAGGTTTTGTTTTGGCAGATTTGTACATTCACATCACATACTTTTAAAAACTCCTCACACCTCGTTTCACACAATTTTGAGGGGAGGGTCTCAATGTGTATAATCACTCCTACCTACTTTCTATTTTCCAAAATGGAGCTGCATTTCTCATCTACTGTGGCTTCTTCTTCTATTCACTTTTGTCCTCACATATTCCTTTATTATAATTTTAGTGCTCCTTGAAGGAGATATACTAGGGAGAACCTACACATTTATCTAAAAGTCTCAGGCAACAATTTTATATGTCTTGACAAATAAGGTCATGAAAGTGTTGTTTACCAGCCAGGAATAATGGTGCACACCGGTCAACCCAGCACTCTGAGAAGCTGAGGCAAGAGGATCCCAGGTTTGAGCAACTCAGTGAGACAATGTCTTAAAATAAAAAGGGCTGTCGCCACCTGCCTCACAAGCGTAGGGTCCTGAGTTCTATCACCGGTACCAAAATAAATAAATAAATAAATAATAAATAAATAAATAAAAAATAAAAATAGGGTCAGGGCTTTAGCTCAGTGGTTCCACCGCCTGCTTCTCAAGCACAAGGTCCTGAGCTCAATCCCCCGTACCAATACATACATACATACATAAAAAGGGCTGTATGCAGCGAGAAGGTACTATGTTCAACCCCCATTACTACAAAAGAAAACAGAAGTATATTCATTAACATGTGAAGATCACAAAGCTCTTTAGCATAATTCCTTGGGTAAGAGTTAAAAAAATGATTCCAAAATGACAGCATCAAGAGGAAACTGAAGAGAGTTCAAGGCCAGCCTGGGCTACATAACAAGACCCTGTACCAAAAAACAAAACAATGCAACCAGGAAACCCATTTTCACAAATACCTGAAAAATTTTAGTTTATCATGAACCAGTTATACAGCTTGTCATAACAATTTTAAAAAGAAAAACTGCAATTTTAGGATACAGTAATGGGGAAGCAAAGGACCTACTAACTACCCTTTATACATTTTGGGTGGTTAGTAGTAACTCTACCACCACATTTAAGAAAGATAATTATCACCAAAGACAGATCCCAGGACAGAAAAAGGTTCCTTAAATGACCTCTTAGGAAAAATAGTTATGGTATGATAGATATTTAAATCCTAGAATGGAAGAACATCACAGTTGTTTTATTGAATATCCTTTAGCTATTAAAGAAGAATTATCCTTTAGAATGAAGTATTTCTGTATCACTCCTGGTAATTAACCTAGAAGAAATGTAGACAATTTATATTAAGACAGATATGGCTTGAATATATTTGTAAATCAGTGAGCACTACCTGCTAATAATCAGCTTTCTCTATATCAACGATGTGATAGCCTGGATTATTTTACACTGAGAAAAAGCTTAAAGTAGATTCACTTCAAGGTTACCAAGAAGAAACCAACAAGCCAGGCCTGGTAAGACACACTTGTAATCCCAGCACTCTGAGAGGCTGAGTCAGGAAGATCACAAATTCCAGCCCAGCCTGGGCAACTCAGGACTCAGACCCTCCCTCAAAATAAAAAAATTAAACATAAGGGTTGGGGATGTGAATGTAGCTCAGGGCAAAAGCCTGAGTTCAATCCCCAGTACCTTACACACTTACACACATACACACAGACACAACACTGAGAAAAATAAAGAAATGCATTTACTCAGGATTATGCAAGAATAAGACTTTATCAAAGCTAAGATTAAGAAATAAAAAAGTATCAAAATTAAATTCAATGCAGACTGAAGAAAAAGTCAATCTCATTATTAGATGTCTGAATAAATTAGGACTTAACCTAAAACTTAGGCTTGAGATCCTCCTTCTTTGGCAGTTAAACTGTTCAGTCCTCTCTGCAAACCAGTGATGTCCCAAGGCAAAAGGAAAAAATTACGATAACAGCATTTCTCATAATCTACATGCATTCTTTTTTGCTTGGTGCTGGGGGCTGAACTCGAAGTCTCAACCATACTAGGCAAACACTTATGATATGTTTCTAAAAATAATGGTGACCTTATATAGTTAGCTTCTCCCTCTTTTTTTCCCCTTCTTGTTAATCCCAGATTTTTGTAGATTTTTCTAGAGCCTGTTTCATGGAACAGTTCTATGGTTTGGCTGTGAATGACTTTAAGGCTGCTTGCCTTTAGTTACAAAAATTTAACAAAATCATGCTTATGTATGTTTTAGAAAGTCAGCACTTATAGGCATGTCCCTGCTGATGCACACAGAATTTTAAAATTCAGCTACATTTTTCTGGGGCCATGCTATGCTTGCAGAGAAAGATCTCCCCTATCACCCAGGTCAGAGGAGACCAGATGTCCCACTATTTGCTAACTAGACTTCATGCTTGATGCCTGCCTCCTATTTTCCATTTGGTATCTTATTTAATTCTCCTCTGGACCCTGGGATTTGGGGTCCTTAACTCCTCAATCCAATTCTCCAAAGAACAAAACACCTAACTTCTGTAAAAATGACAGTGACCCAACTACTACTGAAGGGTAAGTCAGGGGCCAGAGTACTAAGGAGGTCTACAGCCCAGTACAATCACACAACACCTCTGGTCTCAATCTTTACCCCCTACTGCTACCTTACCTTCTGTGTGTGTACATGGTATCTCCATGGTCTAAGCTTTTCAGAGATTCTGCAGACCAACAATGACCTGTTTCTTGCCAGGCCTTGTGTTTGATCTTCCTCCCCTCTGCTATTTATTGTTTTTTCTTTTCCCATACAAGAAACATTACAGTTGTCTCATAGATTTAAGGATGGAGCTTTTAGGTCATTTTCAGAACAGCCTGGACATAAGTAAAATAAGAAAGGTCTGATTTTGGTAATCATTAAAGTCAAATAACCTTGAAAAATGAGCCAACAAGTCATTATTCCAGGACTAAATATTTACTTTGATAATTAAGTCCCAATATACAACGCAACTAAAATCAAGAACTCAAGGGCTCAGTTAAATTCCGACAGTTTCTCATCTTGAAAACAGCTACACTTTCTAATTTCTGGCTTTCTATCTACCTTTTTTTTGGGGGGGTGGGTACTGGGGATCAAGGTAGGCAGCAGTACCACTGAGCTAAAACCCAAGCCAGTATCTACACTTTAAAAAAAAAACTTTTTGGTAGTACTGGGGATTGAGTCCAGGGCTTTGTACATGTTAGACAAACACTGTACTGATGAGGTACATGCCCAGCCCCAGTCCCTTTTATATTTTACTTTGAGACAAGGTCCCATGGCCTAAGTCTCCCAAGTGCTGGGATTCCAGGCAGAGACCATTGTGTCCAGCTCTATACATTAAAAAAAAAGTTCAGTTCCAATGTCACCTCCTTCATGAAAACTTTCTCTGACTCTCCTCTTCTTTTAGCAGTACCTGAGATTGAACCAAGGGCCTTCACCTTATGCTACATTTTTGGCCCCTTTTTTATGTTTTACTTTAAGGCAAGATGGGCTTAAACTTGCATCCTCCAACTTTAGCCTCTCAGAATGCTGGGGAGTCATAGGTATGCACCACCACATTCAGCCCAATCCTCTTTTTTTGGGTACTGGGGATCGAACTGGGGACTTTGTGCTTGCGAAGCAGGTGGCGGCACCACTGAACTAAATCCCTGGCATCCCAATCCTCTTTTTAAAGGGGATCTCCACGGCTCCTAGTTTTGATAAAGACTGCTAAACACACGACTTGCCTTTTTGGGGGCAAGTGCTGGAGATTAGATCCTTGATCCTTGCACAAGCTAGACATACACTCTACCACTGAACTTTGTACCCAGTATCTCTAGAAGATGGGGTAACTTACCTGCACCTATCTGGGTGGCAAATCATACAAGAACGAAGCATAACCTGTCTTAGCTCTATGTTTTTGTCTTTTTTAAACAAGGGTTCTACAAAGACTTTCCCCTGCATGGGGGAACCAGATGGATCAACCTGGTTAAGACTTCAGTTAAGAGGCACAACCTGGCTCCCACACAAAGCCATATATATCTATATTTATTCTCCAACTTGCTATTATAATAAATTTAATATTGTGACATCATATGCCACTCCTATTTTCTCCATTTGTCCAGAATGTTGGCAGGGACAAAGGATGATTTACTTAAGATCCCATCAGAAACAGCAACATTCTCTTGGTAGGTATATTCTGACTTCCCTATAATCCTTAGCACTTTTATTATAGAGCTTAAGTTTTGCCTTACTGTGTTTAGTCTTTTAACCTACTTTCAGAAAATAAATTAACCATAGTCTCCTAACACATGACAAGTCACACAATAAATATTTGCTGGATTAATTACCTGGAGGGCCAAAAAGTTAAGATTTTATGATTTCTTGGTATTTTGGCCAATATTCATTTTAAGTCACAGGCACCAACCACCTATCCATATGCTAGATTATAACCAATGTTGTAACTAAGAGTTTCTTTTCCTTGCCAAATTTCCTCAGAAATATGTTGAATCATTATCTTCATTTCTGTTCTTTTTTGTGTGCAGTCTCTAAAATTTTTGAAAGCTAACTGTACAATAACAGCTTAAACATACTGAATTTATATAATGCACCTAGCACTCCCAAGTTATTTTTATGGATTATGTCATTTAATCTTCAAAATAACCCTGAACAAAAAAGATCGGTTGTTATTTCCATTTCATAAATAAGAAAAATGAGGTAGGGGAGCTAAATATATTCCACAAAGTCGCACATCTTTAACACGTTCACTATGAGACTGTAATTCATATGCCAGGTGGCTTTAAATGCATGACTATTCCATTGGACAGTTTTATTAATTTTATTAGTAAAAAGACCAAAAATGGTGATTAGATTTGTTTGTACTGCCAGTGGGAATGTTTCTTTTTTTCTTTTTGGTACCAGGGATCAAAATCGGGTCCCTGTGCTTACAAGGCAGGCAGCGGAACCACTGAGCTAAATCCCTGGCCCCAGCGGGAATGTTTTAAGAAAAGATCTGACAAAATCGAACTGAAGAAATCGGTTTAACCTTAATTAGTGTACAGCGCAATAATTAGAAAAGATCTTAAGAAAATAATGGACCTGGCCAGGTATGGTACCACACACCTGTTATCACAGCACTCTGGGATGCTGAGGCAGAAGATTGCAAGTTTGAGCCCACCATAGGCAACTTAGTGAGACCCTTTGTCAAAATAAAAACAAATATGGTGCCTGGCTTGCAAGCACAAGAACCCAAGTTCGACCCCCGGTACCTTCCCCCAAATAATGAAAAACGCTGGGGCTGCTGCTCAGTGCGAAGGGCCCCGAATGCAATCCCCAGTACTACAGTCCTCTCCTGAACATCCTTTCTACTTGAGGGTCCTAAGGCCTTTACACTCTGTTGCTCCACTACAATTTTACATTCACATATAAAAAGACGAATTTTTTTGTTTTGAGACAGAGCTTTGTTGGGTAGTTCAACCTAGCCTTGAACTCATGGCAATACTACTGCCTCAGCAGTCTCCTGAGTGCTGGGATTACAGGTGAGAGCCACCAGGCCTGGCAAAATGTATTTTTGTCATGTAAGAAAAGGAGTTATCCTGGTTTTCCAGTCTCTGGCAAGCATGCTTTGTCTTCCTCCATGCAATACAGCTCTTTTCCTCCTTGTTCTCCCAGACAGAGTATATAAAATCTGGCAATGGAGCTGAAAATGTAGCTCAGCAGAAGAGCACTTAACTAGGATACCTGAGAACCAGGTCGGTCCCCATACCGCAAAACCAAAACCCAAATGAACCCAACCCAACCCAGATGATATACTTGGGCAAAAAGAAAAGCTCCAAATCTTACCATATTTAAGCCATTTAAATACATATATCATACATACCATAGTAAAATTAGAAATAGCAAAATCGGCTCCCAGAACTCACATAACTAAATATCGGAAATGTAGGCTAACATTACACAGAGATTTGAATCCAAGTAATCTGGTGCCACAGTTTTGCTTCAAACATTAAACACTAAGGCCTTTAATGTTTATAGCCAGGTATTGTGGTATGTGCCCATAATTCTAGGACTCAGGAAGCTGAGGCAGGAGGATGCTCAAGACCAACCTGGGCTACATAGTAAAACCCTTAAAAATGAAACAAAACAAAATCAAACCAGCTCCGAGATGGGTGTTACCCAATGTATGGTACTCAGACCAGAACTTCTTAGAAATGCACAATGGACTTGGGTGTTTTGCCAACTAAGCACTGTGACGTTTGAGAACCATCTGTGTAAAGCATAGTTTGTGAAAAGCTCTGCACTGGACCCCTTACGCAATATTGTCACTTTTTTTTTTTTTTAATTTATCTGGTACCAGGCATCTAAGGATCTTGTGCGTGCGAGGCAGGCAGTGGTGCCACCACTGAGCTAAATCCCTGGCCTTTTTTTTTTTTTTAAATGAGATAATGTCCACCTTATTTATTATTTTTTTTTGTGGTACTGGGGATCGAACTCAAGAACGTGCACTTGACAGGCAGGTGTGGTACCACTGAGCTACAACCCCAGCCCTTCATCTTATTGATTAAATTACTAAACATGCTTTATATTACAGCTGAGAGCATCCTAATTGGTTACCAATACAGGGACACAAAAATCAACATACAAAATCTACAGCTTTCTAATGACAGAAAATCCTATCAACTGTACTTTCAAAATATAGGTTGAAGGGCTGGGGATTTAGCTCATTGGCATTGCACCTGCCTTGCAAGCTCAAGATCCTGAGTTTGATTCCCAGCACACACACACACACACACAAAAAAAAAAAAAAAAAAAAAAAAAAAGCTTTACTCAAAATATAGGTGGAACATCCCTAATCCAAAAATCTGAAATGCTCCAAAGACCAAAATTTCCTGGGTACCAACATGACTCCACAAGTAAAAAATGTGCTACATCTGACCTCATGTGATAGGTCACAGAAAAAACAACAGGTGCAGTACAAAATACTGCATGAAATTACTACATAAAATTATCTTTAGAAAAAAATAAAATAGAAATAGTATCTTATATTGCAGAAACATGAAAAATTGATTTTATTCAAGAATTGAAGAGGTTTTCTCCATTGAGAAATGTTTTATTTGTATTTTATTTGATTTTTAAATCATTTATTAAATAAAATTTAAAACTCTAAAAAATATAAATAAAAATAAAATAAAATAATCTTTAGGATGAATTTCAAGTTTAGACATAGGTCGCAGCCCCAAGATTTTTTTCTTAAAAAGGGGGCGGGGTGCTGGAGATATAGCTCAGTGATAGAGCATTTGCCTATCTTGCACAAGGACCTGGAATCCCAGCTACTTGGGAAGCTGAGGCAAGAATACTTCACATTTGAGGATAGCCTAGGCAACCTAGCAAGGCCCTTTCCCAAATTAAAACAAACAAACGAAAAAGGCTGGTGATATAGTGTGGCACTCACCAGGTTCAATCCCTAATACTTCCAAAAATAAAGAAAAGATACTTCCACCTTCATTTTCATATTCGCTCCTTTTTCTCTGTAACAGTCTTTCCTAACCACAGGCCTGGCCACTCATGTTTGAAAGTCAGCTGAAACATTACCTAATTAGTGGGGTCTTCCTTATCCACTTTACATAAAATACCAACCATGTCCAGCTCCCGACTCCCTTTTTCTTGTCCTTTATTTCTATTCATAGCAGTTATCAGCATCTTGCATATTGTATATTTATATTTTTATCTTGTTGTCAATCTCCCCTTACTAGATTTTACATTCCATTAGAACAAGGTTTGGTCTACTTTTGTCTTTTATACCTCCCGCATCTATTAATAGAAATCATTTATAAAAAAACATCAAAAAGCCATACAGTAGGCAGAAATAAAACTAAAACTGTGTATTCTCTGTATGTGTGTGTGTTGCTGGTGTTTGAAGCCAGGATTGTGGACATGCTAGGTAAGTGTTCTAACAGCAAGGTATACCATTAGTGCTCTGTGTGGGATCTGATTAAAAAAAAAAAAAAAAAAAGCTGATTCAGCAAGTCACAATGGTGCATGACTGCAGTATAGTCAATTAAGCTAAGCTGTAGTACTGACAACAAAATAGAATAAGATGCTGTTCAAAAACAGATCTATGAATGAAATTTAATGTTTATGATACAAATGGCATGTCAAAACAAATAGAAGGCTAGGCATAGTGGCAAGCACCTGTAGTCACAGAACTTGGGAGGCTGAAACAGAAGATCCCCATGAGTTTGAGGCCAACTTGGATTACAATGCAAGACCCTATGTCACCCACCCCCCAACTAAAAAAGTAATTTATGGGAGAAATAAAAGTGATCAATAAAACACGAAGAATAAAACAAAGACACAACCAGACGAGAAACATCAAGTATTTGGCAAATGTGAGGAAGCTGGGCACACACCTGCAATTCCAGCACTCTGTGAGACTGAGAGAGGAGGATCACAAGTTTGAGCCCAGCCTCGGCACCTTAGTGACTTAGTGAGACCCTGTCTCAAAATTAAAAACAAAAATAGAGAGGGCTGGGCATGTGTGATGGGCTCTCAGTGCGAAGGCCTTGCGTTCAACCCTCAGGTACTACAAAGCAAAAGTGAATAAAAAAGTTCTTTCATTTACTACTGGCCAAAGCATAAATTAAGAGCAATGAAAAAGGATCTGACAAACTAAAAGAAACATATATCTTCTATGATCCAGAAATCCTTCTTGGTATTTACTATAAAAAACACTTATTCATGTATACAATAGACAATTAAAAACATTCCTTTCATGTTTCTGGGTTTTTTTTTTTTTTTTGCAATTATACAAAAAGAAAAATAACCTACAGGTCCATTAATAGACTAGCTATATAAACTAGAACATAGTTTGAGTCTATTTCAAAAACAACAACAAAATCAATGAAAACTGGTCAAAACAAAAACCCAAACCAAACAAGACAAATAAACCCCCTTTTTGGTGCTAGAATTAAGATATATGACGCAGCAGTAAAAGAAACATCTAATTGTATTATACTGCAGAGAAAATACGTATGAGACAGACACATAATGAAGCCAATTATGTAATCACACAGACCTGCATAAAGATATAAAACCCTGCAAGGTAACCAGGTCTTGTTATGTTTCCCAGGCTGGCCTGCAACTCTCAAGCTGCCTCATCCTCCCAAGCTGCTAGAATTACACTATCTTTATTTCTTTCCTTTTGGTTTTTTGAGACAGGATCTCACTATGTTGTTAAAACTGACCTGGAACTCACTATGTAGCCCAGGCTGGTCTTGAACTCATAGCATTTCTCCTGCCTCAGCCTCTCCAATGCTGGGATTACAGGCATGCGCCACCACACCCAAACTGTTTCAACATTTGGGGCGCCAGTGCTGGGGATTGAACTCAAGATGTTGCACTGAGCTACTTTCCCAGAATTATTTTTTTATTCCAGGACAGGGTCTTCCTAAATTGTCCAGGCTGGTCTGGAACTTGTGATCTACTCGTCTTAACATCCTGGAGTGCTAGCATTACAAGGGTGAGCCACTACACCCAGCTTGTTAACTTTAAAGAAAAAATTGTTTATTATTTATGTAATTGAATCTTTTAAGTATGGTTCAGTGGTGCACATCTGCAAACCTAGCACCAAAGGAGAGGGAGGGAGGCGGAGGGAGGAGGAACAAAAGTTTTGAGTCCTGCCTGGGCAACTGAGCAAGACTCTATTTCAAAACAAAAACAAAAGCAAAACAACAAAAGGACTGGGGATATAGTTTAGTGGTACAGTACTGCTGGGCTTGATTACCTTACCAACAAACAAGACAAAAAAACACTTTCTTTTGGTGTTAAAAATTGAACCCAGGCCCAGAACAGGGGCACCGCACCTGCCTCCCAAGCACAAAGTTCTGATTTCAATTCCCAGTACCAAAACAAACAAAAAAATTGAACCCAAGACTTGCTCAGGATAAGCAAGCACTGTACTAAGCTACCCAAAACTTATTTTCAAAGTGAGAACACTATGCCTACTGTATGTCTAGTATAATATTTTGTTTATAAAATATGAAATACATATAGTTTATAAAATGATATATAAAAGTGGTTAAGGATGATCTCTGGAGATTAAGGTGGAGTATTATTTTTTACTTGAAACTCACTGTAAGATGAATTAAAAAATTATATTTTAACTTCTCTCCCAAGAACAAATACTATAGCAACAGTGTAACCTCCCATTTCTAGTCCCAAATTAAACCACAGGCCTTTTCCTATAACTGTCTTATTTTTGTAAAAATAGAAGTGGGTGGAAGAAGCTAGGCGTGGTAGCACAGGCCTGTAATCCCAGCACCCACAGCGTGTTCAAAGCCAGCATGAACTACATCGAGACCCTGTCTCAAAAAACAAAAAACAAAAAAACCCACAAAACAAAACACAAAAGAAAACCTTTTGAGATATGTGCATGTTGCTAAGTGTAACTCAATCCATCCCCTGTAACTGTTATATAGACTGCAATCATGAATCTACCAACATTTTACTTCCCATTTCTCTTGCAATGGACATTAAGACTATATTTAGTTTTGCTATAAAATATTACACAGGAGCATCCCCCCAAAACACAAGCAAACAAACAGTAAATGGAAGACATGCATGTCACTGAAATGTAATTAAAATGCAAGAAAATGAGGCTACTTTAGTACAAAGTAGTTGATTCTCAAGTTATTGTTAGGGAAAACGTTAACACTTCAGAGATTGCCTATGAGTTAGCCAGCCACAATCCAACTCAGCTGCAGTGAACAAAAACTACAAGAAAGTTCATTGAGCCAATTCTTCACTAAATTTTGATTAGACATCAATCTAATTATTCCCTTTTTAAAAAGGGGGGTATCATTAACATGAAGCAAAATACCTACCTGCAGATACTAAGTGGCTATTTATGGATTTTCAAACTGAATATGTCCAATCGTAATGCCACAAAAGAACATTTCTGATGAAGATAATGTAAGTAATGCAGAGCACCTATATTCTCTGCCAGATCCCTGCCTGATGTTGCTTTGAATCCTGTGGTTTTTAATTTTATGTTAACTAATCTCTGAAGCAATAATGTTACTGAGAATAGAATACTGACCAAACCTCCAGGAATCTAACAACAGCCAGGACGTGAAAAACAATAAAACTGGACACTAGAATGAGGTAGTATTTTCAAAAGTAAAAAGATATTGTAATACTTCATATATACATTTCACCTGAATACACAATGGTTAGATTTTTTTTTTTTTTTTTTTTTTTTTTTTTTTTTTTTTTTTTTGCATACAGGGTCTGTGTTCACTATGTAGCCCAGGCTGGCCTCAAATTCAGAGTGATCCTCCTGCCTCCACCTCCTGAGTGCTGGGCACAGTAATTAGATAGTGGGTTTTTTTGGTTTTTCTTGACACAGGGTTTCCCTATGTAGTCCAGGTGACCTTGAATTTGCAGTGATCCTTCTCCTCCTGCCTCAGTCTAGATAGTGGTTTGATGGTGTTTAGTTAAGTCAGATTGACCTTGACCATAATATCAAATCAGTTTGTGTGTAACACCATTTATCAATACAAATTTTACATTATTTAAATAACATAAATACTCCAGAAAATGCTGTTCAAATTCTTTGATACATTAAAAATTTATTTTAATTCCACTAAGCTTGATATTTCATTTTAAAATGTTCCTATATTTATTCATAAAATAAGACAGTCTAAATATTTATTTTAACTCCGTAACAGCATAGTTGCTGCCTTTCATCTTTAATAATATATTACTTGAAATTAAGTAAAATACTGT
This sequence comes from Fukomys damarensis, assembly GCF_012274545.1. Lineage (NCBI taxonomy): Eukaryota > Metazoa > Chordata > Mammalia > Rodentia > Bathyergidae > Fukomys > Fukomys damarensis. The sequence goes on from NW_022900925.1 coordinate 36,159,305, forward strand.
CTAGACCAGCGATGGTGAACCTTTTAGGACTTTCAAGGATATGAATAGTCCACTGCAGCACATGTGCCATAAGCTCGCCACCACCGGTATATACTATGTAAGTTGAACTCAAGAACAAGATTTTCCAAAAGGCTTAAGAATGAAACACAAAGTTATACTCAAGGTTTGAGAAATGCTAAGGATTTTTTGGTTTTGAAGAAGTGGGGTCTCAATATGCTACCCAAGATGGCCTCAAACTCCGGGACTTAAACGATCCTTCAGCCTGAGACTCTGAGTATAGGCACACACCACTATGCCCAGATAAATACTTAATATTATGAAACTTAATACCTCACTCCTAGATATTCATAATAAGAACTGCACTGAAGAAGGTCATTGGAGGCCTGATGAAGTGGCACATGCCTGCAATCCCAGTACTGTGTGTGGAAGCTGAGGCAGAAGAACTACCATTAAGTTTGAGGCCAGCCGTGGCTATACAGTGGGTTCAAGGCAAACCTGAACTACTATCTCAAACCAAACCAAACCAAAACAAACACACCAAAATCTAGGGGGCTGAGGCAGGAGATCACAAATTCAAGCCTAGTCTGGCTAATTTAAAGAGATCTTGTCTCAAAATTTTAAAAAAGGCTGAGGATGCAGTTGAGTGTGAAGACCCAGGGTTCAATTCCCAGTATCAGAGGAGAGGGGGAGGAATCAGTCAGGAATGGAAATAGATGACTATAATAATCCCAGTACTCAGGAGGCTGAGACTGTGTTTCAGGATGCGTAGGCTATACTGGATAGCTAAATCCTGTTTCCCAAACAAAACGAAAGACTAATCAGAGCAGTTTTACCCTATACATGGATGATACACTAGAAGCTTCTTGTCCAAATGTGATTTACTGCCTAGTATCTGAAATTTATTTCTTGGTGTGGTTTATGAAGAATATTTGTTCATAACTGTTTAGGGGATTTTTCTTTTTTGGAGACAAGTCTTGCTTTGTAGTTTAGGATGGCTTTGAACTCACTATGTAGCCCAGGCTGGCCTTAAACTTGTGGTGATCCTCCTGCCTCAGCCTGCTGAGTGCTGGGATTATAGGCATGCACCACTATACCCAGCTAGGGGAATTTCTTAAATTGGCTATTAAGTATGGCTAATAAGCTAAAGTATAGGCCTAATTTTCATACTATGTAGAACCCACACAGTTAGCTTTACTCAACTCTAAATGTTAATAAATTCTAACAAAATATCTTATTATTGCCTGCTGTGGGTCAAAAGAGTAAGGGGCTGGGAGTGTAGCTCAACTGGTAGAGCACATGACTAGTAGGCAGACATAAGGCCCTGAGCTCCATGAAACACTGAAGATAAAAAAAATTTTTTTTTCCAGAGGGTGAGCAATTAAAAAAATCTCATTCTTAGTCATCATACCCTAGGGAAAAGTATAACAGACTTCAAGCTAACTGGATTAAAAGTCTACCTCTTAAAATTTAGTTATTTAGTGTTTGGGAAAATAACAGCTTTATGGAGCACCTGCTTATCCATAAATAACAAAAATAACCTGTACCTGACAGAAAAGTTTTTTTTTTTTTTTTTTTTTTTTTTTTTTTTTTTTGAGACAGGGTCTCACTCTGTAGTTGAGACTGCCCTGGAACTCACTATGTAACCCAGGCTGGTGTTGAACTCACAGTGAGCCTCCTGCCTCAGCCTCCTAAGTGCTGGGATTACAGGCGTGCACCACCACGCCCGGCAGAAAAGGTTTTAATAAATTCAAATGAAAAGATGAATGTGAAAATGCTCTTTAATGAGTAAAACATTGTTACCTGAAATAGCTCAAAATAGTCTTACTAAAGGAGAGTAAGCAGCATATTCTATATATATATATATGAGGCTCATCATCATACGGTATCATTCATAAATTGCTTTTTATGATATTTTTTTGCCTTAAAAAAATAGAAGGCTACATATATACTACATAATGAATTCCTGGAACCATTTTTGGATGCAAACTATATATTACTCAAAGAGTTATTTTCCTGTTACTCTTTCTAACCCTGTTTCACTTTTGTTTAAATGTCTAGGAAATATCTAGCCTTAAAGAGAAGCAGCCACGTTGATTACCTTCATCATTAGAAATGCTATTTATTCTTCTGAAGATGTACGAGAGCCAAGAACAGTGGCACACGCCTGTGATTCCAGCATTCTGGGAGGCTGCAGTAGGAGCATCCCAAATTTGAATTCAGAGTGGGCAAATTGGGGAGCTAGCAAGATTCTGTAACTAAATAAAAAATTACAAAGGAATGGGGATGTAGATCAGTTTCAATCCCTGGATTGGGGGGAAAAGTATCAAGAAAATTTCCAAAAAAAAAAGTAACCTCTCTTACACCTGAGAGTAAAGTTCCTTTCTCTTCCCCTGCCTCCCCACTTTGTTGTTTCTTTTGAAATATGGTGTTGCTATTCAGCCCAGGCTGGGTCTGAATTCACAGGCCTCCAGCCTTAGCCTCCTAAGTGCTGGGATTACAGGTATGTATCACCATGACTGGCTGAGTTTCATTTTCTTTCAAAAGCACTAAAACATAATTCGTCTCAAATAAGCAGTGAGAGTCACAGAAAGTGTTAATACTTCTTATGAAATGGGTTCTTATAACTTCCACATACATCTAACAAATTTGTGTTACAATAGGGAAACTGATACTAGAAAAATCTTTTTTTAAAGCTGTGAAGACAAAGACAGGTTAAGCAGTTCACCGTGGTGACAAGATTAGGCTCCAGCATCCTGATTCTTATATTGAGGCGAAAACTTCCCATCAAAATCAGAGACTGATAAATTCCCATAAAATTTATGTTAGTCAGGGCCCACAAAACACCTTTTGAGGCACATAACCTGAATACATTTATTCTGGGCTGCGAGTATAGCTCAATTACAGAGACCTTGGCTTGGGTTCTATGCCTAGCACCACAAAAATAAAGAATAACAATAAAATAAATAGTTATTCTTTCTCAAGGAATGTGTTGACTCAGTGAAAGCTATATTTTTTGTTATGTTTTTAAAAATTTGATCTAGATTTGGGAAGCTTTTGTAAAACACGTCAGGTAAGAACATTCAATATTAAGTTATAATTCATGATAATGTTTGAGGAAAGTTGCTGCATTAAATAAATGTTCTAATTTATCCAAGGAAAATTCCAAAATACCAGTTTTATTTTCTACACGTGAGTTACAGAAATGTGTTAAAAAAAAAAAAAAAGCTTCTTTTCATAAAGGACATGCAAACTATTCTAAAAAAGCTATTAGTAATGAACATTATGGGACAGGGATGTAGCTCAGTAGGCTGTGCCTGCCTGGCAAGTGCAAAGTCCTGAGTTTGAGCCCAGGTACCAAAAAAAAAAAAAAAAAGTTAGAAAAAGGCCTTTAAAAAAAATGCAGCTTTGGGGGCTGGGGAATTAGCTTAGTGGCACAAGTGCTTGCCTCGTAAGTGCAAAGTCCTGAGTTTGATCCCTGGCGCACACACACACACACAAAAGCCCACAGCTTTTTTTTCCCTATGTTCATTCATATCACAGCATTATTTTTGTACCAAACAGAGAAAAAAGAAAGACCAGTTTGTCAGGGTAAAAAAGCTGACTGATCCAGTGTTTTAAAATGTCAATCTAACAATTTGGTGCCAGATTCTCATCTTAGGAGACATTTACCCACATCTGCCTAACAATGGATACAATAATGGCTGTAGTATAAATTCCAGACTGAAACAGTGCTAAATTATTACTGTTCAACTACAGTGATAAGTAATAGATATCTTTTATTGAGCCCTTGTAAAATACAGCTTGTTAAATGCTATACAGACATTACAAAATTTAGTCCCCACAATCTAGTAGCTATTAAATACATTTTAGAAAGTAAAAATTTGAGACCAGAGATTAAACATCCTGTCCAAGGTAATATAGTAAGTAGTAAAGCCAGGGTTCAATTCAGACTTCAAAACTAACACTCTTCAATTAGTTCTATACATAAAAATACATTCCATAAATCCTAAGAAATAGAAATGAGAGCACACCAAACTCCAGGATGTCACACAATCATCACACCCATTTCTATTAGCAAAGATGTTTATCTGGTCAACTACACTGCAGAGTTTTCCTCTCCTTTGGTCAGTTTCATTTTTTCCCCTTGAGACAGGGCCTCACTGCATCCTCCCTCCTGCCTCTAGGGCTAGGATTACAGACAGGAGTGACCATGCCTGACTGTCAGTTCCATTTTTAAAATCAGAGTTCAGGACAGAGAAGACAGGAATCCAAAGCAACATATAAGGTAAGATTATAAAGGCTACCTGGATTTTCTTTACTGGCTTTTGTCAGCAAAGAAATTTAAGTATATTGGCAACATATTGACCATCTCATCTTTTATAGAGGATCAGAGAATTTCCACCATAGACTAATCCAAGGTCACATAGATTCTAGTAACAACAGAATTTCACCAAAATCTGTATTAAAAACCGGATTTAAAAAAACACACCAATAAACGTATATATGAGTTCTTTTTAATCCAGGTGTCATGTTCCTGAAATTCCAGTTACTGGAGAGGCTGAGGTAGGACTGCTTGGGCGCAGGAGTTCCAGGCCCAAGCAGGCAACATAGCCAGACCCTGTCTAGAATATTGTTTCACTGTTCAATAATGAATTATTTCCCTTTGTAAATCCTGAAAATACATTAACACTTTCAGTGTATTCTTACATTTTTTTTTTTTTTTTGGTACTAGTGATTGAACTCAGGACCTCACACTTACGAGACAGGTGAAGTGTCACGGGACTAAACTCCCAGCCCTCAAGTTAATTTCAAAATTAGAATATTAAGGACTGGGGATTTAGCTCAGTGGTGCCGTGTTCTGCCTTGCAAGTGCAGGGTCCCAAGTTCCATCCCCAGCACCCCACCACCCAAATTCGAATATTAAGAAATAGAAGGGCTGGAGATTTAGCTCAGTGGTTCTGCCACTGCTTTGGAAGTTCAAGGTCCTGAGTTCAACCCCTGGTACAAAATAAATAAATAAATAAATAACTAGGTGTCTTGCTGTGTTTTCCAGCTCAAGCAATCTTCCTGTTTCAGCCTCCCATGACACTGAAACTAGAGCCATGCACATCTAGCAAAGAGAATGTATCATACCACAACTCTTTGGAAATTCTGGAAGCTAACATTTAAACTGACGAGAACTGTTAAGTCCATTTCCCCCCTTGATTTTTTTTTACCCACCTGCTTTTAAAGAAAAAAGAAAACAAGGTCAAGTGAGGTGGCACAGGCCTGTAATCCCAACCCTCAGGAGGCTGAGACAGAAGGGTCTCGAATTCAAGCCCAGTGTGGGTGGGCTACATTTTCAGTTCAAGGCTGGATACACAGTGAAACAGTCTCAAAACAAAAACAAAAACAAAATTATTTGTATTTCTTGAAAACAGTAATTCAGAATAGTGAGTTGGTGATCATCTTTCTTGGGCCAGTCAACAAAGGGCCATCTATGTATCAGAACATGTATTCTATATTTAACAATATGCCCTGCCTAAAAATTTTACTATTTTGGCTTTCCTTCTGGCCTAGTAGTAAAACACCTCACTCTACAAACATGAACCACCCAGAATACCTATACCTATAACATCTTATTACAAACTGTGAAACTGAGAATGCTTTTCCAGCTTCTACTTTTAAATGATTATGAAATTATATTCACCTGTATCCTCCAGTTGCTCAAAAAGTCTTAAACTTCACAGCACTGTGCAGTTGGTACATCTGACTGTATGAATCTGATCTGTTGGCCAAACTTCACCTCCAAACTGTTAAATATAATACCCGCCTTTCCACAAAAGTAACGCCTAAAATCAACTTACTACTCACTTTCAAGACGGTCTATTTCCCTTTTGTAGTTTTAACTAGAAATTCCTGAGATTAAAGACAAAAACAAGAAATTACCAATATCACTTTCATATGTAACCAATTTTTGCCTATCATGATCTATGTAACTTTAACCATGTAGTATTTTGAGACTGAAGAAAAATGAATTAATTACATTTCCACTAGACTACAACTGTCAGATATAAGGCTTAATAAGGCCATACACTCAAAGTTTAAAGAAACATTAAACCATAAAGTTGTTACTTATCTATAGGGGTAAATCATATGGCTACTAGTTGTTTGACATCTGCTGAAAATAACTGGCAGTCATTCTGTTAACAAAAAGTCTAATGGAAATTTGCTATAAGTATAATAAACTTGAACGTATCTTTATATTTTTTAAGTTATATAACGAAGCAAGACTAAGCAAGCACAGATCCTGTCATGTAGTTCAGCACCACCACCTACTGTTAGTTGTGACTGCATTAAAATCTTCTTATCAAATGGACTCAAATGCATTAAGATTCTGAAATCAGATGTGGATGCCATTAAGTCTTTCTGAGTTGATATCTGGGTGGGAGTCTCACTGAAAAATTCACCAAGTCTAGGAGATCAAGTAAGAAAACAGTACAAGATAACTATGTACAAGCAGCTAAATTTGGTCTGAGTAAGGGAATTCTTTCTTTTCCCTCCCACCCTTGGATTTTTCCTAGTGTCATGGAATATTTTATTTTGAACATCTAAAAATACCTTTTAAAACTACAATACTGTACTGGTGAGATTACTGAAATTTTCAATTCATTTTCCAATCTGTTACCAATTAGGAAACAGTTCTCCTAAGGGACAGAAATGGAAATCCCTGCCTATCACAAAATTAAGTTTAAAAAGCATCACTAACACTACAGTTATAGGTGACAAGTCACCTACAGCATACAGATACAGGACTTTAAAGCTGGGTGTGGAGGTGCACACCAATAATGCTAGCATCCTGGGAGGGTAGGAATGGGCTGAAAATTTGAGCCCACCTTTAGCTGGGAAGGCCCTGGGTTCAAATCTCCAGTATAAGCAAAAACCAAAACAAAACAATTAAAGCTTTAAAAGTATAAATACTTCTAACAAAAATACTCATTTAATGAATAAAAACCTTCAATACAAAAATAGACTACATCCAAGAATGCAGAACTTAAATATCAAGAACACATTTTGCAGCTGGGGATGGTGGTCCTGGCTTGTAATCCTTGTAGTCAGTAGGGAGAGGCAGGAATTTTGTGCTAAGCCTAAAGCCAGCCTGGGCTACACAGGGAGCTCAAGACTAACATAAACTACATGGCAAGACCTTATATAAAACAAAAAAATAAAAAGGATACATTTGTAGCTGGGTGTGGTGGTACACACCTACAGTCCCATCCTCTTGGGAAACTGAGTCAGGGTCAGCCTAGGCAATTTGGCTACATACTATCTTAAAAAGTGAAAATAAATAAATACTTACAATAGATAGGGTGGGTATGCAGCTCAGGGCTTACCTATCACCCAGAAGGCCCTAGGTTCAACCTGGATCCAAAGGCTAGCCAACTTATTGAGTCTGAGTGTTAGTATTGGTTAATTCACTTAAAATGGAGGATAGATTCATTCTTTTGGTAGCAAATACAAAACAAAATATATTGGGTGAGAACTTTAGGAAAATAATCTTCTATAAAAGATATTTGGCAAGTTAGCTAAAAATAGAGCAGGAAGATAGCCAAGATTTTTAAAAATGCAGAATGGAAATGAGCTCCCCCCAATTTGACACGCAACTTGAACACTTATACTTAACCTCTCAGGTCCTCATTTCCTCAATTAAAAAACTAATCTTTGAGATTTAGAAGTTGCTGAGCTGAAACATCTAGCTTGCTGCCTAGAAGCACTCAATAACCAAGTTTGACAGCAAATTATCAAAATTGGCAAAATTCAAAACTCACTATAATATTACTGTAAATATTTTTTTCTTTTGGGGGAGTATACTGTAAGTATTTGATGAATCTCTATTAAGTAACTAATATGATATAGTTATTATTGTGTAAACCTAATGCCACAGTGGGAAGTTTCCCATCTCTACATCTTTAACTCTTTATTAGACAGTTTTATCTATTTTATAGGATAGGACACCTATTGCTAACAGGTTCTCTACCTTGACTTTTTTTGTTTTGAGACAGGGGCTCAGTATGTAATTCAGGCTGGTCTTGAACTCACAGGTGAGCGCCTCCTGCCTCAGCCTCCTCCATGTTAGGATTACAGGGGTGGGCCACGATGCCCAGTTTTCCATCTTGGTTTTATCTTAAAATTTCTTCTACAGCTCTGTCCCCGTGGGTGAGATTTAAAGCATGTGGCCTGGAGTTACAACATCCAAAAGCATATTAAACAAAACATGCCTTACAGAAAGATTAGACTAAATCAGCCTTTAAAAGATCACATTTGTAAATTTTCGTTATATTCCCAAGAAGTCTTTCACTTTTTCTAGTTATAACCACAACTGAAATTATCTATTATTTGCTATAGATTTTCCTGCATTTACAAAAATTATCACTGAGATCATCTACTTACAATCTCAAAATTATTACCCCTTTAATTATAGATTTAAGCATTCAAAAGTAATATTTTAGACATGAAAAACCTACATCTTTAAAATTTTTAAATGAATTAATGTGAGTTTATTACCTTCTAAGAAACCTATGTGCCAATTGTCATAATTTAGATAAATAAAGAGGTACTTAAGTAAATGGTTTTAAGAATACTCAGATTAACTGGGCTTGATGGTGCACACTCCTAATAATAGAACTGGGTAGGCTGAGAGAGGAGGATGTCAAGCTTGAGGACAGCCTAAGCTACACAGCCAAGTTCAAGGCCAACCTGGACTAAACAATGCAACTCTATTTCAAAAGAACACAAAAACTTCAGATTATGAAACTAATTTCTAAACTAGCCACTTTCATAGCTTTGGATTTATAGCCACTTTGATCGAGAACAGTTTACAAGAAGACCACTCATCCTTTTCTACTGTATCAGCTCATACTAAGAAGGCTTTTTTTGCATAACAATCATTATAAACAGGTACGCTTAAGAAAGCAACAAATGTTCTTATTTTAGTATGCCACTATATATAGATGAACTATAAAAAACAATTATGGGGCCAGGGATTTAGCTCAGTGGTTCTTCTACCTGCCTCGCAAGCACAAAAGACCGCAGTTCGATCCCCAGTACCCCCCAACTATATATATATATATATTGGTATCTATATATACCTATATATATATATAGATACCTATATATATAGGAAACAGTGAAGAAATTTTAAAGCACACAGAAAAGTCTGACCAACAATTGTTCAACAATCCTCTTCCGCCAAATGTCTTTTCAGTAATTTTAGCGACATTCTGGGCTTTTACAGTTGCACTGAATAACCACCATAAACTAATCCAATTGGCTCTGTACATTAAGGCAACAGAACGCTGTTAAAGGAACACCAAATAACACCTATTATATATAAACTTGCCATGATTACTTTATACTTGACTGTTTACGCTCTTCATCATCCTCAAGCTAACTCTGCAGCTCCGAACGTAAACTTCCTCCAAACATGTTCTATCTTGACGTTTGATAAGTATTTTCCTCGTAAGCATAAAAAGACTAAACTGAAGATCCTTGGGCAAGATTTCCACCCTCTGCTCCCAGATGGCGAAGTTTCCTCAATCTTTTGTATCACCGGCTTAAAGTTTCATCTTTCAAATGGAGATTAACAAAACCCCCGAAATGTACACTGAGCTGCGAGTGACCCCAGGCCAGCCTGATTCTCTGCCAGAAAAGGCCGGGTTACATTTACTCATCCGCCTGGGTAAGTAAGTTCCTTTCTCTTCCCCCTCAATGAATGTTTCTGGTCATTATCATACTAGTGCGCTCTACGTCACCGACAGTTAACTACCGCTTCCCGAAGACCCCTTCCCCACTTCAGACTACTCCGCAGACGCCGCCAGGCGGTCCCTCCCTCACGAACAGGACCGTAGTCCTCCCGGCCGCTGAAGAAAAGTTCCCGACACACAGACCGACCGGAGGGAGTTTCTCAAGTCGCCCAGACCTTCACCCCAACCTCTAAGCATGCAGACATCTAAGGGTTCCCAGAAACAATGAGCGACGAAAGCAGAGTAGACGGGAAAGAAGAGGAAGTCCCAGAACAATGCCCGAACCCGCACGACGTCCCCCAGACCCGGCGCCCACCCCCACGTCCTGCGCGAGGTCCAGGCCTCCCACGCGGAGGGCGGCCC
>NW_022900925.1:36170664-36187442 GCF_012274545.1 Fukomys damarensis
GCCCCTCCGCCGCCGCCGCCCAATGGGCAGCAGCGCCCGTCCGCGTGCCAATCCGCGCGCTGGTTGGTGAGAGACCCAGCCTGACGCCATTTTGGCGGGAGAAACAAGCGTGTGAGAGAGACAGGTGGAGCCGTCTGCCCAGAGGAAGGCGGGACTTCGATACTGTAGAACCCCGTAGGCGTCAACTCTTTAACAAGCGTGGCCCGTAGGCTCTGGAGTTTATGAACGACTTTACACAAATTAAGGATCAAGAGGAGAATTGGCCAAACCATCTAGAATAATATCCCAAACATGAAATATTGTATTATGTATTCCAGCCGTCTTGGCAGAAACGGCAGTACTGTTAACTGTATGCTCCCAAAACAGTGAGTCTTCACACCCCATTTAATTGGTGACTGACTTGTTATGAATCCGATTAAGAAAAACATTTAAGAGCAACAAGTGCTGCAGACCTTTAAGGACAGGCATATTTCAGGTGGCTTATCACCCAAGTCTGGTGCTGGGGCTCGAACCAACAGTTGCCTCTTCTCAAAATTTGTGTTAGTGTTGATTATGGTACATATTAAATGCATTCATCCTGGCAATTGGTACATATTCATATTGCATCTTGACCCCTTTTACTCTCCCTTCCTCACTTGTCTTCCTTATCTAATTCTGAAAACATAATAATTTATATCCTAGACAGGGATTCCGAAGCAAAGAACTAGCTTCAGAAATCACATTATGAGGTACAGAAGCCCAGGTCTTTATGTGACACTCTCCTCTGGTCCCAGATACTTTTAGTGTTTTTATTTCACCTAAACCAGCGGAGTAAAACAGCCTTCTGGTTCAGTGGCATCTCTTTTCTCCTAGCACAAACTGATGAATTTAGTAACAACAGCAAAAAGAAAAGTGGCACACAAAGGCAAGTCAATTATAATAAAAACAAAACAAAAACTTCATTTACTAACCTTTGTCTATCTTACATTCTAATGGATGCTTTTAATAGTGGTACTTATGAAAGATCTTACTTTTTTGATTAATTTGTTTGCTTTTTTGAAAAGCTGAATGAAAATTATTCATACTTTAAAATTTTATTACACACAGTTCTATTACTTTTTATCAAAGAAATTTATTTGCATGTAAATAAACAGATTTTGTAATGTTTCAGGGAAAAAAATCCCACAGGTTTTGTCCACGTTCAAAAAAAAAAAGAAAAATCCCAAAGTATTTACAGAACGGCCATACACACAGAAAAGCAAATTTGAGACTTTTTTTTTTTTTCTTCAGAAAAGACCCTCTCCACTGCTCCTGATGTACATTTTGAAACTCAGAATTTAGAACTCAGATCTTACAGCTGAGCATATTTTCCAACCTAGCTTCTGGTATTAAGTACTTCCTGCCCCTCGAAAAACTAACACAAGGACAGAAGTAAATGGGCAGGAGAGAGGCAGGGATGGAAATGAAGAAAATGAGACTGCCCAGGAACTGTGAGTAATGTTTTCTATACTGACATCTGCTTTAAGTGACTCACTGTGGATACTGTGTGACTCACCAGCTCCCTGGAAGGGTTTCTTGTGAAAATTCATGATATTGCTGCACTAGATTTTCAGACCTAGGCCTGAGGAAGGAAAACCCTTTTGAAGAGTCGCCAAGCTCAAGCCTAGTTTTGGCAATTATATCCTACTTCAGTTTCCCCTGACAATACTTGTTTTAAGACACACTGAATCTGAATCTGAAATCTTCATGTACATCAGAGCAGATATGATCAAGAACCCCTAACACGAAGCCAAAAGACACGAGGAATCAGGTCAAACTGAAAATACATAAGACACCAGCAGCAGAAGATAGGTGGAAGTTGACTTCACGTCTTTGCCGTCTTTTGAAACAGGAGAATGGGTACACCTAGACAGGAGGGAGGTGTCCCAGGCTTGGTTATTCTGCCTCTTCTCCTCCACCCTGTGAAGAAATGCAGTGCTCCCTGGTTCTCAGGCAGGGTGAAGCAGTTTAGCCCCGGCTCCCTGTTAAGCAAGTTCAGATGCTGGGTCAGTGTGTGGGGTGTGCCCATCGACAATTCAGGGGCTTATCCTTCATCCAGATCCTAACTCAGGATTCTTTGATCTGGGATGAAGACAGAAAGAGAGAAAAAGCTTCCCAGTTTACTCATTTTGGTATTTGTTGGCTCTGCTTGGGGAAGCTGAGCCCGATACTATGCAGTATATTCCCCCACACGATTCCCACCCAGAACAAACTTCAAAACCTTGGAACTTTTAAAATTTCTTACAGAAACCAATGGGATAGGACTCAAAACTAGTTGACAAACTTGTGAGAAATCCAACCTGTTTGTATGTCTGAGAGGCTGCTACTGTATCAGCACCACAAGATAAAGCACTCTGGTGTCACCTTGCCCGTGTCCTCCTTAGTGTCACCCAAGACATTTAACTCTGAAATGGTAACTGATAACTTTTCTTGTTCCACTTTGCAAAGTTTCGCTTCCTACTTCTTATTACTTTGGGACACAAAAGTGGTAGAGTTGTTGAGAGCTGATGGCCAGAAAAGGGAGAACACTAGAGGAAATGAGAGACAGGAAAGCAAGCCAAAGTGGATATTCCAGCCCTATGCTAACTCCAACCTGCAGAAAGAGCTGAATATAGAAATTTTCTTCGGTATCTGATGAAGTCACTCCACTTATGACACACACACACGAATCACCTGGTGGTGTTTTTGTTTTGTTTTGTTTTGTTTATAATCCAGAAGAGTTGTGCTGGGGACTCTGCCCCGCTCCGCTGATAAGATCCTGAATAGAATCATCAGGAATGGCACAGTGCAGGTGTCAAAATCAAAGTAAGGCCGCAGAATTTTGAGAGGACCTTCCAAATACTGAGAACTTCGGTTGCACTCAAAACGGTCTCCTGGATTTCTATATTTGTGACAAAGGCTTTGTATTGATGTCTTGCAGAATCCAGACTCAGACCTGTTTCTCCAAAAAGGTCCAATTGTGTTGCTACATAGTAGCAAGGGTTTATCTTCATGCTCACCTAGCATTCCAGGCCCCCATTGCTTCAAGTGAGCTTGAAATTGTTTTAAGTGAACTATGGCTGCAATTTTCTTTTTTTTTTACTATTTTATCCCAGGGAGCATACAGTGGAGTGATTAAAGTCTGAACTCCTCCTCCTCCTTTTGATGAAGAGAAACAAAGAGCTCAGCTCTTAGGAATGGCATCAGTTCTCCTGCAAACTGGGATGTGGACTTTTGGCACACAGTGGAAATAGGAGAACTGTTAGTTCTATAATGGTTTTCATGCCGTTGAATCAGTAAGGCTGTCCCGTTACACCTTACTGCATCTGAAAAACATGTTTACATCCCAAATAGCCACCCTAGCTTTTTTGTTTTAAAGGAAATAAGAGTATATATCATTACCTCCACAGGGAAGTAACTCCTAATATTCCTATGACGTCTGAACCCTATGAAAAACTTCCTAAAATAAAAGTATTATTTTGGTTTTTCTATTTGACTCCAAAGATGGGCTCTAACCTGCCTGGGCTTGATGCTACCTATCAGCACAAGCTACAAGTTCCCTACCACCAAGTAAGCCCTGCGCTTCCAATTCCCATCGTTTTGAACCCTGAACCTCATAGATTCATTTAGAAAGAAACGTATAAAAACAAACATAAGGGTTAAAATATTACAAATAAATAGCTAAAATCTTCCCTCTCCCAATCACTCCTAAGAAACAAAAACCAAACATTGCTTAAGTGTCCAAAATGACCCAAGTCCTTCATTTGCCCATGCCTCAAGTGGACAATTAACCCAAACAGAGGTGAACAACCTTCATGCAAATGCATCAAGGAATGTATTGCTTTTTCATTTGCTGCCCAGCCCTTCAAATGCATGCACTAAAATGAGTTTAAAACATGGCCTAAAAATGGAAAGGGAGGAAAAAAATATATGAATATTTCTCACAAAACTGTTTTCTCACCCATCCCTCTCCTTACCTCCCCCCACCCCCCACTTCTTAAGCAAGTATTTTTTTAACATTTTCTTTCTGACAAAGGAATAAGGAATTCTTGACAGCCAGAATCTAACCCTATGGTTATGGTCTCTTCAGTAGGGTCTGGATATGTTTCTAAACTCACCCAGCTTGTCAAAGCCATGCCTTTTCGGACTCTTTCACATAAATCAGACCTGTCTGACTCACACCTTGTGTTGGTTTACATATAAACTTAGCAACTTTCTTCTCTGGCGACATTTCTTTAGAAAACGAGGTTCCTAATTGCCAATCAGGGCCACATCCATAAGATCGTCATCTTCCTCCCCAATCATGAAGTCCGGGCTGAGCCTTGAGGGCCTGTCCGCAGATAAGATTGTGTTACTTGTCATAGACAAGGACTGGTCTGAAGAGATGGGTGATTTAGACCAACTTTCTGGCTTGATGCTGTGAGACTTTTTTTTGTCTCTGTCTTTGTCCCGATCTCTGTCTCTGTCTTTGACTTTCTTCTTTTCCTTTTTGTGCTTCTTGTGTTTCTCTGTGCTGTATTCTGGAAGTGGTCGGATGCCATCATCTGAACTGGGACTGTTCTGATAGGACTTCTCTGCTATGGAGGAACCTGACTCACTTTCACTGTCCAGATTCTGGGGGGTATAGGCTGGTGACTTACTATGGCTGGGAGAGCCACGTTCATGCTTTGGAGTGGAACCACTGATCAGTGGAGAGCCATAGTTTTTAGAGGAGGTCATCTGTGGCCGGAGCCCTTCCCCACTACTTTCCCCAGGTTTCTGCAAAGTCACTTTGGCTTTAATGCTCGGGGAGCCTCCGTCATGCTTGCTGATGATAATTTTTGCTACACCTGTGCTCCCCACATTTTTTGACTCTGAAGTCTTCTTAGAAGAATCCACAGAGCCCCCAGAAGTAGAAACCTTTGATTTGTCTTTATCACTTTTCTCACGCTTGCCCTGGAACTCTCCTCCTGATATGTTATGTTTGGAGGACATGAGATGGCTAGACGAATTGGTGCTCACTCCCATCTGACCATCCATTGCATCTTCACTCCCAGGACCACTGGTGACAACCCCGTGCTTCAATTTATCTATGACAGCTGTCAAGGATGGCTTTTTATTTCTGCTGGGAGATTTCCCTTTGGAACTCCCATGCTGGTTCTGAGAGGATGACATGGAAGAGCCACTTGAGGAAAATGAGGAAGATGATGCTGTACAAGAATTAGATGATGGGGGAGTTTTCTGGGACAGTGAGCCTGAGGATCCTAACCCTGAAGATGACTTCAGGCCAGAGCTTGAACTAGTTCCAGACATGTGAGAACCACCAGAACCTGAACTGATAGGGGACTTGGCTTTTGAGGATGGGGGAGTCCCAGGAACAGGCTTCATTGGAGAGGCCAGCTTATCAGAGCTTCCAGGAGGCCTTGAATGAGAAGGGGATATGTTTGGTTTACTTAAAGGATTCATTAGTGATGATGGCTTGCCTTGAGGTTTCATCTTGGTGCTGCCGGAGCCACTGCTCAGTCCATGCTTGGTAATAGGAGAGGAGCCTGGCTTCCCTCCAGACTGAGATGAGTTTTTGGACTGACTTGATCCAGAAGACCCTTGACTGGAATAGACACTGCTACCTAGCTTGGAGCTTGATGAGCCTTCTGATTTACTGCTTTTCATCTTGCTGGAGGTGGAAGCAGAAGATGAGGAAGAGGAGGAGGAAGAATGGCTATGGTGGCTTTTACTGCCCGAGGAAGACACAGAACCACTGCTGGTATACTGACTGTGAGAGGAAGGCTTGCCCACCATCACGGTTCCCTTAGGAATCTGAATAGTGATTTTGGGAATGGGTGGTGTGGCAACACCTGGGGGTGTCTGAGACCGTCCTGAACTGCCTGGAGATTTGGACCCACCTGTACTGGTAGGTGGTGTAAAAGGTCGATTAGAAGAACTGTGAGATGGAGACTTGCCCTCAGTGTCTGCCTTCTTTCGCTTGGGAGGCTTATCCTTGCTTTTCCCATCATTGGAAGGTGTCCGGCTGCGCTTTCCTGGTTTGCTATCTAATCCAGGGCCTGACAGGCTGCTGTTAGTGGTGCCATTGCCTTCTTTTACTCTCTTTGGAGTCTTTTCTTTCCCTAAGTCTCCAGTAGTTAATAAAGGACTCTGACTACCACTGTGATGCTCCATGAGCTCTGCAGGTCCCAAAGCCTTCCCAGTGACTGATATAATACTGAAATCAACTGTGTCGGCTTGGCTATTACCTTTAAATTTTGTCTCCCCATTATCACCTCCAAGCATTGGCACCCCCAAAGTGTTTAGTGCCTGAGAGGCAAATCCTTTGAAATCATCATTATCCCCACTTTGGCTGCTTTCATCAAAATATTCTTCTCCAAAACCACTTTGGCTCTGGCTATTCAATAAATCAGGATTGAAATCTACACCATCAGGAAAGAAATGATTGGTGGGTGAGTCACTACTGGGGCTTCCAGTGGCATCTGCAATAAGGTCAGCCGGGTCAGTGTATGGATTTTCATTATTATTAGTTTGAAAGACATCAGAGTCAAAGAGGGCACTCTGAGAATGCCCAGAACTTGAAGACTCTCGAACAGGAGTACCAATGGGTGGGCAATCGTCGCTAGTGCTGGGAAGCTTAGAGGCTTCTTCTGCAATATCGGAAAGTATATCAGTTACATCTGGGCCAATGCTGTCCGAACTGGATAGCCGGACCATCCTTTGAATACTGGGTTGGGGATGAGGTACTGGTTGTGGGTAAGTTGTTGGGGGAGTGCTACACTGGCTTGGAGCTGGAGTGATGTGTGGCGTATCCAGCGTGTCAGCTGTCATATTGACATCAAAGATAGGGTTCTGAGAGTCAACATCCATTGAAAATAGCTCCCTCTGAAAGTCATCTTCAGTCTGATGCTTGGGTTTGTCAGGTGGTAATCTCGATGACTTCTTCTTCTTGGTCTTGTTGATACCTGAGCACATTTCCATCCGAGGTGAGCCAGAAGAGGAGTTCTGCCTTTCTAAAGGGCTGCTTCCATAAAGGGTTGAGAAATCCTGGGCAGGATTATCTTTAAGAAGGTTCATGAGCATCGGGTGGTTCTTGGTGTTGCCGGCCATCGAAGAGACAGGTGGCGGCGTGTGATGAGGAGGGGTCGGACTCGAGCCAATGGTAGACCCCCCGTTCCCTGTGATTTGCAACAAACTGGTAAGAATTGGGTTCTGAGATACCTTGCTGAAGTCCTCCCCATGGCCCACCGACTCATGCCGATCTTTGATGCTCATGCTCATATTAAACAAGGTGGTAATGGGACCCCCCGGAAAGGTGTTGGTTGGTGTAGTGGTACCACTCATTGGGTTGTTGCCTGTGGTCATGCCATACCCTGGGCTGCTAGCCGGGGGCAGGTTCTTTTTCACCATGTCTTCAACTGTTTCTGCAATGAGGGACAGTGCTGGGGTGTCAGCCTGAATGGTTTCAGCCTTCCTCCGAATAGCCCTCATCGTCACAGGGATGGACATACATCTGTAACATAAGATGGATAAATCTAAGTTAATGCGCTGTAAGCTGCTAAATGAAACCAATTTTTCATCTGGGCAAACAGGCTCTGGTTTTGGCTGAGATTTAGATCAGCTATCACGTTTGCAATAAGCAGTTTTTAGGTTGGGGAAGTAATCTGTAAGGGAAGAGCAGGTGAAGCAAATGCCAAAGCTTTGGGCATATTCACTCTAAAAAAAATGTGACTGGTAGTCAAATTGTTAACTTCTTATTCTTATGAAACACACACCAAAGCAAAGCACAAACAAGGCTCAAATAATTAGCTTTCATTTTGAAGTAAAAGAAAACGGGTAATAATGAAAGTCAGTAAGATATATCTTTTGTTAACTTCATGTGGTAATTACTAGGATGCATATCTGATCTCACTCATGAACCACTCAAAAGTCTCTAAACCTTCTACGTTCCAAATATTAATGGTTTAGACTGTCCAAAAGCTTACCATTGTGAAAAGTGCTACTGCTGTTAGAACTAATCTTGTTTATTTAAGGTAAGGCATTTCTGATCTTCACTTTAAATTTATAATATACATTAGAAAACGTAAAACATGTTTGTATTGAGCCAGATAGTAATATTTCTGGCTTGGTGGGCCATAGGTGTTCTATTTATTCTACCATCTTAGCTTAAAAGTTGTACAGACATGTAAAGTGAACAGTGTTCCTATAAAAATTAGTCCCATAATGGGCTTCCAGCCTGTGCTTTAGAAAACTCTCAATATTACATATTAATGTTTCTGGGAAGCTGACTAACTTAAGTATTTTCCCATATCCTGCACTTAACAATGGTACATCTGTTCAAAAGCGGCAAAAGAAGACGTGCAAAAATTCTACATCTTATTTCAGCTCTCTCCACCACCTTCAAGTAACCTAATACAAGTCAGAAGTTACCTACCTGACTTATTACTTCATTGTGGTATTTTCAAAAAAGCCAAGGATGGGCCAGGGACTTAGCTCAGCAGTTCCATGGCCTGCCTTGCAAGCGCAAGGACCTGAGTTAAATCCCAGTACCAAAAAAAAAAAAAACAAAGCCAAGGTTCAGACCACTTTTGAATCCAAAAGTAAAGGAGAATGAATTCAAATCAATGACTAAAAAGGTTTTCTCCTTTATTTCCAATTGATTCTAATAGTGAAACAATATATTTTGTACACCTCTTAGTGGGACACTATTGGAAAGGGGTCAGTGGTACCTTTGAACAACTTTGGCAATGAAGTCATCTGTGCAGATGAGTGCATCTGAAAGCCCCTTGTAGAGTTTACAGCTCACGTGGGTTGAATCCTGCACGTCCATTACCACTGAAAGAGAAAATACAGAGGAACTGTTTCAGATAGATTCTAAAACAGATACAGGGATCATCCAGCTATTCTCAGAGGTGTGAGCCATCCACACAACTCACCACACACCAGGGAGTCATTCACAGGGTGCTGAAAAGATACACTGAAACGGGACTCTGAGAGAGGACACACTTCAAACTGAAGAAGCCCAGGAGAATCTGAAAGGTAATGGAAAACCATAAAGCAATCAAGAAAATATAAGATAGGAGACAAGTAATAATCCTAAAACATGCAAAATGAATTCATTTTCCTCCCTTCTTAGAAACTAAACTCTATCCTGTTGTCACACAAAAAAAAATCCAGCTAGCCAATTCAAAGTTAACGGAAAGAATCAGGTTAGTACAAATTTCTCCATCACAAAAAAGTAACTACACTCTTAATTTTCTAAGAGAAAGATAAATGATACCTAATTTCTTTTGTATTCTTTGGTGACTCTACAGACTGAACCCAGGGACTTCACACTGAGCTACATCCCAATCCCTTTTTAAATTTTTGAGACAAAGTCTCACAAAGTTGCTACATTACCCAGACTGAATTTGAACTTGTAATCCTCCTGCCTCAGCCTCCGATAGTGGTATAATTACAGTTGTGAACTCCCACATCCACCTGGTTTTTTTGTATCTGTTTTATCATTGGTCTTTGGAATGCTAGAGATTGAACCCAGGACCTTGTGCATGATATATTAGCACTCTAGCACTAAACTATACAATCCAAACATTCTTACATGAGACAAAATAATCACGTATTTTCTTGGGGAAAATCCTGCAGTTCTGTACGATTAGCTCTGTGACAATCCAATGAAAACTCATTTTTAAATACCCCAAAGGCTAGTTGTAGTGGCACAAACCTATAATCCTAGCAGTCAGGAGGCTGAGACAGGAGGATCACCTTGAATTCCAGGCTAGCCTGGGTTACACAGTAAATTCAAGGCCAGACTGAACTACAAAGCCAGACCATCTCAAAGAACCAAAATAAAGAGGGCTGGGGATTTAGCTCAGCACACTGCCAGCAACCCAAGCACAAGGTCCTGAGTTCCATCCCCGGTACCCAAAAAAAGAGACTATATTTGCTTGCATATGCTCTATTAGTAATCCAACTCTTGAAAATTTCTCTTTCTAGCCGGGTGTGGTGGTGCATGCCTGTAATCCCAGCACTCGGGAAGCTGAGGCAGGAGGGGGAAGCTGAGGCAGGAGGATCCCTGTGAGTTCAAGACCAACCCAAAAAAAGAGAAAATTGATCTTTCTAAATCATTATTCTTATCATTTACACTGATATATATTGATTACTGGAGTGCTATATGACTAAGCAAAAATGTTAACAGTGACTAGTAAGGCAGCCAGAATTTACAAAATTTACATTTAAGAGCCAACTATGTTTGAAAAGCATTATCTTTTCCCACGCAAGGTTTGGTGGCACATTCCTGTAATCCCAGCACTTGGGAGGCTAAAGCAGGAGGATCACTGTGATTTTAAGGCCAGCCTGGACTAAACAGGGAGTTTAAAGCCAGCCTTAAGTACACATAGCAAGACCCTGTCTCAAAGAAAGAAAGAAAAATATTAGTGTTCCACAATCCTAAGAGAAGAAAGACATAAGTCTCACTTTCTTAAAGGGATATGATTGTCCCAATGAATAAGGACAGACAATACAATAACTAAGGACTAGAGCTAAAAATCACTGTCCTAATAATCTGAGATTTAGACAGCAATGTCGTATTTCAAATAAATAAATAAAAGAAATTATCACAACAGCATTGCAAATCCTACCTTATAAATTCCTGGTGCAAGTTACAGGCCCTAAAATCCCAATTATATTACTACGTTTAGAAAAAGAATTAAGTCCACTGTGAAGAACAGGCTCCCTGGAACAGATTGTTTCATCAAAATAATTTCTAGAGGTTACATTAGATTTCCTGACTCCTCATTGATATTCTTTTTTTTTTCTTTCCCTGCAGTACTGGGGATTAAGATCTGGGCCTCTGCTGATATTCCCCACCCCTTTTTCCTTTTTGAATTTCTAGTTAATTCCCCTAGGCTGGGCTGGAACTGGTGATCCTCCTGCCTCAGTCTCACAGGTATGCTTCACCAAGCAGCTCCCATTCAATTTCTAATTCAGTTCATCTGCACATAAAAATCAAGCATCTGAAGTTTTAAAAGGCCACCAAATTAAAGAACTACTTAGATTAGTTCTTCTCTTCCAATGAGTATTTTTTTTATTTTTATTTTTTTGGTTTTTTGAGATAAGAGTCTCACTATGTAGTTGAGACTGACCTGGAACTCACTATGTAGCCCAGGCTGGTCTCAAAATCACAGCGATCCTCCTGCCTCAGCCTCCTGAGTGCTGGGATTACAGGCGTGCGCCACCACACCGGGCTCAATGAGTATATTAAAAGGAAAAAAGTACCTTCTTTCAAAATAGTTCTCTTGACACAGCTTCCAATTAGGGTGTTATAGGCCACTTGGTGTCTGATCATATTCAGAATAAGAGGAACTCGGCCAGGGTGTTGGAAGGTGATTTTGCTAACAAGAGTTCCCTGGAGACTCCGGCCATCTGGAAGCGGAGCGTCCTTGTTGAGGAAATAGCAGTGCTGC
The DNA here is from genome assembly GCF_012274545.1 of Fukomys damarensis. Taxonomy (NCBI): domain Eukaryota; kingdom Metazoa; phylum Chordata; class Mammalia; order Rodentia; family Bathyergidae; genus Fukomys; species Fukomys damarensis. Next base: position 36,182,106 of record NW_022900925.1, read on the forward strand.
TGACCTGGAAGAGCCTAGGCAAAAAGACACAAAATGAGTGCCACTTACCTACCCACAAACTATCCTAGAAAAGTTCTACTCAAAAAAGCACAAAAAATTCATAGGACATAAAACTGAACAGTGAATTATCTATCCAAGTAGTGATTTTATAAATGCCAGTTACTAACCAGGCTGAAAAGATCTTTCTGGTAAATGGGTTCCTAACTTAGCTTAGCTTGGTGGAGGTAGAGGGCCTCCAAAGCGATACATGCAAAAGCCATTGTTAATAAAGTATCATATACACTGCAATGCAGCCAGATGTTATGAACTACTACATTAGTCTAGTCTGTCATCAAACATTCATATAAATTCAAGAATAGCCGGGCGTGGTGGCGCACCCGTTATCCCAGCACTCGGGAATATGAGGCAGAAGGATCGCTGTGAGTTTGAGACCAGCCTGGGCTACATAGTGAGTTGCAGGTCAGTCTCAACTACATAGTGAGACCCTGTTTCAAAAATTAAAAAAAAAAAAAAAAAAAAAAAAAAAAAAAAAAAAGAATAAATAAATAAATTCAAGAATAGATTAGGTTTTGGAACCTTTCAAAACTGATTTATACAAGCATCCTGTTTTCTAGATTTACCGGAAGAATTTCTTTTCCAATTATAAAAATCATGGTACTTCTAATAAAATTTTCAAAAAAAAAAAAAAGAAAATGAAAGGATAAAAGTACTTGAAAGAAACATTAAGAATTCATATTAGGACCCTGTGTGTGTGTGTGCGTGCGTGCGTACGTGCGTGTGTACTGGGGATTCAAGCTAGGGCCTTCCATATGCTACGCAAGTATGCCACTAAAGGTATATTCCCATTTATAACCTTGTAAATGATCAAAATACTATTAAAACTTTCAGCTCTTGGGGGCCGGGGATTTGGCTCAGTGGTTCCACTGCCTGCCTTGCAAGCTCAAGGACCAGAGTTCCATCTCCAGTACAAAAAAACAAAACAAAACAAACTTTCAGTTCTTTGAGAAAGTCAACAAAAGAAAAAGAAAAATTTCAACTTTCCTAACAGGGAGCTCATGCCTTTTTGCTTCAATACAGATCAGAAAGTTTTCTAACTTCTTGCTTGATTGAGGAAACAGGACATGATCACGTAGTCCTAAAGAAACTTATCTGACCTCAGTAATGCTAAAAAGCAAGAGTTTGAACTTAGGCTCAAACATAACGTACAGCACTCTAGCTCCACAAGGCCTCACTTACAGCATAAAATCGCATGTTGTGATTCAGAGGCATGGGATCAGGATCCTTTGACAGCTCAAACTGAGTGATCAATTCATAGAGGGGTATATAAGTTGGTTGATTTTCAAACAATGGAATCCCTAGAAAAACAAGGATTGGTAATAATTATCCCATCAAATTCAAAATGTTCACGAATTGATTTTCCCATTATAATTTTATTTATTCACTCATTTATTTAAAATGTACTTACCAAACATTTTCTAATATAAAACACCATAACACCTATACCTGTTAGTTATACCTTGTGATGCCCACAAGACTGTAATCTGACTGGGATAATCTGAAATATCTTGTTCATATTTACATTAGCTCTTGGTGCTCAAAACCTTTTTATGTTTTTAATTTTGGTGCTCAAAACATAATTGCATTAAAGTTTGGTAAACATTTAAAAAAACAAATAAGGAAGCTCACCTGTGCAGTTCTGCAGTTTCTGAACAAATGCTCTAGATACTGGAATTGGCTGAGGAAATTTCAAGAAGAAACAGGCAGGAAGATCAACACTGTTGGCACTGGTGACTGAGGAGAAGGAAGGAGTCCTTCAAAGAAAAAAAAAAACAGAAAGGGATGCATGTTGACTTGACATGAAAATGAAGTATACACGTGTATATGTATATTACATCAAAATGTCTATCAAAAGTTAATCTTGGGCCAGTGATTTAGCTCAGCAACATAGCACATGCCTGGCAAGTGTGAGGTCCCAAGTTCAATCCCCAGTACCAAATAACAAAACAAACAGACAAAAAGAACTCCAAAAAGTTAATTCTTAGAATTTCCTCCCCAAAATTCCTATACATAATATTTTATTAATGCTCAAGTATTTATTTCCATATTTATCTTGGGATTAAAGGTACACATATTTAGCATGCAGAAGGCCCAAGGTTCAATCTCCAGCACCAAAAAAATACATTTATTTAGAGTATAGAATGTGGTCTGTGAGCAGATACCAGAAAAAGAACATGCAAGAAGTTTTTCAAGAAGGAAAAATTAATGGACAAAACAAAAAGCCACAACTTCTTCAAATCCAAGAAGGGAAAGAGCCAAGAGAAGGATTTGTTTCACATTAGGCTTGATGTAAAAAAGTGGACTTTCCAATTCTAAAATTATGTGTAACTTACCATTTGTTGTCAGCTGGATGTGACCCCATAATTAATGGTGCAATTGGGAGTTTGTACATAGCAGATGTCCCTTCAATTGTCACCAATGCATTCATGCCGAGAGATCGAGGAACTGGGAATAGAAAACAAAAAGGATCTTCAAAGTAAATCAAATTATGAGGATCATGAAATTAAAAAGAAGAAAAACATAACTTCTGTGTGATGGTTTAGATCCAGATATCCCCAAAGGCTCCTGCACACATAGGCAGGGCTTTTGGGAGGTGACTGGATCATGGGGGTATAATACTCAGATGTCTGTGGATCAGTCACCTAAAGCTGTATAGCTAACTCTAAACTTAGGAGAAGTGTGGTGGGAGAGGCAGGTCACGGGAGTGCGGCCTGGAAGGGTCTCTCTTCTTCCCTCTTCCCTTGACCCCTCTCTGCTTCCTGACTGTCCTGCCGTGAACAAGTCTTCTCTTCCATGCCAGCCCACCCTGGAGCAGCCCAGTGCAGACTGAAACCTATACACGCTGAACCAAAATAAATTGAGTATTTTGTCTCAGGGACAAGAAAGTGACTATAATATTCTACATTATTTACCAACCATAATTTATTATTAATTTAATTTGTATCTAAGTTAGAAATGTTCAAAATTACCTGTCCAACCAACATTTCTTTTTGGCTATAAATAGTAATAATAATAATAATAATACTAGTACATTTCAAGCAAGAAAATTTTTGAAGGGCTCATTACCAATATTTACTTCTGCTATCCAATTTTAGAAAGCATTTAAATAACACTATAATTACAGGTAAGAGGTATGGTGGCATACACTTGCAAACCCAGCACTCAGCAAGGCTAAGGCAGTAGGACTACAGGTTTGAGCCCAGCCTGGGCAACTGAGCAACTCAGTGAGAGTCTTTTCTCATAATAAAATATTACAAAGGGCTAGTGATGGAGCTCAGTGCAAAGTCCCTGGGTTTCATATCCAGTAAGCTCCCAAGGGGGATAATAATAGAATAAATGATTGATGTTACAAGTGGACGTGTTACAAATGAGGTATCTGGCTGTTTCTCCTTATCTTTGGGCATATTAAGTTCAAATAGAAAATAACAACCATGCTGGGCGTGGTGGCACAGGCCTGTAATCCCAGCCCTCGGGAGGACTGCTGTGAGTTTGAGACCAGCCTGGGCTACATAGTGAGTTCCAGGTCAGTCTAAACTACATAGTGAGACCCTTTCTCAAAAAAAACAAAAAAAATGAAAAACAAAGAAAATAACAACCATTATGTAGTCCTTGGGCAGGGGATTTAGCTCAGTGGTTCCGCTGCCTGCCTCATTATGTAGTAGTCCTTTAGTAAATTGACTAATTCCTTTACATTTAAAGTAATGGATAAAACTAATTATTTCAGATCCAATGGTTTACATTTCTTCATTTATTCACTTATAAGCTTCAATTATGTGTATACGTATACATCAGCACGTGTACATCTATGTATGTGTGTACTGTATCAGGTACATATGGTAAGAATAGCAAATTCATTTAAGAGTACCAAAGCAGAAATTCCTGACAGACAGGGCCTTCAAATTTTATAAATATTTTTAAAATACTGGACAAAACTTTCAGTTGCTTCACAGTTCAATTCTTACCATTATTCTCATGCAAAATGATAGGAGATGCCGTCTTATCATCCAGCAGGTCAGAAGGAGAAGCATAGTACTTCAAGTTCATTAAATGGCCTATGAAAAACAAAACTCATTACTGAATCTTTATCAGTAAATTACAAACAAGAAATACCTTTACATTTAAGTCTAAATAGTTTCACAGATATAAGGAGCCATGCTCCAGAGCAGACTGTGCAATGTGACAAAGATCAATCTTTGATTCTGATAGTGACAATTTACTACAAACAATTGGGGAAAAACGTACAGGGAAAGCAGGTGTTGTTACCTTAGAAATTAATAAAAAATACACAACTCACTGCTAAGTTTCTCCCTCTGCATCTCTTTTTATTTTGGCAGTTAACAGCCTGTTATTTTATTTTTATTAGTACATGTTTGTAGTAAATAATGTTGACATTCCTTGTGTGGAGTTGGTACATATACATATAACACATCTTAATTCATTTGTTTGTATCTTCCCAAGTCCAAGATGAACTTAAAGATAATTACTCTAGGGCCAGAGATTTAGCTCAGTGGTTCTGGTGCCTGCCTCACAAGCACAAGGGCCCGAGTTCCATCCCCGGTACAAAAAAAAAAGCAAACATTTGGTCAGGCGTGGTGGCAAACGCCTGTAATCCCAGCACTCAGAAGGCTGAGGCAGGAGGATCGCTGTGAGTTCCTGGCCAGCCTGGGCTACATAATGAATTCAGGCCAACCTGAACTACAAAGCAAGACTCTGCCTCATAAAAGTAATGACTCTTCAACAAAAGTTAGACATTTTTCTAAATGTTTGAAATACCTCCACTCCTTGCAGTGAGATAGCCAACACTTCCATGGAGAATCTTATCCAAAGGACCAGCATTAGTTGCTTTCCTGAAAAACAAACAATTTGTGTTTACTCGTACTTGAGCCCATATGGTCTTGGTGCACAGAATGATACTGAGATCAATTTTTAATGTCTTATAGTACTATCATTACAACTGTCTTGTAACTGGAAATATATCAAATGTATTTTACTTTCAAAGTAAAGGGATTCTTTCGAAGTACATATGATTTATAGTATGGTGAAGAAAAATTACCACTGTTTATGAGATGGGAGTCCAAACTTGACATGTTTTTAGATTAAACCCTATATCTGAAAACAACTTAATGACACTGATACTCAGATAATGAAATGTAATCATCATATGGGAAGGGAAAGGAGCTAATCAAGACATAATAGGGCTGGGATTTAGCTCAGTGGTTCAGTGACCTGCCTTGCAAGCACAAGGACCAGAGTTCAATCCCTGGTTAAAAAAAAAAAAAA
>NW_022900925.1:36187454-36224586 GCF_012274545.1 Fukomys damarensis
AAAAAAAAAAAAAAAAAAAAAAAAAAGACATAATATGGATAAAATATAGATAAATATATCAAGTTATACACCAGGAAATGTTATCTGTATAATATAAAGATCTATAATTTAATGCATATCTATAAAAGAGGCTGTATCTATTATATATAGATACTCCTCATTTAATGACTGAGTTTTGTTCCTGTGACTAGGTCATTAAATAAAGTAGCCATAGCCAGGCATGATGGTGCATGCCTGTAATTCCAGCACTCGGGAGGCTGAGGCAGGAGGGTCGCTGTGGGTTTGAGACCAGCTTGGGCTACATAGTGAGTTCCAGGCCAGTCTCAACTACATAGTGAGACCTTGTCTCAAAACACCAAAAACAAAACAAACAAACAAAAAAAACAAAACAAAATAAAGTAGCCATTAAATAAAGAATTGTGTATAGTCTGTACACTATAATATTCAAAACAAAGAAATGGTCAAAGGAAACTCCAACTTGATGACTGCTTTTATTTGTATAACGTTTATAGTGCAGTATTGTAATGTATAACAGAACATAAAATTACAAGACTGTACTGTACAATACAAGCAGCACAAAATACAATACTGTCCTGTAGAAGAAGCCACAATAAAGCTGCACTGTTGCTCACATTCCTGCATTGTAAGTCTGAATACAAGCTGTTAAGTCCACAGTCATTAAATAGGTAGGTCTTTAAATGAGAAATTGTGTTGTAAATGTTTATGCTACAATACACATATAATGCAGGCATGTGTATATTATCTAAATTATATAATGATCTGCATTATTACACATATGTGTAATATATATGTATAAATCAGGACCTCATAATCATCCTGGATGAAATTACAGGCGTCATATAGAAGTGACTCCTTGTGGCAGGGCATGGTGGCACATGCCTTTGATCTCATTTATTCAGGAACTAAGGTAAGAGGATCTTGAATTCATGGCCAGTCCAGGCAACTTAGTGAAATCCTACCTCAAAATTTAAAAATAATAATAAGGGTTTCGGCCCGGGATTTAGCTCAGTAGCACCTTGCCTGACTCCCAAGGTCGTGAGTTTGATCTCCAGGACCAAACAAATAAACAATAATAAAAAGGGTTTGAGATATACTTCAGCACTAGAATCCTTGCTTAGTATATGCAAGGCCTTAGGTTCAATCCTCAGTATGGCCACAAAAGAAAAAAATGACTTTTAGCCAATCTTACCAGTACATAATTGCCATTTTTGATAGATCTTGTTCTAGGGATTGGAGAGCCAAGTACATTTTAGTCTTCAGTTTGCTGGAGAGCAGATAAAGAAAAATGAGTTAAATAGGTGAAAAATATACATATACACACAGTGATACAGAAAGCCTAAAGGGTGAGTTTGTGTTGGAGGCACTGAAAGCATTTTTTTTTAAAAAAGAACCAACTTGTGCTGGGAATTTAGTTCAGTGGTACCATGCCTGCCTCGCAACCATAAGGTCCTGAGTTCAATCCTGGTACCAGAAAAAAAAAAAGAACCAACTTGCTGGGCATGGTGGCACACACCACTGGGAGGCTGAGGCAGGACAACTGCCACAAGGCCAGCCAGATTACACAGTGAGTTCAAGGCTAGCCTGAGCAACATATTGAAACCCTGTCTCAAAAAACCAAACTAACTTTAGTGCTGGGGGGATGTGGCTCAGAGGTACAGGGCTTGCCTAATGTGTGAGGGCCTGGTTTCAATCCCCAGCACCACAAAAAAGAAAAGAATGAATGCATAGTGATTTCTGTCCTCTTATGCATATTCTTTTTTTTCCCCCTACTTTGGTTTTTTGAGACAGGATCTCACTATGTAATTGAGACTGACCTGGAACTCACTATGTAGCCCAGGCTGGTCTTGAACTCACAGCAATGCTCCTGCCTCAGCCTCCCAAATGCTGTGATTATAGGCGTGTGCCACCACACCTAGCCTTATGCATATTCTTATATGTACTGCCAACTAAATCAGAAAGGACCCTTTGTATTGGCCCTTCATATCTCCCACTATAGACCCTCCAAACCATCAAGTGGGTTTCCTACTGAATGATACTGAATGTGCCTCACCTGCAAGTGGTTCATTTTGAGCTTGCTGTTGTTTTTCTATTAGATCTTGGGGTTTTTTTGTTTATTTGTTCCTATGTTTGCGCAATTATAATTAAACCAGGCACAGAAAAAAAACATAATGATCTGAAACAAGGGTCCCCACAATTGGTGCCAGTATGACATTTCAATAGACTGTAACATTCACAAAAAGATCTGAATGGGGGAAAGACACTAGAATGTATATCCCACACATTTTATGACATATAATGCTGTCGTTTCTTATTTTTCTTTTCTTGTGGTAAAATGTGACTTTCAGATTAAAATGACCTTTTCCTTGGAACTTTTAACATGGGATAAAGGGTTTGGAGAGAACCATAATTCTGAGAGATTTGCAAGTCTCAATAGTAATCTCGGGCTGGGGATTTGACTCAGTGGTTCCAGCGCCTGCCTCGGAAGCACAAGGACCTGAGTTCAAACCCCGGTACCAAAAAAAAAAAAAAAAAGTAATCTCATTCACGTGCCTTTAAAGTAGGCTACAGTTTAAGAATTTATTAGTTATGGGGTAGGACTTCAACTCAGTGGTGCTGTGCCCGCCTGGCAAGTGCAAGGTCCTGAGTTCAATCCCCAGTACCAAAAAATAAGTAAAGAATTTATTAGTTATGAAAACTGTTCATGTTTATTTATATGCATACACTAAATAAAATACACACCTCAAAAAATAAATTTAAAAAAACAAAAAAAAATTTTAAAGTGATTTTTAAAAAATCAATTTCAAAGCTTATTTAGCACTACCAAAACTGTTTTATTTCTGCAAAAAAAAAAAAAAAAAAAAAGCAGCTGAATGGAATCCCAGGAGAGTTAAACACAAAAATTGCAAGCCAGTTCTGCAATAACTAACTCATTTCATCCTAAAATTCAGTATTTCGAAGATTTTAAGGATTATACTTCTGACATTGTAATCTACGATTTAGATACTATTAATGTAAAACAAAGACAGAAACTGAACTACATACTGTACTATGAGTAGAAATCAAGAATGACATACAGAAGAACAGCAAATTTCTAGCACAAAATGGCTTTCAGATTTACACTGATTTTTTTCAAAAAAGCAACAATGTATAAATATGTTAATAAAATACTTACTTATCTCCAGGAAGGTTATACAGATTAACAAGGCCCTTAAGGTGCTTAGAAAATTCATCAAAATTTTTTTCCCTATAGGAATTTCAGAAAGAGGAGAAAAATACAACATGCAATTACTACCCAATCTTAAAAAGAATTTGCCAGAAATCATATAAAAATGATTTTGATAACCTAATATTCTCCCCAACATATCTGGAGTCAAGACTAGTAAAAGAAAAGAAAAGAAAGTAATTTCCTTTATCTTTCTGCTCATTGTTCTGGAGGTGGTAATAAGCACTATAAAAGTCCAAAGGAAGCAGTAAGTCAAAACACCTGAAAAGTCATATACTAGTTACCCCTTCAGTAATGAAACAATTTAGGCCCAGGGATTTAGCGCAGTGGTGCTACCACCTGTGTTGCAAGTGCAAGGTCCCGAGTTTGATCCGCCCCCCACCGTAGCAAAAATAAAATAATGTAACAGTTTAAATGAATCATTTTCCTTTCCTATTAATATGTAACTCAGACTGCAAGTCAATAGAAAATAAAAATTGTAAGTATGATAGCACACTTCTGTAATTTCAGCACTTGTGAGGCTGAGAGAGGACAACTGGACCACACTGTGAGGTGTTTTGACCAAACCAAATAAATAAACAAACAAATAAGACAAGCCAGATGCGGTGGCGCACACCTGCGATCCCAGCACTCTGGAAGGATAAGGCAAGAAGATTACCATTTGGAGGCCAGCCTGGACAATTTAGCAGGATTCTTATCTCAAAATAAAAATAGGGTCAGGGATACAGCTCAGTGCAAAGGCCCTGGGTTGAACTCCCAGTACTACACTCAAATTTTAATAAAATTTTTTTTTAATTGCAGAGGTACTGAGACATCTATTTGTAGGTATATGGCAACCTAAGACCAGGGGAATGGTGATGGAGGAAGAAACCACAGATCAGATCAGTCCTAAGGAAAAGAACCTACTAGCAAGGGCTCAGATTCTTTGTTGAATGAACTTTGGAGGTTTACAAATCCAAAAAAAAATTTTTTTTTTTTTGGTTCCGGAGATCGAACTCAGGTCTTTGTGCTTGCGAGGCAGGCGGCAGAAACACTGAGCTAAATCCCCCGCCCCAAAATATTTTAACAGTTTTCTTTTTTCAGACTCAAAGTGTAAAAAAAGGTCTCTAAAAAATTAAATTGCCATGACAACGCCAGCTACTGTATCAGTTGTGCTGAGCATTTATCAAATATTCACAGCCCATAGTGTTATGACAGTAAAAGAAGGGCAGCAGCAAAATATACTCCCTGGTCAGTATTACCACCATCCTCGGTGAATGGAATCACCAGGCAGAGGGTAACTGACACTCATTCTAAGGCTCCCACTGTCAGCAGCTTACAAATTAACTTCAGAAGACCACCAGTTCATAAATCAGTACACCACCTGCTCCAGGTGAGAACTATAAATGGAGCTTCCTGGTAAAACACCTTGGGAGACATTAATTCAGTGAAACCATGAAAGGTTACCTATTTATATTGCATTACTATTTTTTTAAAATTGGTTCAAATTTGGGTTACTGGCTTCAACACATTAAACTGATGACTGAGCAAGCTGAGTGTACATCTGATTTCCTCAATATTAACACTCTTTCCAAGACATCCCCAGGTAGCATCTGAGAATTTCACTACGTGTACAACAAAACCAAAATAATGATTTTCTAAAACTCTCCGAAAGTCTTAAAGCTTGGTTTAAATTTAAGCAGAGAAATTTCTGCTCATTTTAAAGGGAAAAGATGTCAGAAAAACCAACTAAGAAAATACTGTATTCAAGCCTGCTACTTTTACCATGACAGCTTATCATACGTGTACTTTAAATGTAGCACAATTTTCCTCAAACCTGAAGGGAAAACTTTGTTTTCTTGATACTGTCTCATTTTTCTCAAGGCTTCTCTGATCTAATGATGTGGTTCTATTCATTTTTGTCCCATGTAGAATTCCTGAGACTAGATCAATTCTCAGCAGGGGTGATTTGGTGATTTTTGTCCCGCACTACCTGTGACAATGTCTGGAGATATTTTTATTTGTTTTTTATTTATATCAAAGTAAACTTTTCACTGGGGGGGGGTGCTAGGGATTGAATTCCGGGCTTTTTTTTTTTTGGTACCAGGGATCGAACTCTGGACCCTGCGCTCAAGGCAGGAGGCAGAACCACTGCTCAGGCCTTTTTTATGCTACGTAAGCGCTCTATCACTGAGCTACATCCCTAACCCCTGGAGATGTTTTTGAGGGTCACAATTGAAGGAATTCTATTAGCAACTAGAGGAGAGAAGCAAGGAATGCTGTTGAACATCATACAATGCCCAGGTAGCCTCCAAGAACAGGATTTTCCAAATCAAATTGTCAGTACTCCTGAGGTTGAGAAATCCTGGGTTAGATCAAGAAGGGTTAAAATTCATGCTCAGGCCAGGGATTTAGCTCAGTGGTGCCACCGTCTGCCTGCAAGTGCAAGGTCTTGAGTATGATCTGTGGTACTAAATAAATAAATAATTCGTGCTAATTCAATTCAGTGAATAGGCACAGAATGAAAAATTTTACTAAAAAAAAATTAGTTCCTAAGGAATACACAGTAATTCCTGAAGACTACCTGGATGTATGCCAGGCGTGTGGTGGCACACACCTATTAAACCTAGCACTTTGGAGGCTGCAACAGGAGAATCATTGTGAGTTTGAGGCCAGCCTGGGCTACATAATGAGTTTAAGGCCAGCCTGAACTACATATCAAGACCCTATCTCAAAAAATGGAACAAAACACAAACAAACAAACACCCTTAGATATAAATACTAGCAGTAGTGCGTGCCTGTAGTCCCAGCTACTCAGGAGGCCCAGACAAGATCCTTTGAGCTCAGAGGTTAAGAGTAGTCTGGGCAACATAGCATGACCCTACCTCAAAAACAAAACAAAACAACTCAACAGGATTATCAATCAGTACCAAGGAATATAAACGTTATTTGCTCACCTTAACTGCTGGACAAGCTCTGGACAACTCTGAAATCAAAGAAATTATGTTAAAATATTAAACTACACAAACAGCTTTGAAGATATCAACAGTTCTTCTCTTTCAATAATAGCACACGCTTTGTTACAAAAACATTACAACTACAGAAGGCCCTTATAATAAGAAATAAGAAGCATCTTCTTCCTACTTGGTGAATCATAGGGTTGGGGTGTGAAATTAAAAATCAAAATATAGGAATAGTTTATAAAGAAATCAACTTTTAGTAGCTTGTTAAAACATCAGGAACTCTATTGCCATCCCTGGAATATATATTAAACTCAGTGATTACATACATTTTACATTTATCTCTATTAGAGGATTTTTTTCAGATGATTTGTCCTTTTTGATTCTGAGGATGGGAATTATGATATCTATTTCTGCATCCCTAGCACCTATTGTTCAACTGCGGCTCATGTTTGTTGATATGAAATGAAAAGGGTCCTCTGATGCTTCTACTTTGCAAAGCCCTTGGAAGGTGTCAGAGATGGACCAAGTTATTCCAAATTACATTCTAAAGACAGTAATGTAGCCCACCACATCATCCCTACAGTGGCTCATGAAAAAACCTATACCCAAGCTATTTAAACCCCAACAATTCATTTTTAAATTATGTTCCTAAATAATCCCCACAGATTCCAGTGAAATATCAACAACACATACCACAGGATTCTCCCCATGGTGAGCCACTTTTACATCACAAAGCTGTCCTGCAGGATCTAACTGCACTTCCACATAGAACATATCTGACGTGATGTAACATTCAGTGCCACTGGCACTGAGATGAGAGCCCAGTCTAGCAGGAACAAATCAAAACAAAAATTAATAGAACACACATAAATAAAGCCACCCAAAGTTAACACTAAGCGAAACATTTCTGCCTACAGATGAGACTACATACCCATTCTGTCTTGCTATTGACTCCAAACGATCCGTCATTGCTGGTAAAGATGTTACTATGAAAAAATTAAACAAAAGAAATCACAAAGATTGTTCTAAATACAAAGATTGTTCTAAATAGTATTCTTTAAAGACAGAAATGTACTAAGGAGTATATCCTATCTTCCAAAGCCATAAGCACGTTAAATACTTCAAATGCTTGTAATCTGCACCAGGTTTATTGGTAAGGTTTTCCTGGCATGCTTAAGGCCTTAAATTCAATCCCTAGCTCCACAAGAAAAACAAATCAACAAACTCTCAATGTTCACAGCATTATGTATAATGGTTAAAAGATAGAACCATCCCAAGTGTACATCAACAGATGAATTAGATAAACAAAATGTTATATACATGGAATATTTATTCAACCTGAAAAAGTAAAGAAACTCTAGGCTGGGGATTTAGCTCAGTGGTTCTGCCGCCCTGCCTCACAAGCACAAGGTCCCAAGTTCGATCCTGGTACCAAAAAAGAAAAAAAGAAAAAGAAAAGATAAAAGAAAAAAAAAAGTAGAGAAATTCTGTTTAGGTGAAGGCATAGGTCAGTGGCAAAGTACTTGCTTAGCACACACAAGGCCCTGGGTTCAATTCCCATTACCACAGGGGGTTAAAAAATAACAAAGATGTACCTTGAAGACATTTTGCTACATAAAATAAGCCAGTCACAGACAAATATTGATTTCATCGTATGAGGTATAAAGTGATTAAGATCATAAAGACAGAAAGCAGACGGGTGGTTGCCAGAGGCTGGGATAACGAGGAAGTAAGTAAGATACTACTGTTTAAAGGGCACAATAATAAAATAAAAATAAAAATAAAGGGTACAGAGTGTCATTTCACCCCCACACAAGTACTGGGGATCAAACTTGGGACCTTGTGCTTGCCAGGTGCGGTGCCACAGAGAGAGTGTCCATTTTGAAAATGAAGTTTTGGAGATGAATGATGGTTATGGTTACACAAAAATGTGAATGTAGTCAGGCATGGTGGCACACACAATCCCAGCACTCTCGAGGCTGAGTTCAAGACCACCCTGAACTACAGAGTAAGACACTGGTAATGTATTTGGTGCCACTGAACTATTTAATTAAAAATGATTACAAAGGTAAGTTTTAGGGACTGGGGATTTTGCTCAGTGATTCTGCTGCATGCCTTGCAAGTGCAAGGTCCCAAGTTCAATTCCCATACCAAAAAAAGAAAGACAAGTTTTGTTTTACATATTTTATCACAATTAAAAAGAAAAGAAAAAACTCAGATGAATCAGGCTAGGTCAAAGTAAAAATCTGGGTAATATGTATGTGTGTGTATTTACATGGTACTGAGGATCCAACCTAGTGCCTTGTATGTGTTAAGCGCACACTGTATAACTGAGCTACATCTCAGACCACTAAAATATCTTTTTACTTCCATTTTTCTCCCAATTAAAATTAGTCACTATAAAGATAATTAACCAAACTCATGACTTACAATGAATGTTTGTTTCCTGAAAAAAATTTTGTTTTTTTTTTTTTTTTTTTTTAAAAAGTTTCTTTTTTTTTTTTTTTTTTTTTTTTTTTTTTGACAGAGTCTCACTATGCAGTCCAGGCTGGCCTTGAACTTGCATCGATCCTCCTGCCTCTACCTCCCCAGTGCTGGGATTATAATTGTGTGCCATCATGCCTGGCTATCTTTCCTGAAAATTTTGTCCATAAACACTGTAAAAAAATTTTAGAGTTAATATGTCCATCTTCTTAATTAATTAAAAAAGAATATGTGGGCAGGCGTGATAGCACGTGCTTGTGATCTCAGCACTCAGGAGGATGAGGCAGAGGATTGCTACGAGTTCGAGGCCAGCCTGGGCTGCACAGTGAGTTCAAGGCCAGGCTGAGCTATAGAGCCTGACCTGTCACATACACTCACACACACACACACACACACACACACACACACACATACACACACACGTGAAGAAAGAAAAAGCATTTCCTGTTATTCATTAGTCATGTTCTATTGGCCTCTAAACTAGCATAAAAAAAATGTTTCAAAAATTCAAGAAAGACCTCATTTCACCTTCATAAATGAAAACAAAAGCTATGCTAGTGCACAGAAAGTTAGCCTACTTTAATTTACATTTCAAATACAAAACAGTCCTTAAATTGAGGGTTTGGTGAGATAAACATATTTCAAAGGTATTTACAAACCTTTAAGAGCCTTCTGCAACGTTTCCAAACAGCTGACCAAATGCTGATGGCTTCCAGAACTCATCACAACCCTTTTCTCCTGTATCATGTGAGAAAATAATGGAAGTAAAAATGAACCACACCAACAATGCTTCGGATAAATATATACACTGTCCCAGTAGTATGTCTTCAGGGTGGTCTATATACTATAGCACCTGAAGATTCATCTGTAATTCTGTCCATCCATCTAAAGGAAAATAAGTTTATATCTATGAATGTTGAAAAAGATTAGGACCTCCACACCTGTAATCCCAGCACTCAGGGGGCTGAGGCAGGCAGATTGCCCTAAGTCTGAAGCCAACTTGGGCTACATAGTAAATTCAAGGGCAGGCTGACCTTGTCTCAAAAAACAAATAAACAAGGGCCAGGGATTTAGCTCAGTGGTTTGGCCACCTGCCTTGCAAGCACAAGGTCCTGAGTTCAATCCCTGGTACTGAAAAAAACCAAAACCAAAAAGCAAACAAACAATCAAATGTAACAGACAACATCTACTTGCTATGGAAGTCACTATATCCTAAGATTTAAACATTTAAAGGAGGCAGCTCAGAATATTTAGGAACTCCCAAATATAGAAACAACTCCTTTAATGTCTAGGTTCTGTTCATGTGGCTAGGTTGTTAAGTGAATTGGTTGCTAAATGACAAATTGTATGTAGTATGTACATTATAATATTCAGAACAAAGAAATGGTCAAAGGAAACTCCACCTTGATGAGTTTGCTTTTATTTGCATAATTCTTACATTCAATACTTAATATAAAACTACAGGATTGTACTATATAGTGCAACCTACAAAAATTACAGGACAGTGTAAACAAGGTATACTGTACCCACCCCCAAAAGACGGGTCATAAATCTGAACAGCCTGCCTCAGTCATAATAATAAGGTGATCTGCAGGTAATCTGAGAAATGTGACCCAATTTTAGTCAAACTCTTACAGAATATGTAATTCAGAAAAAGGACTCCCAAAGAGCAAAAATTTTACATAGTTTTTCTAACTCTATTCAGAGAAGTTTCTCTCTGCAACACATTTCAGTACCCAGAAATGTGAACAGTTTTATAGTCTGAGGATAGTGTTTCATGGTTTTTCCATGCACTAAATAAAGCTCTAATTCCACTCTCATAGAACATCTGATTTAGTAATAATCTGCATTCCTTGTACCTTAAATTAAAAAACCTGGGCCGGGGATTTAGCTCAGCAGTTCGGTGGCCTGCCTTACAAGCGTAAGGACCCGAGTTCGATCCCCGGTACCAAAAAATTTTTAAAAATAAATAAATAAATAAAACAAAAAACCAGATTTTCTGGCAATGAAAACCAGATTTAGAAAGTAGAAAGATAAGCCTTCTGTTGTTAATTAATAAATTGGCATTCTGGGCCAGGGATTTAGCTCAGTGGCACTGCAGCCTGCCTCACAAGCACAAGGAACTAAGTTCGATATCCAGTACAAAAATAAATAAATAAATAAACTGGCATTCTAATTTACACGCTAATCTACTGGGATTTGGTTAGTATGTAGGTGTTTTCAAAAAATACCTTTAAACTCTTTACCTATCAATAAATAGATTTTTCTTTTTCTTTCTTTTCTTTTTTCAGAGTTGGGAATTGAACCCAGAGCCTTGCACACACTATGCGAGCACTCTACACTGAGCCACATCTCCAGGCCCCAAATTAGGTTTCTGAATTTGCAAAACTGGTAAGTACACAACAGAAGACATGGTGATCAAAAGAAGATACTGGTTACTCAAGAAATGGGGTTGGGGGGGCTGTAATACCTACCTGGAGTCAATCTATCTCATATCTGACAATACATTTATAAGCATACTTCAAAGGAGAATAGAGTATTAAATGACATCTAAATTTCCAGACTGGAAAAGCGGCCATGTATTTATTTTTAGACCCTTTTTAAAAATATTGGAAATAGGGTCTTACTATGTAATTCAAGCTGTCCTTGAACTCATTATGTTGCTCAGGCTGCCTCAAATTCACAGTGATTCCCGATTCACCCTTCCAAGTGCCAGGATTACAGGCAGGCACCACAACACCTGGAAACATTTTCTTTTTAATATCTTTTTTTTATAGTCAAACCAAGGTGTGAAGACACATGTGCTGCAGGATTTAGAATCTTTTAGCAATATGATATTTTGAAATTTACTACCTCATTTGCTTCTTAAAACAAAACTGAGGAGCCGGGCATGATGGCACATGCGTGTAATCCCAGCTCGGGAGGCTGAGGCAGGAGGATCGCTGTGAGTTCGAGACCAGCCTGAGCTACATAGTGAGTTCCAGGTCAGTCTCAACTATACAGTGGAACCCTGTCTCAAAAAACCAAAAAAAAAGAACAAAACTGTGGAAAACCAAATTGACTTTACATACTTCCATTTTTCTGATGAGGAAACTGAAACACAGAGAAAGGATATAATTTGTCCAATGTAACAATGTCAGGTAAGTAAGTACTGGAATTAAGCCTAAAATACAGAGGGTTTTGTTTTGCTTTTCTGCAATGCTGGGAAATGAAACCTAGGGCCTTGCACAAGCTCGGCCAGTGCTCTTGCACTGAGCCATTCCCCAACCCTGAAATATTGCTATGTTGACAGCCAATGCAATTCCTCTACCAGTGCTACATATGATCATTTTAAGCATTAATAAATGTACTAAACTCAACTGACCAGAACCAAAGTCAAATAGAGAGGGCAGAATAACATGACTAAATAAACATGTACACAGAAGCCCAGTGTGGTGGTGCACACCTGTAATCCAACATTCAGGAGGCTGAGGCAGGAAAAGCACAATGAGTTCTGGGCTATGCAGTGAATTTAAGGCCAGCCTGAACTACACAATGAGATCCTGTCTCAAAAAACAAAAACAAAAACCACACAGAAAAGTTACCATACCACAAGTGAAGCAGTTACAAAGTGAACATACTCATATAACCATTGTCTAGGTCAAAGCAAAGGTGAAAGGCAGCTGGGAGAGAACTTGCCTACTACGCACAAGGCCCTGAGGTGGAACCCTAGCACTGCAAAAGAAAAAAATCCAAAGAAAACTTTCCTTTGGACTATCACTGGAAGCACACATGAACTCTTAATATCCAGTTCTTTTTTTTTTGGTACCGGAGATCAAACTCGGGACCAGCCCCCACCCCCCACAGGGATCCAAATTCAAGATCTTGCACTTGCTAGGCCGGCGCAGTGAAAGTGAGCTACATCCCTGGCCCCAGAATATCCAGTTCTTAAAGTGGCCACTAAAACTGCCCTTGCCTTCCACTTAACTAGCTGAGAGATCCTCACACTGGTGACTGATTTATTAAGAAATAATACAGTAAGCCAGGTGTGGTGGCACACACCTGTAATCCCAGCACTCAGGAGGCTGAGGCAGGAGGATCGCTGTGAGTTCGAGACCAGCCTGGGCTACACAGTGAGTTCCAGGTCAGTCTCAACTACATAGTGACGCCCTGTCTCAAACAACCAAAACAATAACAACAAAAAAAAAAAGAATAAATGCCCCGCCCAAAAGAATGAATTAATCCAGTTTCTCCTGGTGGTGCAAGCCTGTAATCCTAGCACTTGGAGGCTGAGGCAGGCAAATCACTGTGGGTTCGAGGCTAGCCTAGGCTACATAGTGAGTTCAACTTCATAGTGAGTTCACCTCAATCCCAGTACTTTGGGAGGTGAAGCAGGAGAATTTTAAATTTGAGCCCAGCCTGGGGAAATTAGTGAGACATGTCTCAAAATAAAAAAAGTTTTGAAGCTAGGAGTGGTGGTGCATACCTATAATCCCAGCACTTTGGAGGCTGAGGCAGGAGGATCGCTGTGAGTTGGAGACCAGACCCACATAGTGAGTTCCAGGTCAGTCTCAACTACATAGTGAAACCCTGTCTCAAAAATCAAAACAAAACAAAAAAATTCAAAAATGGTTTGAGATATAGCTTGGTGCAAAGGCCCTGTGTTCAGTCCTCAATACTATACCACCAAAGAATTAAAAATTCTTGTAGTACTATAAAGACACAATAAGGATATATTACAATGAAGCTTGACAGAAGTGAAGAAAGTCCCTTTACATCAGTCTATCAAACACATCCCTTGGTCTTTTTTTTTTCTTACAGAAGGAATCCAAGACCTCATGCATGCCAGGCAAGTGCTCTACTGCTGAGTTACTGCATATTCCAGCCCATTAATCTATTTCTCAGCACCTCTGCCTGAAACATACTGATGTCTTCAAAAAACAAACCAAAAAATCAATGTACTCTAATACAGCTTTATAAATAAATAGAATCTCTCTTTATAGAGTCTATACTTTTAGATTCAACCATCAATCAAAAATATTCAGAAAGAAAAACTGCTCTGTATTAAATATGAACAGACTTTTTTATCATTCTCTAAACAATATAACGAATATTTACAAAGTATTTACATTACAGTAAGTATAAGTAGTCTACTGATGATTTAAAATGTACAGGTCGATGTTTGTTGGTTTTAGTCAATATAATGCCATTTAATACAAGAAATTTCAGCATCTATAGATTTTGGTATCCATGATGAGTTCCAGGGATTATGAAGCACATATATACCTCCTTCCTTGGCAGATCCTGAAACAGAGCATTCAGGTGTTTGATGATAGAGAAAACTGAAGATACGCTATTATAACTATCTGAACAAGTCCATATGGGGAACTTAGCTTGTTAATGTAATCATCCAAGCACAACACTTCACCCACGTCCCCAAAATCCTCACCATGACTTGCCGCACAAGCTTAACGGTTTCACTCCAAGGTCGATTTTGGTTAAACTTTACATGGAGCCTTTCCAAGAGGGAACTCATCTTACTCAGCTTTTCTGACTCTACAAAATAAATCATGAAACATCATTAGAAACTCTCATTAAGACCTTCCACAATTTTTCTTGCAAACAAAACCTTCATATTTCATCTCACGAATTCAGTCAAAATATTTATCTGGATCAACGTATGTTATGCACACAGATAAAAATACGGCAATGATCCCCAATATTCTGTAAAATTAATGTGCACTAGTAAAACATATACACCACAAAAATATTTCTGTGCATTTTATTTTGTTCTGCTTTTGAGACAAGGTCTCACCATAAGCCAAGGCTGACCTCAAATGCAGTATGTAGCCCAGACGGCCCTGAAATTAGGTTCCTTCTACCTCTGCCTCCCCAATGCTAGAATTACAGTTGTGTGTCACCATGCCGCACTTTACTTTTCTGTATAATTTACACCAAAACATACAGATTTAAAATTTTTTTATCGTATTTATTTTTGTTTTTAAGGGAAAGAGTTCAAGGTTTTGTTTTTGCTTTTTCTGTTAGTTTTTTTAGAGTTAGGGCTTTTAAGAGACAGGGTCTTGTTATGTTGGCCTGGCTGGCCTTGAATTTCTAGAATCAGGCAATTCTCTTGCCTCACCCCTCCGAGTAGCTGGAATTACAAGCGTGTAGTACTGTACCTGGGTTAGAAGACACTTCTAATTGCAAAACACATCCATATGAGTCTGCTGTAAGGAACAGCATAGAACAGGATTGCCTTCTTTTCAAAATTTTCATGAGAAAAAAATTCTAATCCTATTGATTTACACAAAATTCCTTGTATGGTGCATTTTACACATACATTTGAACACTCTTACTATGATTAGTTTTCAATATGAGAGTACTGACTTCATGCTGGGCATGGTGGCGCATGAACTGAAACCTAGTACTCAGGACGTCAAGGCAGGAGGATCACGAGGTCAAGGCCAGCCTAGTATGCAAAGCCAGACCTAGTCTCTAAAATTAAATACTGACTTTTTTTGTCATAATTTTGAAAGATGCATTTATGATCAAGAAAGCAGTTTCTATTTTACATTCGTATTTCTCCTATTTAAATTCTAACTAAAGAAACCAGTAACTAAAAAAATGAGTTTCCTTCCAGGCCCTCCATCCTTCCTCTAAAAGCTGAACTGCCTCATGTAAGCAGAGACTACTGAAAATTAATAAATATATATTATGCCTGAGGTGACATGTATGAGGAGGCAAGCACAATTTAATGTGAAAACAACCATCAAAATACAAAATGAGAGACACTGCTAGTGAATGCCTAAAAGAGGGAAAGTTCAAATCAGCTGTAGGAAGAATGCAGAAAAACAGTTGATGTTGGTTACTGAAAGATGAACAGGTCAGTCAAATAGAGTTAAGAGAGTAAGAAGACTTGAATCAAGACTCAAACTCTTTCCTTTGATGACTTCATTGTCTGTAAAGTTGTTCTGCAGCCCAACTCTTCTGTCAATTCTCACTTTAAAGCTATTAGTTTCAGCACAATTATAAGGGCTGTGCTTACAACAGTGAATGAACTAGACAAAAACTCCTAAGTGTGGAATGGAGGCTTCCATATCAGATTTGTTATCTTGTTAATCCAGGAATTATATATACCTTTCTTCCTCCTCGATGTCAAAACATGGCCCTTTTTCTTGATAAGCTTGCTGATAAAAAAATACCTTTATTTTGAAGCTAAAACCAAACGTTTTTTCCCACCATTATGTACCAGAGGCTTTGCGAACATAAGGCAGGATTCCCTATCTACAACGCTGAGTAAATTAAAAAATATAAGTAAACAATTAACAATAAAGTGAGCTATGTTAACAGACGTACGCCCAAAACACTAAGAACTATTTAAACAGAAGTGAGGAAATTTGGAGAATTAAAGTTCCTCTGAAAGTTGTTTTTCAGCATTCCTTAGTTCAGCTATAGAAAGGATGAAATTCTCTGCGCATCTTTAGAATACACAGCTCAGTGTCTAAGCACTACGACGTTCTAGAGAACTGCCAGCTTTTAATCCTAAAGACCTATTCATTCCACTCACACCGGAACACTCACCAGGACCTTTACATATCGTTCTGTATTGCTGGTTTTATGTCCTTATTCAGACATGTCTTTCGGAATGAAGTGTAACCAGGGTTTGGATTCACTTGCTTGGTCTCCCACCACCGGGATAAAAGTGTCCGAAAGCCCAACCGATTGTCCCTAGCTATGCCGGAAACCTTCGATGAAGTTGGGATCCACCATCATCACCTAAAGTCGGGGCTCTATCATTACCAAGGCACGATCAGAATTTAAAACACACACAGTCCAACTCCTGGACTCTGAGCCCTCTGGAAAGTGACACTCGCGGGGCGTCGGCCGCCACCCCCTCTCCCAGATTGGCTCCCCCAGTTGTGTCCCGCCTCCTCCTCAGTCACTCACCCTCGGTTTCCCCCTGAGCCTTCATCCTGACGGTGGTGAGGACCTGAGGCCACCCCAGGAGGATAAGCCTTTCCCCACCCTCAGGAGGGGAACCAGGTAGACTCGAGCTCCCGGGACGCAGGGCACTCGTAGTCCCCACTCTTCCCGGGAAGGCTCAGTCTGAAGTCCCCGGCGGCAAGAAGAGAAAGGTGCTCGCGGCCGCCGCCATCTTCCCCAACGGAACTTCCCAACGATCGCGAGATTAAACGTGATCCTGCGAGAGAGAGAAAAAGAGGGCAGGACGAAAACATCTCGCGAGAATTGGTTATTGCGGTTTCCCCGCGAGATTTTTTTCCCACCCAGCCTTGCTCTCACCCCGCTTGTCACAGACCTCGCGCTCTGGGTATTGAACTTGCGAGCAGGTAGAGTTCCGCTCCTGTGCGAAAACCGGCATTTTCATTTAGGGATTTAAACAGGTTGCAAATTAAAAGCTCTATCTCTTTACGGAAAGACTTGCTTATCAGAGAATACTGGTATCAGGAATGTTTTATCAAAGGTAGTACATTGTGGCTGGTGGTGTCATTCCGTGCTAGAATTCGTGCTTAGCATGCCCAAGGTCCTGGGTTCGATTCCCCAGCACCGCAAATAATAATAATGATGATGGTGGTGATAATGTTGATTATGATGATGCAAGTTTTTCCTGAGATACCTGCAATAGTTATGTCATAAAAAAGATACTGATGTTTCCTAACACGACATTCGAAGACAGTTTGATACACTTAATTACCACTTTCTAATGTTTTGAATATTATAAATACGTCTTGAGCAATTACATTTTTGAAGATCTGGAGAATTTGAATTACTTGAATTGAGGTAAGCTTGAGACAGTCAACGCAACTGATGCTATTAATTATATTTTCATCATTGATTGTATCCTCTTTTGTTATCCTAGTGAACGCAAGCGTTTAGTTTGTTCTCTACTCTGCAAATCACAAAGACTATAGCTATTTGCTTCTGTGTGTCAGTAAATCCTCACAGAAATTCAGAGCGATGTTCAGAAGTTTATGGCCGCTCTAACTGAAGAACCAGACAAATACAACAATGGGGTAAAAGTCTTTAATGTAACTAGGACCACTTTTACTTTTATGTATTTCTTTAGTCGGTCGGTCGGTTGGTTGAGACAAGGTCTCACTGTGTGTAGTCCAGGCTGCCCTTGAACTCAGGATCCTCCTGCCTTTGCCTCCCAAAGTATTGGAATTACAGGCATATACCACCACACTCAGCTCACTTTTAAAATATATATTTTCTTTATTAGTGCACATTAGCTCACTTTTTAAACGTTCTTTCATACACATCCTTGAAAATAATTATTGTTGAAAAGTTGGATTTTACCAGTTTTGCTGCAAGAACTTTAAGCAGTAGATTTAAACTGCTTCAGGACTTTGTCCCACTTTTCAAAAATGCTATTTAAGTGCCAGGGATTTAGCTCAGTGGCAGAGTGGCACCATGTCTACCTCAGAAGCCCAAGGTCCTGAGTTCAATCCCTGGGACCCCCCCCAAAAAAAAAAGCTATTCAAACTAGTCGTGGTGACACAGGCCTCTAATCCCAGTGCGGGGAGGCTGAGGCAGGGGGATCACAATGACTTCAAGCCCAGCCTGGGCTGCGTAACACCTTGTCGAAAAACAAAACTGCTATTCAAACATTCTAGAAGGCCTTCTGGACATCTAGACAGATACTGCATTTCTGGTGACCAGGAATGCAATAAAGATTTAGTAAGAAGAAATCTTTGGCAATGTTTGGGAACATACCGCTGCACAGATTATCTCTAGCATGCCTCTTGGAAGCAGAATGCAAATTTCAATTGTTTGTTCCTCTTATCCTTATTCCTTAAGAGTCACTACCAGTGAATTTCTTGAGGCAGAAATTTCCTATTATTTCTGTATCCCAAATACCTAAAATACCTGGGCATGGTAGATAAATATTTTACTGGCTAAAACACCTTATAAGACCAAACTCTTCTCATCTTGCCAATGCCCAGACGTACTGACCTGTTTTCATTTGTAGGGAATCCCCACGTTCCTTCAACAGACTTTTTTTTTTTTCTTCGTACTGGGGATCAAACTTGGGACCTTGTGTTTGCTAGGCAGGTGGCGGAACCACCGAGCTAAATCCCCAGCTGAGAGTCCCTGCCCTACATTGCCCAGGTTAGCCTTAACCTTGCGGTCCTTCTGCTTCAGCTTTCCAAGTAGCGAGGTTTATAGACGTTTGTCACCACTCCCTGCCTGCCAGAGGCCTTCTCAGGTCTCAATTTTTCTTTCTTCTGGATAAGAGAAGCAAGATCTCTGACCTCTGTCTTGAAGTCTTCTGTTAAATTATTTCAGAAAGCAGAGTTTTTTTTGTTTTGTGGTGCTGGGGATTCAATTCAATGCCTCACGCACGGTAGACAAGCACTTTACTACTGACCTGTTCCTAGCCCTGTTAAATGACTTCAAACTCCAGTGTGTGGGGGAGGATGGGTATTGGGGATTGAACCCAGGGCTTCCAACTGAGTTACATCCCTTTTCCTTTATACTTTTCATTTTAAGATAAAGTCTTGCTGGGCGCAGTGGCGCACACCCCTAATCACATCATTCAGGAGGCTAAGGCAGGACTGTTGATATGAGTTGGAATCCAGCCTGGGCTACATAGTGAGCCAGCCTGCATTATGTGGCCAAACTTCATCTCAAAAACAAAGAAAAAAAGATAAAAACCAAATCACAGAGTTGCCCATACTGGGCTTGAACTTGGAATCCTCCTGCCTCAGCATCTTAGAGTACTAGGATTATAGGTTTGTGACATCCTGCCTGGCTCTTTCAAACTTCTTAGTAACATCCTTAGGATCAGAATTAAGTGTGTATTTTAATACCTGGCTCTCTGACTAAACTATTAGGAGAGCTGTGCTAGGTGTCTTTCACTGCTATCATTTCAGTGTCTCACACAACTCAGACATTTATGAAGAACTCAGTACTTACTGTTTGGATGCAACCATAGGGTTGCTAGAGAATTAGAGAATGCTGTTAAATCTGAATTTCATACAACTGAATATTTTTAGTATAAAAGAATGCCCCAAATATTGTATAAGTATTATATAATATAAATCTGGCAGCCTCTCATATTAAAGTACAGAGAGCATTTATCCTAACAAGAAGTTTTGTTTGGTTTTATTTATCTATTTATTGGTACCAGGGATCAAACTCAGGACCTTGTGGTTTTGAGGCAGGTGGCAGCACCACTGAGCTAATCCCCATTCCATTTGGTCTTTTTTTTTTTTTTTTTTTTTTTTTTTTTTTTTTTTTTTTTTTTTTTGAGAAAGTGTCTCACTATGTAGCTGAGACTGCCCTGGAACTCACTATGTAGCCCAAGCTGGTCTCAAACTCACAGCCATCCTTCAGCATCAGCCTGAGTGTTGGGATTACAGGCGTGCCCTACAACACCCGGGTTGTTTTTATTGTCTCACTGTGTAGTTCAGGCTGGCCTTGAACTCACTGTAGCCCTGGCTGTCCTCAAACTCACAGTGATCCTCCTGTCTCAGCCTCCCAAGTGCTGGGATTACAGGCCTGTGCATCATGCCTAACTCCAAACAAGAATGTTCAATGATCATTCAAATCTTACACAAGTTGTAAACAAACAAGTTATACCCAAATTTTGTTTATCGGGCAGAATGAGAAATTATTTCTCACTGAAAAAAGCAGTTGAAAGGATGGCATTGAAAAATTGGTCCTACAGAAGGAAAGATCAAAGAGATTATAACTGAATAAGAAAAGTATTCCAGGAGTATAGAGAAGCCAGCTTCATATATGGCAAAATGGGGAATATTGAATAAGTTTTAAGTGACTGAACTTTGAGAACCCTCTTTAAACCCAAAATCTAGCTGAACTTGGTGGCCCACACCTGTATTTCCAGCACTCAGGAGGCTGAGGCAGAAGATCATCACGAGTTTGAGGCCAGCCTGGGCTCCATAGTGAGTTCAAGGCCAGCCTGCACTACATGTAGAGATGCTGTCTCAAAAAAGCAAAAGCAGGGCCAGGGATTTAGCTCAGTAGTTCGGTGGCCTGCCTTGCAAGTGCAAGGACCCAAGTTCAATCCCCAGTACCAAAAAAAAAAAAAAAAAAAAAAAAAAAAAGCAAAAGCAAAAAACTAACAAATCACATGAAGAGTATTGTGATTGTAGTTATATTTTTTCTGTGTACAACTAAATAGAAACTTTCTGACCTGTTTTGGAGGATTCTAGGGAAAATACTGCCATCGCTATTGCTAGGGTGTCATGGATGTTGTGCAAATAGTACAAGTGAAATGGTTCTTGAATTACTGAGTTGAATGT
The DNA here is from genome assembly GCF_012274545.1 of Fukomys damarensis. NCBI lineage: Eukaryota > Metazoa > Chordata > Mammalia > Rodentia > Bathyergidae > Fukomys > Fukomys damarensis. The sequence goes on from NW_022900925.1 coordinate 36,208,391, forward strand.
TTTTCTGAAGAGGGAAGCAATGCTCAGTTTACAAAAGCATTATTCCCACTAGTTATTGGTCAACACAAAGTTTAGAATAGGCTTTGCATTTTTAAAATTTGGACAAATTTAGTATGTTGTCTCACGCCTGTAATCCCAACCCTCTAGGAAACTGAGGCAGGAGAATAATGAGTTGAAGACCAGCCTGGGCAACTTAGTGAGGCCCTGTCTCAGAAAAGAAAGGCAGGGGAGCATGGAAGAAGGAAGAAAGGAAAGAAAGAAAAGAGAGACAGAGAAATTAGATGCAACCTGAGATTTTCTGGCATAGAATTTTATCCACCAGGAAAAAAGGTGTAGCGTAGTATAATAGACAACTGGTTTAAGGTTAAGAAGATAGCTGTCCCTGTTCTGTGATTTCCTCTACGTACTATAAATGTGGTAAACTCCCAACTCCTTGTCTCAGTTTCACCCTTTATTAAATGCAGGTAATAGTCATCCTAGCCAGATGTGGTGGCACATGCCTATAATGCCAGCACTTTGGGAGGCTAAGGCAGGAGGATGACCAGTTCAAACCCACCCTGGGCAACTTAGTGATCTGGCAAGACCTTCTCTCAAAATAGAAAATCATAAGAGACTGAATACACATCTGCCATTCAGCACCAGGAAGTACAGGCAGGAGGGGATCACTGGGAGTTTAGGCTGGAATACATAGTGAGTTCAAAACCAGCCTGAACTTCATAGTAAGACTTTGTCTCCATGGGGATTTAGCTCAGTGTGAAGGCCTGGGTTAAATCTCCAGCACCATGAGAAATAATAATACCCATCATGGGCCAAGGATTTAGCTCAGTGGCACCGCACCTGCCTCGCAAGCACAAGGTCAGGAGTTTGATCCTGGGTACCAAAATCGATCAATCAATCAATCAATTAATATAATAATAATACCCATCATGGCTACCTCACAAGTTTATTTGTTCAACTGATCTACTGACAGGTTTTAAAGAGTCATGTGGAAAATCGAAAAACATAATAGAAATTTAAGATACATCTTCAATGATTCAGACCCAAGAAAAGCTTCACTGAAATTTTAAACTGGGCATGGTGACCCACACCTGTACTTCCCAGTTACTTGGGAAGCTAAGGCAAGAGAATTCCTTGAGCCCAGGAATTCAAGGCCAGCTTCTACAACACAGCAAGACTTTGTCTCAAAAACAAAAAACAAAAATGCTTCATCTATTCATTAGTGGTCTGTAGTCTGTTTTAAGAAACAATACAAGAAGCCGGGTGTGGCGGGGCACGCACGCCTGTGATCCCAGCACTCAGGAGGCTGAGACAGGAGGATCGCTGTGAGTTCGAGACCAGCCTGGGCTACATAGCGAGTTCCAGGGCAGTCTCAACTACATAGGGAGACCCTGTCTCAAAAAACAAAAACAAAGAAACAGTACAAGATAATTAAAGTTTCTACTGCTGCTTTATCTCAATGACTAATTTTGTTCTTCCGGATTTATTCATTTTTTCAAAATAAAATTTATTTTATCTTGTTCATCCCCTCAACCCCCCATATACAAAAGCTTAGATTCCATTTTCTCCTTCATCATTCATTTTTATGTGGATACAAGATCTCACTATATTACCAAGATTGGCTTTGAAGTTGCAATCCTCCTGCTTTAACCTCCCTAGTAGCTAAGCCTATACTACAGGAATGTGCCTCCATCCCCAGCTCTTCCACACTATGACACATCATCCTGTTGGCTCTGCCATCTTGCTTTTCCATTTTACTGTGGAAGAACCCTGATCAAAATCTTGATCTCATTTAAGAGATGGGGATATGGGCCGGCGATTTAGCTCAGTGATGCCACCACCTGCCTCCTCACAAGCACAAGGTGCAGAGTTCGATTCCCCAGTATCAAAATATAAAAGAAAAAGTTTTTTAAAAAAAGAATAAAAGATGGGGGAAAATTAATGTGAATTTTGGTGAATTTAGACCAGTCCTTAAAGGAGGCTGTGAGTCCCTCCATCTAATGTGGACAATGTGTCTTGTGCCATTTAGTCATAGAAAACGTTGGTGAGAAACTACATCCAGGTCCTCCAACAGAAGCTGAAGGAGTTTTACACCTAGATTCCAGACCTTCATTCTACCCCTTTTACTTGCTTTTCCTTGATAGTATTCGTTTTACTTCCTTAGAAGAATTTAAAAGTGTCATGAGGACTGGGGTTGTGGCTCAGTGTTGGGCACTTGCCCAGCATGATCAAGGTCTTAGGTCCAACCCCCAACATGAAAAAAGAAAAAAAAAAAGAGCTTGAAAAAAAAACAACCCAGCTTGCATGAAAAATGGTCTTTTTATAGTGGGTGGAGGGCGGAAGATAGAACACAGCTGTAATCCCAGCGTTTGGGAGGCTGAGGTAGGATTGCTTTGAGTTCAAAGCTGGCTTGCGAACCAGGGATTCAGCTCAGTGGTGCCATGCCTGCCTCGCAAGTGCAAGGTCCTGAGTTTGACTCCCCCCGCCCAATAAAAGCCAGCCTGAATTGGGAAAAAAAAGGTCTTTAATTTACCACCAATATTTATGGATTCAAACATTTAGGTAAAATTGTTGGCACCCATGTGAGCAAAAACAAGGATATTTTCAGGAAGTAATTTGAGACTGGATCCTTCTACTTTCAGACTGTTTTCTTGTCTCTAGTTTATTAACTGATCTCATTTTTTCCTGTCTAAATTTTTTTTTTTTTTGAGACAGGTTCTCACTATGTACATGAGACTGCCCTAGAACTCACTATGTAGCCCAGGCAGCAATCCTCCTGCCTCAGCCTCCCTAGTACTGGGATTACAGGCATGTGCCACCATGCCCAGTTTGACTGCATAAATCTTTTTTTCTTTTTACTGCATAAATCCTATCCCTCTTCCTGGCCCTTATTCTTCCTGTCCTCCTCCAATGGGAATTGAACCCAGGACCTTTGCACTGATACATTCACAGCCCTTTGTTTTTTGTTTTTTGTTTGTTGTGAGACAAGATCTTGTTAAGTCATTAAATTGCCCAATCTGGGCTGGAAATTGAGATCCTCCTGTCTCAGCCTCCCAGAGTGCTTGGATTACAAGTGTGCACCACCAGGCCCAGGTTCTGTATCATTGCTATGGCAAATATTTTGTATCTTATGTTATGAATATACTGTTGCTATCCTACTTGAAAGCCTACTTAAATGGGTATTATTATAATACGGAGGAGAGCTTAGATCCTGGCACAAGTACTCTACCACTGAGCTACATCCCCAACCTTCACATATAAAAAAAATTTTTTGCAACAGGGTCTCACTATGTAGTTCAGGCTGGATTTGAACTCACTACCTGTAGCCCAGGCTGGCCTAGAATTCACTGCAATCCTCCTGCTTCAGCCTCCCAAGTGCTGGGATTACAGGCATGTAGCAGCTCCCTGACATGTAAATTTACTAGCAGGAATGAAAGAACTTGGAGTGGGCACAGGGCACACACCTGTAATCCTAGCACTGAGGAGAGGCTGAGCATTGTCAAGTTCAAGTCCCACCTTATCAAGACAATTTGCCAAGGTCCTGTCTCAAAATTTAAAAAATAAAATAAATAGGGCTGGGGTTGTAGTTAAGAGACAGTCCTTGGGTTCAATTCCCCAGTACTAAATAAGTAAATATTAAGCTTAGGCAGTGTCCTTTCCTGTGCCTTTGCTTTCTTATTACAGAAACCTGTTTCAGAGGTCTGTGAGGATGGAATGGGTTAGTTTTGTTTTTGTTTGTCTGTTTTCTTCAGCTGTTTTGGGGAAAGAGTTTCATTGTGCAGCCCAGACTGGCTTTGAAAGCACTCTGGAGCCCGGGCTGTTGGAGAACCTGTGATACTCTTGCTTCAAGGGCCTGGCAGTGTTAGGATTGCAGCCATCCACAGGGTTGGAATGGATTAATTTGTGCGAAGGACTTTTGAAAAGTAAAGAATGAGAGGCTAGATGTAAGATAGTATTTTTTTTTCTTGTTAGTAATTATAATCTTTTATGTGAAGATAAAAGCCTAAATTACCCATTAAAAGCCATGGGACCTTCTCAAGCCGGGTGTGGTTGGGCACGCCTGTAATCCCAGCACTCCGGAGGCTGAGGCAGGAGGTTTGCTGTGAGTTCGAGACCAACCCGGGCTACATAGTGAGTTCCAGGTCAGTGTAAAAAAAAAAAAAAAAAAAAAAAAAAAAAGCCATGGGACCATTTCCAAGGGAAAGGTGCTCTCATGTTCTTAGATCTGGAGTGAGAGAGGTAGGGACTCACAGTGGAAGTGCTCATGCTGTAGTACCAGCCTGAGTTTAAATCTCAGTTGACCTACTAGCTAGAGTATACTGCTACCCTAAATTGTTCATCTCTGCGACTGGGATTCCTTATCTGTAAAATAGGCGTGAGGCTGTAGTGTCCTGTTAGCTATGATTAGACATAACGTATGCAATAAATATGCCTTGCAGGGAGTCTACACCCTAAAAACGGGGAGCATTGTTTAGATACTGAGGGGCCTTGCTTAGGTCGCAAAGTCTCTACATTCAATTCATACTTTGCCCTGTTAAAAAAAATCCTTGGCCTACTAGTTAAAGCTTTCATATATGAAGTACACTAAAATGTGTTTGCACTGGAACCTGGGACCTAGGAATATTTGTTCAGTCATTTCAATAAGGTTTAGGGTCATGAAACTTTTTTTTTTTTAATCTTGGCCAGCTCCGTTTCAATAGGGCTTTCCTCAACTGGGGAAAAACAGAAATATTATCGCGAGATTTTGGCGGAGCGCGTGTCTCGCGACTATCTTGTTCTCGCGTTGTTTGAACCAATAGAAGGGAGAGGGGAAAGGGGAGCTCAAATATCGCGATAGTTAGAGTCTCGCGATCTTTTCAGCGCTTGCCCCTCCCCCTCTAAGTGCCGTTTCGGTTTAATCTAGTGTGTGACTGAGTGTGTGAGGGAGCGAGTGTGTGTGTGAGGTATTGAGGTGAGGCCGAGGCTAGAAAAAGGGGCTCCCTCGGGAGCGAGGGACAAAGGGGGCGTGAGTCACCTAGGCCGCGGGCCCCCGACGACAGGAAGCTGCCCTGAACTGGGCCGCCGGGAAGGGGAAGGGCCCTCGCAGTGCTCACAGGGCCCCAGAGCCGGAGTCGGCCCCGCAGCCCAGGGCCGCCGGCTTTCTACTTCGAGTTCCAGGCAGCCCGGCCTGAGGAGTGGCTCTGCAGGGCGTGGGGAAGGACGTGGTCGCGCAACTCCGCCGTGAGGAACTCTGTGGCTCTTCCTGCGGCGCCGGGGAACTTTTTCCCCCGTCTTCGGGCCGGGGCGAAGGTAATGCCCAATTCCGAGAGACATGGGGGCAAGAAGGACGCGAGTGGAGGAGCTTCTGGAACTTCGCAGCCGTCGTCGGGAGGTGGCAGCTCCAACAGCAGAGAGCGTCACCGCTTGGTGTCGAAGCACAAGCGGCACAAGTCCAAGCACTTCCTGCGGCGCCGGGGAACTTTTTCCCCCGTCTTCGGGCCGGGGCGAAGGTAATGCCCAATTCCGAGAGACATGGGGGCAAGAAGGACGCGAGTGGAGGAGCTTCTGGAACTTCGCAGCCGTCGTCGGGAGGTGGCAGCTCCAACAGCAGAGAGCGTCACCGCTTGGTGTCGAAGCACAAGCGGCACAAGTCCAAGCACTCCAAAGACATGGGGTTGGTGACCCCAGAAGCGGCATCCTTGGGCACGGTTATCAAACCTTTGGTGGAGTACGATGACATCAGCTCCGACTCAGACACCTTCTCCGACGACATGGCCTTCAAATTAGACAGGAGGGAGAACGATGAACGTCGTGGAACCGATCGGAGTGACCGCCTGCACAAACATCGTCACCACCAGCACAGACGGTCCCGGGACTTGCTAAAAACCAAACAGACCGAGAAAGAAAAGAACCAGGAAGTCTCCGGGAAGTTGGCAACGGTGAAAGAACGAACGTCAGGAAGTTCCAAGCGTTCACATGAGGAGAATGATGACTATGGGAAGGCACAGCTGTCCAAAAGCAGCAGCAAGGAGTCGAGGTCGTCCAAACTCCATAAGGAGAAGACTCGGAAAGAACGCGAGCTGAAGTCTGGACACAAGGACCGGGGTAAAAGTCATCGGAAAAGAGAAACCCCCAAAAGTTACAAAACCGTGGACAGCCCAAAACGGAGATCCAGGAGTCCCCACAGGAAATGGTCCGACAGCTCCAAGCAAGATGACAGCCCGTCAGGCGCTTCCTATGGCCAAGATTATGACCTTAGTCCCCCAAGATCGCACACCTCTAGCAATTATGACTCCTACAAGAAGAGTCCTGGAAGCACCTCCAGAAGGCAGTCGATCAGCCCACCTTACAAGGAGCCCTCCGCCTACCAGTCCAGCGTCCGGTCGCCCAGCCCCTACAGTAGACGGCAGCGGTCTGTGAGTCCTTATAGTCGGAGACGGTCGTCCAGCTATGAAAGGAGCGGCTCTTACAGCGGGAGGTCACCCAGTCCTTATGGTCGAAGGCGGTCCAGCAGCCCGTTCCTGAGCAAGCGGTCTCTGAGTCGGAGCCCACTCCCCAGGTAAGCTTGTCCACCTCGTTGGGTGGGTTGTGAGGGACTGGCAGTTGCGATGACACTTTGTTTAAGTCACCAGGGTTGATCATTGTGTAGGACCCTTGGCTGCTGTTGGTATGCACGTAGGTGAATCTGGTCTTTCCTTAACCCAGAATTTGAGAAGTAAGAATTTCATTTGCCTCCACCCGCTAAAGGTAGGTACCTCCCGTTTTCAGAAAAGGGAGCTTTGGTTGTAAACTGCTGTGTGAGAATAAAACATGCTTCTGTCTAGTCGTTGCGTGGTGTTGCTGTAGTTACCATAGCTCCTCTAGCAATTCATGTTGCTTCAGCTTAAATTTTTACAAATAACCTAGGTATGAGTACTTAACTTTATTGGATCTAATTGGAGATTTGAGAAATTCCTAGTTTTCATTTGTAGTATCTTGAGGACCATTGTTATCCTACCATTTATGCTGTCTGCTGAGTGCCCACAGCTATAAGTTTATTCATTGCCTAATTTACTCTCTTAAAACTTAAAAAAGGGTCCTATCTTCTTGTAGACATTTTAGTGGAAACCCAACATACCAGGCAGCCTTTTTTTTTTTCTCCTGGGTACCAGGGACTGAACTCAGGTCAGGACCTTGCACTTGAGAGGTAGGCACTTCTACAGTGAGCTAATCTCTAACCCTTGTAGTCTTACTTTTGACAATACAGTCTAGAAGAAGTGGGTTCCAAGGACAATTTGGTTTTCTGTACAGCATCTCCATTGACTTACCTTGGGAGCACTTGCTTTACTGTGAAATTTTTGCGAGTTTGAAATTTCACCATTGGAAAACTGTGTTCTCATTCCTAGGAAATGAAGAACTGCGCCTTCTTTTAGACTCACTTCTTTTCACAAAAGCAGAGCTTGAACTTTAGTTACACATGAGTGGAATTCTAGTGTTACTTTGTGACTTTCGCAGATGATTTAATTTCTTCATGCTTAAGTTTCTTCATGTGTGAAATGGGAATAACTACCTACTACTAGGATTGTTGGGAGCATTAAATTAGTAAATATGAAGTGCATAGCATAGTATTTTGTATGTAGTACTGCTCAGTAAATTCTGCAACGTTGAACACTTTTTGAAACTTCAAAAAAAATGAAATGATGTTCATTTGAAGAAATCCATCCATGTGTTTTATATGTCGGTATACTTTTTGCTGACTTAAAATTATAAGTCTTCAAAAATTAGCATAGGGCCGGGGATTTAGCTCAGTGGTTCTGCCGCCTGCCTCGCAAGCACAAGGACCAGTTTGATCCCGGTACCAAAACAAAACAAAACAAAACAAAAACTAGCATAAATTTGTTGAACTGCAAAGCTCCTGTCAAGGGCTGAGTATGTATTTGAAACCTAGATTCTACAATTAATATTGTCATATCTATTGCTCTCTCCATGAGTTTGTCTCAGTTTATCTCAAATTTTACTTCCAGTAATCAGTGTATTTTAAATATTTTAGCATGTATACTATTTCCTAGTGTCCAATTTTTTTTGGAGGGCTGAAGGGTAAAATTATATATAGTGAAATTCATAAGCTGTAAGTGTATCTTTTGTAAAATTGTATTTTATTATTATTATTTTTAAAGACAAGGTAATTCAGTCTGGCTTTGAACTCACTGTGTACCCGGGGTAGCCTTGAGCACCCAGCAATCCTCATGCCACAGCCCCTGGGATTACAGGCCTGTACTACCATGCCCAGCAAAATTACATAGTTTTTAAAGGAAGCCTAAGAACTATTCTCAAAATATTGTTGAGAGAGTATTTCCATTAAGGCATTTCAAAGACTTTTTACTGTCAGAGCTTAGTAGTAGAGAGGGCAAAAACCACTGAAGCAAGTATCAGTTAAGAACTGTGTTTTGGCAGTAATTCCTTTTGAATCCTTGGAGGAAAATAGCATACCTGAAGTTCTCTTATGTGGGTTGAGGAACCACTACTTCCTTTCTTTCTTTTTTCTTTTTTTTTTTTTTTTTTTTTTTTTTTCTTCATTTTTTTGAGACAGGGTCTCACTATGTAGTTGAGACTGACCTGGAACTCACTGTGTAGCCCAGACTGGTCTCAAACTCACAGCAGTCATCCAGCCTCAGCCTCCCAAGTGCTGGGATTACAGGTGTGTGCCTTGGGATTACAGGCGTGTGCCACCACGCCCAGCCAATGGAACCACTACTTTCTAATTGAAACCAGTGCAACAGTAGCAAAAGTAAATCTAGAAATAATTGGAGATGGAAATATGAACGTTACATAAATTCCCAGAGATATATGAACATTTTTATTTGCTTATATAGAGTACTATGTGATTATATGTGTACATTACATATTTTTCCTTGTTCATTGAAATTCTTGACAGTAAGTACAAGCATTTTGTAGTTAGAGAAACATAAAGATCCCATCTATAGTATTCTTTTTTGTCCTTTAGAGAACAGTGAAACAAATAGTATCATTTTGAAAGACTGGAACTGGGTACAGTGGCAAACCCCTGTAATCCTAACATTCTGGAGGCTGAGGCAGGAGGTTTTCCACAAGTTTGAGGCCAGCCTGAACTACATAGCATGACCCTGTCTCAAAAACTAAAATAAATAAAAATAAAAGACTGTAGCCAGGTGTGGGGGTGAATGCCTGTAATCCCAGCACTTGGGAGGCTGAGGCAGGAGGATCTCTGTGAGTTTGAGACTAGCCTGAGCTACATAGTGAGTTCCAGGTCATTCTCAACTATATAGTGAGACCCTGTCTCAAAAAACCCCAAAAATAAAGTAAAATAAAAGACTTTGGCACAAAATGCAGTGTCTGTATATGCCAAATTAGCAAGCAATGATTAATAGTAGTAATTTCAGCCGGGGCTTTAGCTCAGTGGTTCGGTGGCCTGCCTTGCAAGCGCTAGGACCCGAGTTCAATCCCTCCCCGAGAAAAAAAAAAAAAAAAAAAAAAAAAAGTAGCAATTTCATTCCAACTGGGTGGTACCTTACAGTTCAGGGGAGAAATTGCATATTTTAGTAGACACATTACTATTGCGGCCTGTATTTATGTATTTCTTGTCTACTCCCTCTTTTTTGAGTGGATCTCAGCTATAGCATTTGTATTGCTAAAAATACCACAAGTAGATGACCACCCAAATGTCCTATTTACAGTAAGCTTCTGTTTAAACACAAAGGGTTTGTAACAGAGATCCTTTAGAAGATTCGGTCACGCTAATAGACGAAAGAAACTATTTGGTAGTGCATGGTAGCTATTAGCATTACTTAGTGTTTAGGATTTGGGGCATTTCCTCTGGGATAGAGATGTTTCATTTCAGCTATAATTTAAGCAGAGAATAATTTCAGCCAAATATTTATGAGATGTATTAGTTTTCTTAGGGGTGAGTAGATATTTGGTAAATCTATAACTATTTTCATTATCTTACATTGTCATGTTTATGCATTTGTTGTTTTTCAATACTATTCCAAAAATAATTTTATATGTCTAATTTTTGGAATAAATTTCCCCAAACAGTGTAGTATGGCCACCACATGAGTTGTTTCCCTTACCACATATATGCTGATGGAGTATTTTTGTTTGGTTGGGTTGTTGATGTTTGGGGTTTTTGTTTTATGTTTTGGTACCCTGAGATCAAACTGAGGACCTGGGCTTGCAAGGCAGGCATGGTGCCACTGAGCTAAATCCCCGGCCCTGTTACCGTTTTTGAAATAAAGTCTCACTATGTAGTTTAGGCCGTCCTTGACTTCACTAGCCAGACTTACTTTTTGAACTCCCAGGGATCTTCCTGCCTCAGCCTCCCAAGTACTAGAATTACAAGCTTGTGCCACCAGGCCTGGCTTTATGCTTTTTGTTTTTGAAATATTTTGATTCTTGTCAGTCGTAATGATCAAAGTTACAGGGAGATTATGATAAATTGGAATGTAAACAATTTGTTTTACAGTAATTGGCAAATTATGCTTTATACAGTCATCTTTTTTTTTGTCAAAGTTTTGGGCTTCTTTGTTTTTGGGTTTTACCTCACTTGAGGCTTAAGGAAAGTGTTCATCAAATGTAAAAGGAATTAAAAGAGACGGGGTTTTAAGTTAGAATAATCTGCCCCATATATTTCCAGATTTTATTTCCAAGTCATCCTTTAGGAAGAAAATTAATTGGACATACAATAATACTTGCTTATGAGTTCCTAAAAAGTTAATGGAAAGTCTTTTTATATTAAAAGGAACAGGAACTATCATATTTTGAAAACTTCTAATAATTCCGGTAATACATTTTCTTATTTGCATTCTTTTAGATATTTTTATATACCAGGGATTTGTCTATCATGGCACAACTTTTTATAAATTAAGACTACAAGGAGCAACATTTTTCTAGGATCTACCTGTTAAATAGCTTGCTACTTTAAAAAGTTAGGGCTTGGTAAAACATGCTAGTTACCTTTAACTTCCTAACTGATAACCTACCTTTACTATAGAGTATGTCTTTTTTTATCATCTTCTTACTGTATCAAAGATTAAAGCCAACATTCTGAAATTAAAGATTGTGAATGTGGCTATTTTCCAACATGGGAAAGAATATTGATCCATTGTCTTTCAATTAAATAAGTAGTATATAATTTTGAGTGTATATGATTAAAATGTGTTTTAATCTCTCCCCCACCTCATATCTCTCATCTCTCATCTTTGAGGATTTAACCCAGGGTATAGGGCATCCTAAGCAAGCACTCTGCCACTCAGCTATATCTCCAGTTCGTTTATGTATTTATTTATTTATTTATTTTGATACCAGGAATCAAACTCAGGTCCTTGTGTTTCCAAGGCAGGCAGCAGAACCACTGAGCTAAATCCCTGGCCCCATGTTGTTCTTTTAATTTTTAATTTTTAATTTATTTTGAGATAGAGTCTTGCTAAGCTGTCCAGCTTGCCTTATCCTCCTGAGTACCCAGGATTATAGGCATGTAGGACCAGCCATTCATTAGCATTAGTGAACTGATACCAGTACATAATTTTTGTTTGTTTGTTTTTTTGTTTTTTGTTTTTGGTGCTAGGGATCAACTGGGGACCTTGAGCTTGCGAGGCAAGTGATGGAACCAATGAGCTAAATCCCCAGCCCCCAATACATAATTATTAACTAAAGGCCAATGATTTGTCCAGTTACTTAGTCTTTACCTATTTTCTATTCAAGAATCCTGTCCATTATATTTAGCCAGGCTTCCTTAGGCCCCTTTGTTTTGGGGGGTTTTGTTTTGGTACTGAGGATTGAACCCAGGGCCTTCACACTGAATTACCCCACAAACCCTTTTATTTTATTTTATTTTATTATTAATTTATTTTAGAGAGAGGCTCTTGCTCTCTAGTTCAAACTGGCCTTGAACTTACTTTGTAGCCCAGGCTGGCCTCAAACTAGCATCAGCCCTCTTTCTCCAGCCTCTCACATGTTGGGATTACAGGCAGGCACCACCAAACCTGGCTCCTTTTATTTTATCTTTAATTTTAATTTTATTTATTTATTTATTTATAAATTTTATGTTTTTCTAAACAAGGTCTCACTATGTTAGTGAGGTAAGGCTGGTCTTGAACTCACTACGTAGCCCAGGCTGGCCTCGAATCACAGCAGTCGTGCCTCAGCCTCCCTAGTGCTGGTGTTCAGGTGTACATCTCCACACCTGGCTTAGTTTTAATTTTTGAGACAGGATCTCCTAAGTTACTAAGTTGGCCAGACTGGGTTTGAACTTGTAGATCTTCTTGCCCCAGCCTCCCAGAGTGCCAGGTGGGATTACAGGTATGCACCACCATGCCCAGTTAATCTATTTTTAGATAAATTACTCAAAATGGGTTTAAAGTTACAGTGTTCTATAAGTTGTTAACTGATCTATTTTCCTCCATATGTTGTAGTAGTCTGTCCATTTTAAACTTTCTGTTTTTTCCACTAGGAAATCCATGAAGTCCAGAAGCAGAAGTCCTGCATATTCAAGACACTCATCTTCCCATAGTAAAAAGAAGAGATCCGGGTCACGCAGTCGTCATTCCAGTATCTCACCTGTCAGGCTTCCATTGAATTCCAGCCTGGGAGCTGAACTCAGTAGAAAAAAGAAGGAAAGAGCTGCTGCTGCAGCAGCAGCAAAAATGGATGGAAAGGAGTCCAAGGGTTCACCTATATTTTTGCCTAAAAAAGAGAATAGTTCAGTGGAGGCTAAGGATTCAGTCTTGGAGTCTAAAAAGTTACCCAGAAGTGTAAAATTGGAAAAATGTGCCCCAGATACTGAACTGCTGAATGTAACACATCCAAACACAGAGGTAAAAAATTCTTTAGATACAGGGAAAGTAAAGTTGGATGAGAACTCTGAGAAGCACCCTATTATGAAAGATTTAAAAGTACAGGGAACAAAAGACTCTAAGCCTATAACACCGAAGGAGGAGATTGTTACTCCAAAGGAGCCAGAGGTAGCAGAAAAGGAGACCCTTCCACCTCTCCCCACAGTTATTTCCCCACCCCCTTTACCAACTACCACCCCTCCCCCTCAGACACCCCCATTACCGCCTTTGCCTCCGCTACCAGCTGTTCCACAGCAACCACCTCTGCCTCCTCCCCAGCCAACATTCAGTCAGGTTCCTACTCCCAGTACTTCAACTTTGCCCCCTTCTACTCACCCAAGGACATCTACTCTATCCTCTCAGGCAAATTCTCAGCCCCCTGTACATATTTCTGTGAAGACTCAAGTGTCTGTAACAGCTGCTATTCCACACCTGAAAACTTCAACATTGCCTCCTCTGCCTTTCCCACCCTTGTTACTTGGAGATGATGACATAGATAGGTAAGTCTCATAGTTGACTGGAAGAAATTAACGATCTTGACATAAGTATATTTCTGTTTTTAAACTTGGTCAAACTACTTATGTATGACTATTCAGAATGCTCTTATGAATAGGAAATACTTTTGATGTTGGTGTTTGCTTTTAAGTGTAAAAGTCCATGTTCATGACATTATTAGGAAGAAAGAATTAGAATTTGAGGCTTGGAAAACCCACTTTATTGTGTTTATTGATAAAGCTAGCTTTAATTTTTTAACTATTTTGTCCGTAATTATTTATTTATTCTTTGAAACAGTCTTGCTGTGTAATTCAGGCTGGTCTTGAATTTGTAACAGTCTTATTGCCTCAGCCTTCGAAGTGCTGGGTTTACAGGGATGGTGAACCAGGTCTGGCTACGTTTTAATTTTGTGTTTTTTGAGACAGTCTTGCTGTGTAGCTCAGGCTAGGCTTGAACTCACTATGTAGTCTAGGCTGGCCTCTAACTCAAGGGAATCCTCCTGGCTCAGCCTCCCAAGTGCTGAGGTGTGTTTTTATTTTTTTAATTAAATATTATAGAAAAATTAATAGAATAATATAATTAACATTTCTGTATACTGTACTTCATTAGGTTCTCCGTTACTAACCTTGGTAGAGGAGGGGAGATTGAGATAGGGTCTCCCTGTATAGTCCAGGCTGGCCTTGAATTTGAAATTCTCTTGTCTCACCCTCCCAAGAGCTGAGAATATAGGTTTGCACCATGTTTGTTTGTTTTGTTTTTGTTTTTGGTATGGAGATTGAACTGGGACCTTGCACTTGCGAGCCAGGCAGCACCAGTGAGCTAAATCTCCAGCCTTATACCAGATTTGACTAACATTTTGCTATGTGTGTACTTTGGGTTTGTTTGTTGTTTTTGTGGTACTGGGCATTTAACCCATAATTTTGAGCATGCTAAACAATCAACTCTACCTCTTAGCTATATCCCTAGCTCTTTTACTTATTTTATTTGTAGTACTGAGGATTAAACTCAGAACCTTGCACATTCTAAACAAGTACTCTACCTCTTAGCCCTCCCAGCCCTTTTATTTTAAGACAAGATCTCCTTAAATTGTCCAGTCTGGCATAGAATTCATAGCCTCCCAAGTAGCCAGCACTATAGGCGGGCCCAGTCCCACCTTTGTTTTCAATGCAACTATGGTAATGCTTCTAATATTTAACATGTCTTTCCTACATAATCACAATGTCTTCACCACCCTGAAAACCTTAATATTGACTTAATAGCATAATATTAATAGTTGTAGCAATAACATAATGATAATAATATTTAAGTAGCCACAGCAGTCTCTAAAATATTTTGTCCTTTTTTAAATGAGGTCTCTCACTGTGTTGCCTGACTGGCCCTGACACCTTTGTTTATACCTTCCAGGTAGCTGGGAAGCATCTGCCTGGCTTTCCAGAGTATTGGTTCATTTGGCAGTATTGGTGATTGAACCCAGGGCCTTTGCACTGAACTATATCCCATCCCTTTATTTATTTTTTATTTTGAGGCAGCATCTTCCTAAATTTCTAAATTGTCCAGGCAGAGTTTGAAATTACAATCCTGCCTCAACCTCCAAGGATACTGGATTATAGGCGTGTACCACAGAGCCTGGATCCAAAGTGTCTTTTATAGCTACGTTGTTTGTTGGTGTTTGTTTCAGAGAGTTCAAACGAGATTGGTGTTTTGTTTTGTGTTTTTGAGACAGTCTTGCTACATAGTTCAGGCTTGCATACCCCAGGCAGGCCTTGAACTTGTGGCAATCCTCCTGTCTCAGCCTCCCAAGCACTGTGACTACAGGTGTACATCACCACACCAGGTTTCAAACTAGATTTTGAAAAGGGTTTTTGTTTGTTTGGTTGGTTTTTTGAGACAGGGTCTCACTATGTAGCTGAGACTGACCTGGAACTCACTAAGTAGTCCAGGCTGGTCTCAGACTCGCAGTGATTCTCCTGCCTCAGCCTCCCGAGTGCTGGGATTACAGGCATGCACCACCATGCCTGGCTTTGAAAGGGGATTTTTAAAAAATTTTAATTACCAGGCTGGATGTGGTGGTGCATTGTAGTCCCAATACTTGAGAGGCTGAGGCACATGGATTGCCCGGAGCTCAAGGTCATCTTGGGCTAGTAGTGAATTCAAGGCCAGCCTGAACTGCATGGTGAGACCTTGTCTCAAAAAATAAAGTTTAAAATTTTTAATAATAAGAAAACACTTTTACTAATCCTATAAAAAGAAAAAGAACAATATATAGGATATTTGCTAGTAAGAAAATAATTCACAATGAGAAGGTGGGAAAAGCTTTAATTTTAATGAGTCCTTTGAATTTTGAGAATGGAAATGTTTATGAATCATGAATCTGATTTTATGAAGGCAAGAATAAAAATATATTTATTTTATTTATTGGTTTAGGTAGTCAAGACCACCAAACATGGGTTAGCAATAACATGTCATGGCAGTGTTGGTATTACTGTTTTTTCTGTTGAGATCCTGACCTTCTATTTTATGAAAGATAAGTTGCATTTGCTGCAACAAACTTTTTGTTAGAAGCATAAAATAAGTGTCACTGATCTTGCAGTCCCACCCAACTCTTAAAACTGGAACTTTGTACATGACATCAGTAATTTGAATGATGGCTCATTTTAACTCTGAGGTTTGTGTTTTTGTAAAAGGTACAGGTGCAGTAAATGGAAGGAAAGAGGTGTGTGTTTGCTTGTGGTGCTGGGATTGAACACAAGGCCTGGTGCAAACGATGCACTCTTTATTGTTGAGCTACACCCCCACCCCCACCCTTGTTTAGTTTTAGATGGAACCCAAGGATGCCATACCACTGAGCTACATCTCCAGCCCTTTTTTTTTTTTTTT
>NW_022900925.1:36224624-36226544 GCF_012274545.1 Fukomys damarensis
TTTTTTTTTTTTTTTTTTTTTTTTTTGAGCCAGGTTCATGCGTAATTCCCCTGGCTGGCCTCAAATTTGTGATTCCTCACAAATTTGCCTCAACTTCCAGAGTAGCTAAAACTGTAGGAATACAGCATCACGTCCAGCTATAGAATGCTTTAAAAGAATGCCTTGAGGTCTGGGGAGACAGCTCAGTGGTAGAGCATTCCCACCAGAAAAAGAAAGAAAGAAAGGCAAGCAGACCAACTAGCCAGCCAGCCATAGTAGCCAATCTGATTTTAAAGAAAAGTTCCAAATACAATACTCTTTCCAGTAGTAATAGGTGCTTATGAATTCTGCTATATCCTAAGAACTACAAAAGTGAGGAAAAGGACTTTTTTTTTTTATACCGGGGATTGAACTCTGGTCCTTGCGCTTATAAGGCAGGTGGCAGAACCACTGCGCTAAATCTCCGGCCCTAGGAAAAGGACTTTTTATATAGAAAAATGTGGCTAAGGTACACAGTGTACTCTTTCACTGTACTAGAGACTAAATCTAGGGCGTTAGCATTGAGTATGTTACATCCTTAGACCTTTCTTAGAGTAAGGTACACACCTGTAATCCCAATACTTACAGGCTGAAGCAGGAGGACCACCATGAATTCGAGATCAACATGGGCTACATAGTGAATTCAAGGTCAGCCTGAACTATCTCAAAAACAAACAGGCAGGATCTTTCTAAGTTAGCCAAAGTAGGCTGCAAATTCTGATCCTCCTGTCTCAGAATCCCCAAAGTGCTGGAATGATAGATGAGTATGGCTAAGAATCTTGAAGGATTTAGCCAGTGGCACCATGCCTGCCTTGCAAGCTCAAGGTCCTGAGTTCGATCCCCGTTACCCCCCCCAATCTTGAATTTGAAATATTGATGCAGTTAACCAATTCTGCATGTAACTACTGCATATATCATTTCATATTAGTATGTAGATTTCTTTTACGTATATGTGGTACTGGGGATTGAACAAGGCAGGACTTTCTCATAAGGTCCATTTCACAGACCTTTTAATTTTGAGACAGTCTTCTGAAATTGCCTATGTTGAGTTTGAACTTGTCATCCTGCTTCAGCTTCCCAAAGTGCTGGGATTACAGGTGTGCACCACCATACCCAGGTCAAAGTGTGGCTGTCTGTAGATGGAATGATTTTGGTGTTGAAAGACATAAAAGCATTATGTCTTCCAAAAAGGGAAGGGACTACACTAAGACCATTCAGTATGTGTGTGGGGGACTGTCTAAAGAATTTATGAGCCAGGGCCAGGGATTTGGCTTAGTGGGCACTGCACCTGCCTTGCAAGTGCAAGCTCCTGTGTTCAATCCCCAGTACCCAAAAAGGGGGGGGCGGTTCGTGAGCCATGGGTGGTAGTGGCTAAGGGTCACAAACTGAAGCTAACCTGGGCAAGGTAACAAGATCCTGTCTCAAAGTTTAAAATAATTTTTAAAAGCAGGGTTGAGATATTGCTCAGAGTGAGGGTCTGGGTTCAATCCCCGCTACTACAAAAAACTTTTTTAGTTCTTGTTTGTTTGTTTGTTTGTTTTTGTACTGGGGATTCAACTCAGGACGTTTCGCTTGCAAGGCAGACAGCAGAACCACTGAGCTAAATCCCCAGCCTGCAAAAAACTTTTTAAAGAAAATAGTAGTTGTGGTGGTACCTGTCTGTAGTACCAGCTTTTAGGAGGCTAAGACAGAAGGGTTAGAAATTGGGGGCTAGCGCCTGGGCTATCTAGTGTTTAAGGCTGGCCTGGACTACATCTTGAGGCGCTGTCTGAAGAAACAAACAAAAAATCCAAAACAAAAAGTGTATGAGAAAACAAAGTGAACAAAATTGTTTTTATTGCATCTTAATTCTGATTCTGAAACTATATGTTAATTTCAGCTAGTGTAATTTTTTTTTTTTTT
>NW_022900925.1:36226829-36230194 GCF_012274545.1 Fukomys damarensis
TTTTTTTTTTTTTTTTTTTTTTTTTTTTTTTTTTTTTTTTTTTTGGTACCTGAAATCAAACTTGGTCCCTTTGTGCTTGCAAGGCAGGCGGCGAAACCACTGAGCTAAATCCTTGACCCTGTAATTATTTTTAAATATGTGATTTTTATCAGATTTTTTTCATATTGAAGTAAATTGTTAAAGGTAGAAAAAATAGAAATGATATTTTCTTCCATTATCAATTTCATTTTTCTTTTCTTCTTTTTTGGTTTTTTTAGACAGGCACATAGCAATCCTCCTGCTTCAGCTGCCTGAGTGCTGGGTTATAGGCATGCGCCTCCCTGCCCAGCTCATTTTTCATTTTATTTTATTTTTTTTATTTTGTATTTATTTATTTATTTTTTTGGTACTGGGGATCGAACTCGGGCCCTTGCTGCTTCCAAGGCAGGCGCCACAACCACTGAGCTAAATCCCCAGCCCTTCATTTTTCATTTTAAATTGAAGACTTTTTTTTCTTTTTTCTTTTACTTTTTGGTGCTATTATATCCATGTATCAGCTCCTCTATCTTTTTTTTTTTTTTTTTTTTTTTTTTTTTTTTGGTACTGGGGATTGAACTTGGGACCTTGCGCTTGCGACGCAGGCAGCAGTACCACTGAGCTAAATCCCCAGCCAGCTTTTCCTATCTTTGAAATGAAAACTAAATTTTATGTGAAGAACCTTTACAGAAAGACTACCGAAAGTTACATAAGGAATACACAATGTTCCTGTCTACTTTATCCTTTTTATTGCCTAAAGTGTCTTAAAGAATACAGGATGCAATCAGTAAATATTGGTTACTTGAATAAATGAATAAATAAAACTTCTGAAGGAGCCTAGCTTCAGGGTACCTTGAAATAATAGCATGTAGTTGAAAAAAACAGTTGACACATAAATGTCATAAAGCTTAGGATTTGTCTTCTTCAGTTAAGAGTCCCTTTGGAGGGCTGAGGATTTATCTCAGTTGTGTTGAGCCTGCCTTGCAAGCACAAGGTCCTGAGTTCAAATCCTGGTATGCCAGTGGGCATCCTTTGGGAAGAGAATGAAATTTAACTTTGATTTATTTTGGGTAGGAGTATAACCCAGGTATCAAATGCAAGTTCAACTTGGTTGATATTTCAAAGTCTTTTTTCATTTGTGGTCCACAATGCTTGAATTTCAACAGGCAAAGGCTGCCAAACCACCCACCTTTATTTTCTTCATGACATGGTTATTAATAGAAATCTTCCTGTTCTAAGGAGATCAATGTATACTTTCCTTAGCTATTTTAATTAACCATGTAGGCTTTTGTTTGTTTGTTTGTTTGTTCTTTGAGACAGGGTCTCACTATGTAGTTGAGACTGACCTAGAACTCACTATGTAGCCCAGGCTGGTCTCGAACTCACAGCGATCCTCCTGCCTCAGCCTCCCGAGTGCTGGGATTATAGGCGTGCGCCACCACACCTGGCCATGTAGGCTTTTATTTTTATTTATTTATTTTTTTTTTTCTCATTTTTGTGGTACAGAGGATTAAACCTAGAACCTTTGCCCTGAACTTCATCACAAGCCCCATTTTTTTCCCTTCACTACTGGGGATCAAACTCAGGACCTTGTGCTTGCTAGGCAGATGTTGTGTTACTGAGCTGCACCCCCAGTCTTTCAAGCCCATTTTTATTTTGAGACAAGGTGTTGCTGGGTTGCCCAAGCTAGGCTCTTCCTGCCTAGATCTCCAAATCTCCCAGGGTGCTGAGATTATAGGCATATGCTACCATACCTAGAGAAATCTTTTCTCTAGCACTATTTTTATAATGGCTTTTATTTGAGATTGGTTCTCACCATGTAGTTTAGGCTGGTGTGGGGCACACTGTGTTGCTTCCACTGACCTTGAACTTATAAGGATCCTCCTGCCTCAGCCCTCTCAGCACTGGGATTATAGGTGTGTCCCAACACATCTGACTATTAGCTGTTTTGTTTTGTTTTGTTTTGTTTTTGGTACCAGGATAGAACTCAGGACCTTGCGCTTAGGAGGCAGGTGCAGCAGGTGCAGCAGGTGCAGCATATGCAGTGCCACTGAGCTAAATCCCCGGCCCTCTATTGTCTTTTTTACCTGGAATTTACCAGATAAAAACTTCATTGGAGCCTGTATTATTCTTTTTTTTTTAATTGTTATTTTTTGAGATAGTCTCCCTATATGTAGTACATGATGGCTTCAAACTTGCAGCAGTCTTTCTGACTTTGCCTCCCAAGTATTGGGATCATAGGTGTGCACCACCATGCCCAGATATTTTCTTAAAGGCAGTATCTCTAAAAATACTAAGCTCTCTATAAAAAATAAACGATCTATACGAGCATTCAAATTTTGATTTTATATTTTACTGGAGCAATGCTTGGTTCTCCTTTTTTGGGGGGGTGGAGTAATTGATTGAACCCAGGGTCTTCACGCTGTTTTAAGACAGGATCTTACTGAGTTGCATAGGATGGTGTCAAACTTGGTGTCCTCGTGCCTCAGCTTCCCAAGTAGCTTGGACTCTTAACAGGCTTTTTTGTCGTTTAATTTTTAATACAAATGTGTAATATCAATGAAATAATTTTAAATATACTATCTTATGCATAAGGAGAAATATGATCATACTTAAAGTAATTTTTTGGGGTGGTACCGGGAATTGAACTCAGTTCCTTGTGCATGCAAAGCAAGTGCTGGAACCACTGAGTTACTTCTCCGGCCCCTTAAAGTAATTCATATAATTAAAATTTCAGGGCTGGGGATTTAGCTTAGTGATTCCACTGCCTGCCTCACAAGCACAAGGACTAGAGTTCAATCCCTGGGACCCCCCCAAAAAAAAACTTGAAAATGGGGCCAGGGTGTAAATCAGTGGCACTGTGCTTGCCTGGCAAGCACAAGGTCCTTAGTTCAATTCCTGGTACCAGGAAAAAAGAAACTTGAAACTAGACTAGGATTGTGACTCAGTGCTATAGTACTTGGCCAGCATGCAAGGCTGAGGGTTCCATCCCCAGAGATAACCACCAAAAAAAACCCAAAAAACTTAAAAGTTATCCATTAAGAAGTTAAATTTCGGGCTGGGGATTTAGCTCAGACTTTCTGCTGCCTGCCTTGCAAGCTCAAGGGCCCAAGTTCAATCCGTGGTACCAAAAATTTTTTGTTAAATATCTTTCTAAATGGTTAATATATAAATTCTATGTTCTTTGGTTAAAGACCTATAGTATTTACAGTGTACCTACAGATGAATCCCATCATCCTAAGTTCCAAGATACTAAACCAGATTCTAAAATTTGAACAGGACTCTGGCAACTTTTTGGGTTTTTGTTTGTTTTGTTTTGACATTTCTAATACTCTTTTTTTTTTTTTTTT
>NW_022900925.1:36230257-36271361 GCF_012274545.1 Fukomys damarensis
TTTTTTTTTTTTTTTTTTTTGGTACCAGAGATTGAACTCAGGTCCTTTCACTCGTGAAACAGGCGGTAGAACCACTGAGCTAAATTCCTTGCCCGTCTGGCACCCTTTTTAGAAAATGGCGAAAGTATGGCTAGGGATTTAGCTATTGGCACTGCACCTGCTTCACAAGCACAAGGTCCTGAGTTCAATTCCCAGTACCAAAAAAACGGTATTATTATGTGACCTAATTACCACATGTGAACCTGTGTATAGGTATAAATGGGAAACCAGGAACTACTGATGCTGATAGGGTGTACATCAGTACCAGATGTTTAAGTAGTGACTGATATACAGTCTCTCCTTTAGGTTAGACCTTCTCTATATCTACCACATCTTGGTCACTATATAAAGCTATATGTTTTTCTTAGTGCCTTACACGAAAGAGTAATGGCAATATTGTCAAAGGTAGTTTTACAGTCACCATTAAATTTTCAAGGTTTTTCATATATTGAAACTTATTGAAATAGGATTTGACCTTTATTGAAATTGTGTGCCCTTAACTTGTACATATCCTATCAAATACTTGTTTGTTCTTAAACTCGTAATAATTGTAGTTTTTCAGAAGGAATATATAAACTTTAGAGGAACAAACCCTAAATACAAAACAGACTAATCTTAACTTGAGTAACATTCATGAGGCAGTTTGGATACTTGGATTTTTCTTTTTCTTCTAGTAAAGCAGAAATAAGAAAATCTATTGCTGAATCATGAGGCATTAAAGCTTATAAAGAATATTCTGACATTTGAGAAATTAAGAATTTTTCCTCCCTAAATATCTTTAAAAATTTATATTGCATCCTGACTCAAGAGTTTTCTGGTAATAGATCTTGTTCTGGGCTAGAAAAATGTGAGTACAGATTATAATGTTCATCTCTACCGGTAACTCAATAGGAAGTTTCAAGTGATCATTTCGTCCTCTGTTGATCACTCCTGTTCTAGTTAATGTGGTACAAACTAACCTAGATTCTGTTGTTCTTTCAGATTTATGGGGGTTTAAAATAATAAAATCTAGTTAGAAGTATAGCTCTTGAGATTGTGTTCTTACATTTTGAATAAATGGTATCTATTATGGAAAAAAATGATAATTTCACACAAAGGGCAGCAGTATTGTTTAAAAAGATATATTGCAAGAAATTGATCTGTTTCTTATGAAACAGAGTTGGTACAAAGCATCTGTTTTCTTATTACCATCTATCAGAAAAAGAGGACCTTGGAGGAGTGGTTAGGATTCTGAGATCCTTTTCAACCTTCTGATAATGGAAGGAGTGGAGTTTCTTTATAGGCATGAAATAGGTCCTGCACTATAGATGTTTTATCTTTTCTGAGGACTTAGATGGCACATGCTCATGAATAAATCGTTATGGTTGAAAAAAATTTGATCCAAAATTGACTTTTCTGATTTATTCCAGAAAAGCTATCCTTTCTTTTTTTCTTCCCCCACCCTAACTACTGTAATTTGATAGTTACCACATGATCCTTCTGCTACCAGCTGCCTTAATGATTCTGAAATAGTTGCTTGAACTCTCTCCTTAGATTTTTTTGTTTGAGATTTACTTATTTTGTCTGGTCGGAGACACTTATATTCTACTTTTTAAAAAGTAGAATACTTTAGTACAAAGGGTAATTGAAATATAGAGTGATTTTTTTATTTCTTTTTCTTTTTTCTTTTGAGACAGGGTTCACTGTGTAGTTCAGGCTGGCCTTGAACTCACTGTGTAGCCCTGGATGGGCTTGAACTTGTGTCATTCCTCTTGCCTCAGCCTCCCAAGTGCTGAGATTGGAGGTGTGTGCCACCAATCCTGGCCAAACATTTAAATTGTTAAAAAATTTGCTACACTAGAAGACACATTGCTTTTTTTTTTTTTTTTTTTTTTTTTGTACCAGGGAGTGAGCTTGGGATATTCCACTCGTGAGACAGGTAGCAGGACCACTGAGCTAAACCTTGGCCCGACACATTGCTGTTAATCCCACTCAAAGTACTCCCCACTCTTTGAGTGAACACACTTATTCCATTATTCTTGGCCACTTTCTGAAGCAGATCTGGAAGTTTTCTTTCATGAAAATCTCTATGAGATGTGATAAAAAATGTGAATATGGTGAATGCTGCCTTCTACAGAAAGGCAGGCTTATAAAAACATTACAGTGAGTCTTTATCATATTCACCGAATCAGCCACCTGAAAATCTCTATGAGATGTGATAAAAAATGTGAATATGGTGAATGCTGCCTTCTACAGAAAGGCAGGCTTATAAAAACATTACAGTGAGTCTTTATCATATTCACCGAATCAGCCACCTATGACTTACCACTTCCCCAAGGTCAAAATGACCATGAAATGTGAAGTTTGAATTGATTCCGGACATTGAGGAAATTATGACAGCGCAACAAAGATGCAAAAGAGGACTTCCAGAACGGCTTCAAAAATTTGCAAGAACAATTGGATAAGTGTGTTTGAAGCATGTGGAAGGAGTGTTTTGAGAGGGGGTTAGTTTTTTTTTTTTTTTTTTTTTTTTTTTTTTTTTTTTTTTTTTGGTACTGGGGATCAAACTCTGGTCCTTGAGCTTGCGAGGCAAGTGGTGGAACCACTGAGGTAAATCCCTGACCGATGACAATGTGTCTTTTACTATAATACTTTTTTTTTCTTTATTTCTTTTTTGACAAAGTCTGGCTATGTAGTTCAGGCTGGCCTTGAAGTCACTGTGTATCCCAGAGTGTCCTCAAACTCACAGTGATCTGCATTTCCAACTTAGCTAGATTTGCGTGTGTGTTCTCGGCCAGTTACATTTTTTATTTTGAGACGGGGTCACTAAATTGTGTAAGCTGGGCTCGACTTGGGATCCTTTTGCCATAGCGTCCCAAGTAGCTGAGATTACATGTATGCAGATGTAGAAGGATCAGAAGTTGGAGCCCAGTCTGGGCAACTTAGTAACCAGTGAGCTCCTATCTCAAAGTTTCTTTTTTCCACATTTTCCCCACATATTCAGTAATACAGTAGTGCTGAATTGTTTAGCTCATTTATTATTTAAATCTTTGTTGGTTACAGTATAGAATAGATAGCAGTGTGGTGTAACATGACACACGCCTGTAATCCCAACACTTGGAAGGCAGGAGTACAAGGCCAGCCTGGGCTACATAGTGAGTTCAAGGCCACCCTGAACTCCATAGTGAGATCATATCTCAAAAAAACAACAGTGTCCAGTAAGGTTGGTAAATTCCATGAGTTTCAAAAATTACTTCCTATGGGGCTGGGGATTTAGTTTAGTGGTGCTGCTGCCTGCCTCATAAGTGCAAGGCCCTGAGTTTTACCCCCATACCAAAAAAAAAAAAAAAAAAATCCATCTTATTTCCTCTCAATAAAACCCAACTAGAATTTCAGGAAAGACAGTAAAAGTTTGATAAAAGGACAATAAGTGATATCCTAGTTTTTAAACTTTCTTTTTTTATATTATAGGTTTTTTTTCCTTAAAAATCTTTGTAATGCTTTATACATTGTAACTTCCTTATAAAGTTGTATTTGCGTATCCTTTAAGTAATTGCAATGTTTTTCTTTCTTCATTTAGTCCAAAAGAAACTCTTCCTTCAAAACCTGTAAAGAAAGAGAAGGAACAGAGGACACGCCATTTACTCACAGACCTTCCTCTCCCTCCTGAGCTCCCTGGTGGGGATCCATCTCCCCCAGACTCTCCAGAGCCAAAGGCAATTACACCACCTCAGCAACCATTTAAAAAGAGACCAAAGTGAGTTTTTGGAGAGATCTGTTCTTAATTACAGCTTTCCCTCTTACTTTTGGACTAAGTCTTACATGTTTCTTCCAGTCTATACCAGTAAAATCATAGAAGTTTTGTCCTATAAAGTATATTTTTTGTTTTTATGGCCAAAAGCCTTTCTAGGAAGGTCTGTTCATCTACACCCACAGATACCTAGCTAGATATGGTATGTTTTGTTTTTAAAGAAGTTGAATATTTTATTTATTATTGTGCTGAAAAGCTGTTGTTTCAGTATATAAAAACAGCCCCAACCATTACAGTCTGTTGTAAAATTAAGGAAGTATTGTTCTTCATCTGACATTATGCACTTGACACACATAGTCCTATACCCCCGATTATTTCCAAGAAGATCATTTTCAGTATTTCCACACAAATCCAAGGAGAAATGTAAGTTATGCTATGATGTAAGGGTTATGATAACATTGTTATCCGTGAATTATGTAATTTGTATAACTAGTTTTTACCATGGATAATTTCATGAATTTTGAATATCAGAATGTACAGTTTGCTGGGCATGGTAGTGCACACCTGTAATCCCAGCTCTTGGGAGGCTGGGCCAGGAGGATCTCTGGGAGTTCAAGGCCAGCCTGGGCTCCATAGTGAGACCCTATCTCAACCACCCCCCACAAAAAAAAGGTGCCGGTGGATGTGGTGCCCACCTGTAGTCCCAGCATTTGGGGGACTGAGGCAGGAGAATTGCCACGAGTTCAAGGCCAGCCTGGACCACTCAGCAAGATCCTGTATCAGTAAAAATAAAAATCATAAGGGATATATAAAGATGGTGTTATAAAAAACATTGTGTGTATCTACAGTCACTGGGGAGTTAAGGGGTGTTTCTGTCTCGGAGCAGTGTTGAGAGCCATTTCTTTTCCATTGATTCAGTATTACCAAAAGATGTTATCTCAAGTCTTCTGTCCACCACTAATTGCAGACACTGCTGGAAGAAGTCACTTCACACTAGTTTATTTTGGGTGCCATTTCACTCCTAAATTGATTGCACCTATGTCTCATAATCTTCTTTGCTCATGCGCTCATCTAGTTCTGAAGAGTCACTGTCATCTTGATGAGCCAGTCATCTTGCTAACAAAATTTGTTAACAAGCCCTTGATTTTGTCCAAGTGTTCATTAATTTCATTTCTATTCCGGACAGGAAAATAGAGTTTACTAGCAGGTTTCATACTTTCCAAAGTGCCAAACTCATCATGCTTTTTCAATTTTGTCCCAACTTCAGGCAGACTATAGTAAATACTCCCATAGCTTCCTGTGAAAAGTTGCCAATTCCCATTGTTTCAGTACTATTTTCTGTTATCCACTCATGTTTCTCTGAATTTATGCAGTCCGAGCAGAGCTGGCACAGTTGCATTGGTCAGGATGTGGGGGGTGCTAAGGCCCCACATGGGCTATAGGCTATGGTGTGCGCCCTCCCAGGCACTTGTAGTGTCATGTTCGCAGATTTTTTTATAAACAGGGTCTCCATGTAGTTCACGCTGACCTTGAACTCTATATATAGCCTAGGCTTGCCTCAAACTCATGGCGATCCTCCTCTGTCAGCCTCCTGAGTGCTGGGATTACAGGTGTGTGCCACCACACCTGGCTTAACTTTTAGCATTTTTCTGTTAATAATAAAAATAGTTACCACTTAATTGAGCATATGTTATGGCCAGAGATCTTTTTTTTTTCTTCTTTTATGGTAACCCTTGAATGTAGAGATTCTTTGCCTCTTATAGTTGAAGCCAGTGTACTCAAGTCGGAAGTAAGCAACAAATCTATTATTTAATCATTTTAGTCATTGAGAGACTGTTTATCGTATAATTTTATTTCTGCTATTTCAATAATAATAAAATATAGGAACTGGTGGAGTCATTATTTAAAATGTTTTTGTTTTTAGAATTTGTTGTCCTCGCTATGGAGAAAGACGACAAACAGAAACCGACTGGGGGAAACGCTGTGTGGACAAGTTTGACATTATTGGGATTATTGGAGAAGGAACCTATGGTCAAGTATATAAAGCTAAGGACAAAGATACAGGTAAACATTTGTCCAACCTGGGCTTGAACTTATGGTTCCTATTTGTTAGCAAATAGGAGAAAATTTGAATATAAAATGAAGTGTTTGAATTTGGTGTATGTATAATTTTTTATTTTATTTTATTTTTTTTGTACCAGGGATGGAACTCGGGTCCTTGCACTTGGCAAGGCAGGTGGCAGAACCACTGAGCTAAATCCCCAGCCCATACTGAGGTTTTTTGTTTTTTTGTTTTTTGGGGGTTTTTTTTGGTACTGGGGATTGAATTCAGGACCTTGGGCTTGTGAGGCAGGCGGCAGAACCACTGAGCTAAATCCCTGGCCATACTGGTATATTTTAATCTAACATTTTTAGATAGGGTTAACTGAATATTGAGTTAATAACTCCATGCCTTCAAAAAATAAAAGACAAGAAAGGGAACATCCAACCTGCAGTAAAGTGCTTACCATATACAGTGTCCTAAATTTAATCCCCAGCACCAAAAGAAAAAGGGACCATAAGGATTTTTTAAAATAAAGATAGAAAAATAGATATCAGGTGAGAGGAAGGACAAACAAAACTGATTCATGATGATGACTGAAAAATGCTAATTAATAACAATGGTTTGAATTTGTTTTGACAGGAGAACTAGTAGCTCTGAAGAAGGTGAGACTGGACAATGAGAAGGAGGGCTTCCCAATCACAGCCATACGTGAGATCAAAATTCTTCGTCAGTTAATCCACCGAAGTGTTGTTAACATGAAGGAAATTGTCACAGATAAACAAGATGCACTGGATTTCAAGAAGGACAAAGGTAATACCAAAGAATCATATTTCTACAGTGTAGATTGGTATAATTTTATTTTCCAGTACTGTGATTTGAACCTATGGCCTTTGCACTAAACTACATTTACAGTTCCTTTTGTTGTTGTGTTTGGTCGATAGGGTCTTGCTAAGTTAGTAAGTTTTCTAGGTTGGTTTCAAATTTTAGAACTTTGTGCCTCAGCCTCCCAGAGTGCTGGGACTTGTGCACCACCATGTTCAGCTTTTATATGAGATTTTTATGTGTATGTGTGTTTTTTTTTTGTTTTTCATTTTTTTGCTACCAGGAATTGAACTTGTCCTTGAGCTTGCCAGGCAGGTACTGCACTGCTGAGCTAAATCCCCAGCATATGTGAGATTTTTAATACGTTGTAATAAAGTGTTGTTTTTTTGTTTTGTTTGGGGAGGGTTGTTTTGATTTTGGTACCGGGGATCGAACTCGGGTCCTTGAGCTTGCAAGCAAGAAGGCAGGCAGCAGAACCACTGAGCTAAATCCCTGGCCCTGTAGTAAAGTGTTAACTTCTTGTTATCTATACCAGATGTAATGCTGGTAGATTATTTTTATGCTGAATAATACTCATTTTCTCAATTGTCTATTCTTCGTTGGTGTACTTGGTTTATCTTTAAAATTTCTGTTGGCTAGATAGGATCTGCTGTAACTCCTAATAAAACTAGCAGCTAAACAATGTAAGATTATCTTCTAATCAACCGTTCCTAGTTTTTTGTTTTGTTTTTCATTGAGTTTTGTTTCGCCTTTCTATTTTGTGTTTATGTGTGAGAATCCATCCTAGGGCCTCCTACATGCTAAGCACATGCTCTTACCACTGAGCTAAATTCGCAGGTCCTCTAATTTGTGTGTGTGTGTGTGTGTGCGTGTGTGTGTTTTCCTAGTTTTTTGTTTTGTTTTTCATTGAGTTTTGTTTCGCCTTTCTATTTTGTGTTTATGTGTGAGAATCCATCCTAGGGCCTCCTACATGCTAAGCACATGCTCTTACCACTGAGCTAAATTCGCAGGTCCTCTAATTTGTGTGTGTGTGTGTGTGTGTGTGTGTGTGTGTGTGTGTGTGTGTGTATTTTTTGTTTCTTTGTTTGGAGTCGGAGTCTCACTGTGTAGTTCAGGCTGCCCTGGAATGCACTCTGTGGCCCAGGCTGACCTGGCACTTGTAGCAATCCTCCTGCCTCAGCCTTTCTTGGGATTACAGGTATACACCACCACACCTGGCTTAGGTCCTCTAGGTTTTTAGAGGCTTTTCTTTAAAATTACAAAACAATGATGGAAATTAAAATCCAGGTTCACGAGGCTGAGTCTG
Source organism: Fukomys damarensis (assembly GCF_012274545.1). Classification (NCBI taxonomy): domain Eukaryota; kingdom Metazoa; phylum Chordata; class Mammalia; order Rodentia; family Bathyergidae; genus Fukomys; species Fukomys damarensis. Next base: position 36,238,199 of record NW_022900925.1, read on the forward strand.
AAGGATCACAAGCATGAGCCCACCATGGGTTCAGAGTCTTAGCAAGACCCTGTCTGAAATAAAAGGGCTGGAGTAGTATGCTCAGTGCACAGATCCTGGGTTCAATCCCCAGGACTGAAAATACAACACAATACTCAGATTAATTTACATCATCTCTTCTAGCTATTCTCCTTATACATCCATATTTTTATACTGATATAGTTTAGAATTCAAAGGTATTCCTAGAAAGTTTTTTTTTTAATCAGGTCATATGGTTTGCTTTCATAGAGTTATAACTTTTAAGATAAAAACACTTTGTGGGGAGGGGTTTGAGACAGGTCTCACTATGTGGTTCGGATTCCCGTGGAACTCACTATGCAGCCCAGGCTGGTCTCAAACTCACAGCAATCCTTCTGCCTCAGCCTCCTGAGTGCTGGGATTACAGATGTGCACCACCACGCTGAGCAGAAGCACATTTTCATACTTAATGTTGAAGTAATTCATACATGACATCATCCAATCTTATAACAAATCTGAAGAAGATTTAAACGTGGGCAGTCAAAGATAGAGTTATAGGTATCTGTGAATATAGTCTGGAGTTTTTGAAAATGAAGTCTATAAAACAAAAAAGATTAAAGGTAAAGTTAAACTGGACTTGTTTACTGAGCCTTAAGGATGGCGACACTAGAAGAGTAGCAACCCTAATTTCATAGTTTTAAAGCAAATAAAAGAAATTCTGGTATATAGGTAAATGTGTAAAGTTTAGATCTAAAAAGAATTAAGACTACTAGGTATATTCTTTGGTGTATATAATCTTTATTTTACACAGTAATACATAACTAGTTTCTGTAAGGATGCAGAAGAAAATATTAATTGGTTACTTTTGGAGAGGGACTTTTCATCCATGGCATTCTGTGCTATAAAATCATTTATTGTATACTACTTATATTCACCTTTTAAAAATCACAGTAAGAAGGGCTGGGGATTTGGCTCAGTGGTTCTTCCACCTGCCTCACAAGCGCAAGGTCTCAAGTTCCATCCCTGGTACCAAAAAACAAAAAAAAGCCTGGTGTGCTAATGGATGCGTGTAGTCCCAGCTACTCAGTAGGCAGAAGCAGGAGGATAACAGCCCAGGAGTTTGGGCTAGCATAGGCAAAATAGCAAGAGCCTGTCTCAAAAACAAATAAAAACAGAATAGCATCCCTTGAGCCATCTTTCAGCATAACTCTTTGTGATACAACTTTTGGTTTTATTTTGGTGTTAGGAACTGAACCCAGGGTCTCCCGCATGCTGAACATGTACTGCAGCACAAAGATACACTCCCAGCCTGATTTATTTTCTTAATATAGCTTCTTAGACATAGAATTACTTAAAGAGGTTTTTGTATTTAATGTCAAATTGCTTTTAAGAAAGATGGTAGCAATTTATGTCCCCTCAGTGATGCCTCACCCACTGTGTCCTCCCTAACACTGAACACCGTCTTGGCACCAGTGACATTGTTGTCAGTGATGACCGCATCCATAACACCCTTATGCTGTCTATCCTAGGTGTCCTGGACAGTGAAATTACCTAAAAATGCATCTCACAGTGTATCCCAAGAGTTAAGTGATATGTGATTGTGTATATATTTTTAAAAATTGTCACCTAGCCAGATAGGTGAAATGTACTCTTATTTTGGATTGCATTCCACATATTTCTTCTTGCTTGGTTGGTTGGTTGGTTGATTTTGAAGCAATGGAGATTGAACCCGGATCCTTTGCATCAAGCTACATCGACAGTCTTTTTTAATTTTTCATTTTGAGATAGGGTCTTGCTAAGTTTGTAAGTGGCCCAGGCTGGGCCCAAACTGGGGATCCTCCTGCCTCAGCCTCCTAAAGTGCTAGGATTACAGGAAAATGCCACTATTCTTGCTTTAGGTCTAGTATTTCTTACATTAGAGTGTTTCTTACTTTATTTACAGTGTTTGCCTTTGTCATTTCATTCTCCCAAAAATGAAAAGATAGTCTGCATTTCAAACTGTTTACAACTACTTCTTGTCCCTTTTATCTACTTAAGAATTTCAGAGGTTTAATTAGGTGTTCACCTTTTTTTCAATTCTAAAGTACTGTAAATTTCACTGATGGTTTATGCCAAATACACTGTACTGACCCTAGCATATTATGTGAGTCCTGTTAACTGAGGTAAAGACCTTTACAAAAGTAGTCCTAAACAATATGTAATAAATGGATGCGATTGCCTTACAAATAAGACTGTATTTATGACAGGCAGCAGTCTGGATTTAGCCCAGTGTCTGTAATTCACTAATTTAGATCATCAAAAGTCTTTTAATACAACCTAACCATGACATTTGTTCCCTCAGAAGGTAAACAATCCAAAGAGCCCTCCCTGGATTCAGTCAGAAGATTTAATTCAAGTATAAATTACGTTATTTATTATTACAAAGGACAAATTATTTAACTATTCTTACTTTTCGTTTTTTCATCTGTAAAATTAAGGGATTATTCCAGAAAGCCTTATGGTCACCTCTAAAATTACATTAAAATTTGAGGTATTGTGATTTCAGCATTCTTTTTTCTTATTTTTATTTTTTTTCATTTATGTAGGTGCCTTCTACCTCGTATTTGAGTATATGGACCATGACTTAATGGGACTGCTTGAATCTGGTTTGGTGCACTTTTCTGAGGACCATATTAAGTCATTCATGAAACAGCTAATGGAAGGACTGGATTACTGTCACAAAAAGAATTTCTTGCATCGGGACATTAAGTGTTCAAACATTTTGCTGAACAACAGGTAATAAAGTAACCACATAAGATTATATACTTCTTTCTCTTCTGAGTTACAGCTAGTTAATTGGGAATTATCAGCAGACCTAATAGTACAAGGGTTTCCTGTTATGTATATCTGATGTCTGTACATTAGAAACACAATTTGTAATAGAGGTACTCTGATCTGCTAGGCCTCTAGATTTAGAGTGTTGGAAGTAATTAATGGTGATTGGATTTTTTTTTTTAAATTACAAGTATTATAGGGAATCACTCAGATCCTGCAGGAGTAATGAGAGCTTTTTGCCATAGTGGGTAATGTCTCAGCTCTATTCAAATTTAAATACATATTGGATTCTTGGTAATATTCCCGTTGTTGAATGGAGAGAACCATCTTCCTCCTTTATCTACTCTGCTTTTTTTTTTTTTTTTTTTTTTTTTTTTTTTTTTTTTGGGTACCAGGGATTTAACTTGGGACCTTGTGCTTGAGAGGCAGGCAGTGGAACCACTGAGCTAAGAGTTAACAAATTGTAGTTGGTATTGGCCTTTCTGTCCTACAGCTCCAGGTTTTAATAGAGTGAACATTTAGGAGGCTGGTATGAAGTCTTCAGATGGTTTTATTGTATGTCTTCTTCCTTTTTGGTTATTGCTTACACTGCATTGGTGATATCAGATACCTGATGCACATTAGCCTTTGTTAGTAGCCCTATCTGTTGAAAGGTAAAGATAAAATCTGGTACCATGAAATCAAAGCAAATGCTGATAACTTGTTTATCCACATCCATTTTCATCTGAATTAATCATTATTTTAAACATTACTACTGTTCATTCCTATGTAACAAACATGTAAGTTAAGAATATAGTATAATTAATGATACATTTCCTATCTTTATAAAGGGGGTCAGCCAGCCATTCTGATTGCCTGAGATTGTTCTTGTTTTATGATGAAAAAGTCTCTTAGAAATGGGCGCTCCTTAGGGAGCTTGGGCTGGTGGGAAGCTGTACAAATTAATTGTTCACTTCAGCAAACATTTATTAAGCCTGATTTTCCCCCTTGATGTTGGGAAAACTTAGAAAGATATAGCCTTGAGGAATGGATAGGAATTTATCAGAAATATTGACAATGGTGGTCAGATTTCTAGGAGAAAGACATTGTATGCACAAAAGCATATAACTACGGAAAGAGCATGTTATGCCTGAAAACCGTAAGCATGTCATTATTTGTGAAACAGGGAGAGTAAAGCACATAATGACAAGATATAAAGCAGCATGGTTACTGGAAGCCAATTTAAGGATCTTGTAAAGGATCTTGTAAACCCTACAAAGGAGCTTAAATTTTTTCTGTACATGACAGGGAGCCATTGAAGAGTTCTGATCCAGGTTTTTGTTTGTTTGTTTGTTTTTGTTTTTTGGTACCAGGGATAGAACTCTGGTCCTTGTGCTTATGAGGTAGGAGCAAAACCACTGAGCTAAATCCCCAGCCCCAGTTTAATTTTAATTGTATGAGTACTGTCTTATTTTAAATTGTAGTTAAACACCTTTATTAAGACAGAACATGTAGCTGGGGATTTAGCTTGGTGGTTCTGCCACCGGCTTCGCAAGTGCAAGGTCCTGAGTCAATCCCCCTTACCAAAAAAAAAAAAAAAAACTGAACATGAGGCAGGCATGGTGGCATGCGCTGGTAATCCCAGCAGTTGAGAGGCTGAACAGGAGGATCGCCACAAGTTCGAGGCCAGCCTAGATTACCTAGTGAACTCAATGCCTACAAAGCAAGACCCTGTTTCAAAAAAAACCAAAACAGAACATGATGGTTAAAGGTTGATTTTTGGGCCAGGGTGTGGCATATAGCCATAATCCTAGCTACTCGGGAGGTTGAGGTGTGTGGATTGTGAGATCAACACTGACCTGGGCAATATAGTGACAGCTTGTCTCAAAAACAGGAAAACAAAAAAAATTCATCTTTTCTCATGTTCTTTGTGACTCTCAGAGTCGAAGGTTCATAAATCTGTATCCATAATAAATCCTTCAAGAATTTGATGCTGGCTGTCATCTTGCAACTTTTTAGCCTGAAGTTTTTATATACTTCAGTTCCCTTTGCTCTTTCTTGGAGGGGTGGCTTACACAGCAAGGAGTACTTGCAGCTCTGCAAGTGTCCTTTCTGGTGGGACCCCTTCCAGGCCCGAATATCCTGCAGTTAGGACACTTGAGGTTCAAAACTAAGCTGAACTAAGCTGAACTGAGGGATGGCTACAGGGCTAGGAAGAAAGAGCAGCTGACATAAGTAGAGAAGAGCAGGATTGGGCTCTGCATTGTTCATTATATTTTTACTACACAAATAAAAATAAGATCAGAGCGTTTGAGATGTAGAGATCTGTTTAGAAACTGCTCTAATGATCACTGTAAGAACACTTTAAGAGCCTTGTACGGTGGCACGTGCCCATAATACCAGCTGCTTGGGAGGCTGAAGCAGGAGGACTGCAAGTTCCAAGCCAGGCTGAGCAACTTACTGAGACTTGTCTCAAGATAAAAATATTAAAAGGGGTAGGGATGTAGTTTAGTGGCAGATTGTCTGAGGGTTTAATCCTTAATACCAACATGCACATGATATATATGGGCTTGGTAGTTTGATGAGTAGACTTCAGTGAGTGAATGATGAGAATGAGGAAGAGAAGGTAGGACTTAAAATTTGTGATGTGAGAAACTACCTAGGTGTGTAGCACCCAGTCATTGCATAATACAGAGGAGTGGGGTGGGTGATGTGAAAAGCAGTTTCTTGTAGGTTCTGTTCTGCATCCAGGGTAGTGATGTCTAACAGGTATGGTCATGTGGGAACTCTGACTAGCAATATAGATTTTGAAGTTAAAAAATATAGAAAAGATGTCAAAAATGGAAACTAAGGCCAGATGTGGTGGCACATACCTGTAAATCTCAACACTTGGGAGGCTGAGGCAGAAGGATTGCTGCTAGTTTAAAGCCAGCCTGAACTATATAATAAGAGCTTGTTTAAAAAAAACAGAAAAAGAAAATTGGCCAGAGAGTGAGCTCATTGGCGCTGTGTCTGTCTTGCAAGCGCAAGGTCTTGAGTTTGATCTCCAGTACTGCAAAGAAAAAGAAAAAGAAAGGAACCTAAGAGAAATGAACAGAGAGATAGAAAATAAAATGAACACTGTCATTGTAGGCTAATGAAGTTTAAGTAAACAGTCATAGTGTCAGAATTTAAGACCTAAGAGAAGTTCTGCAAGTAAGATGCTAGAGGTGACATTAATGTACGGTGAAGGATAAGGGAATATGTAGCACAATTAACAGGATGATAGTGGTAGATATGTTTATTTACTTGCACTACTGGGGGATTGAACTCAGGACCTTGCACATGCTAGGCAAGTGCTCTACCACTGAACTATGTCCTCAGTCCATTTTTATAATTTTATTTTGAGACAATTTCTTATTAAGTTGCCTACGCTGGCCTCAAACTTGCAGTCTCCCAAGTATCCCCCCAGACGGGGGAATTACAGCTATATGTCACCATACCACACACAGCTGGACCTGTGTTCAGTTCTCTTGGGAGAGCAGAAAAGATAAATTGTCTCCTGATCCAGAGTTGGGAACCTTTGGGTTACATATATCAAAAGATCATAAGTGAAGGGAACTTGAAATCAGTAGTTTGGCTAATCCGCCAGTGGTCCAGGCTGGTTAGAGAAGGAAGTGTAGTGTGAGGGAGGGCAAAACTGGGAAGAAAAGGAGGTGTCAAGTACTTGTAGATCTTGTCACAAGTCGGTTTAAAACTGTGGGCTCAGGAAGGATTGCTTACATTTCCCTGTATAGAGAATATGTTCCTACTATGACTTGGGACATAATAAACAACATGAAATATTTCTGTTCTGTTTCATGTTGCCAAAATTTACCAATACTTCCACACTTCTTATCTCATAAGAGCATAATTGGGAGGAGAAACAAGTAGTCAGTAAAAGTGCTATCTCAACTTTCTGTAGTAGGCTAATTTCATTCATATTTCTTGTTTTTAGTACTTAGCGTGAGCCAGGAAGGAAATAAGATAGGCACTGGTGATTATTAGATCTGGTCTCTTTTATATCTGTTGCTATTTTAACTTTAGTATCACCATGCCCTGTTTTAAGAGTTGATTTAGTGAAGGATTTCATTGCTCATAGTTATTTTGTTTTGATATTTTTATCCCATTGCTCATACTTTGGGGAGCATCTCCTAGCATAGCCCCTTCTTTCTACTGTCTCATTGTTCTGCCTCATTTGGGCTATCAAGCACCAGAGATACTCCCAGCCCTCATGAAAGAGTAAGTTGGCTTTTCATATCAGCAAAACTATAAATATAACTAGATAGGCTGCATGAATTTAGATAAATATCATTGTTCCAAATCAGTTAATAAATGGGTTTTCAGTTTTTAGGGTTTTTTGTTTTTTTTTTTGTTTTTGTTTTTTTAGACAGAGTCTTGCCTAAGGCAGGAGGATTGCAAGTTCAGGCCCAGCCTGGACAGATAAGCAGATAAGTAATGAACGGTGATGTGGCCCAGTGCAAAGGCCCTCGGTTCAATCCTCATTACCAAGAAAAAAACAAAACAAAACAAAAACTTAACATAAGTAAATTACAGACATCATTACATTTGAGGCTAGTCTGAAGAAAGTATTTCCAGTAGCTTTTAATAGCCAGTTAATTTTTTATATTTTTTCAATTATGTAAGAAGTGTTTTTTGTCACTAGTTTGTTCACACCATAATCAGTCATTAGATATGTTAGACTTCCTAAATCTCTTTTAATCTAGAACTGCATTGTTGTCTACCCAAAAAATTAAAGAAATGTATAGACTATATATTCAGTCAGGCACAGTGGCACACACCTGTAATCCCAGATACTTAGGAGGCTAAGGCAGGAGAATTGCAAGTTGGCGGCTAGTCTTGGCAACTTAGCAAGGCCCTGCCTCAAAAATAAAAAAGGGTTGCGAATGTTACTTCAGCACTCCCTGGATTCATTCCCCACTATTGCCATACTAAAAAAGCAAAAAGTCAAATCCAGAAATGCAGTATGGCATTGGGTGTAGTGGTGCATTTCTGTAATCCCAGCAATCGGGAAGCAGAGGCAGGAGGATCGCCATGAATTTGAGGCCAGCCTGGGCTACATAGTGAGTTCAAGTACAGCCTGAATTACCCAGCAAGATCCTGTCTCAAAAAACAAAAATGCAGTAATGGTCTTTTAATAAAAAGCCTGAGGCAGCCAGGCGTGGTGGCACACGCCTGTAATCCCAGCACTTGAGAGGCTGAAGCAGGAGGATCTCTGGGAGTTCGAGACCAGCCTGGGCTACATAGTGAGTTCCAGGGCAGTCTCAACTACATAGTGAGACCCTGTCTCAAAAAAAAAAAAAAGCCTGAGGCATTGTAAACTGGGATAATCAAAAGAGGCTTAATTGGTGAAAGTGATAATTATGAATAGGAAGAAAAGAACAGAGGTAAAAATTGTTTTTTGTATTTCTTTTAACTCCTGAATTGGCTCCTTTTTTTTTTTGAAGTGTGGTTTGGGGACCACTGCCATTACTACAAAATAATTGTTTTTTCTTTTACAGTGGACAAATCAAACTAGCAGATTTTGGACTTGCTCGGCTCTATAACTCCGAGGAGAGGTAAGGCATTCATCAGAATTACAAGTGGAAAGGATCCCTTGAGCCTAAGTGTCCAGGGTCAGCCTGGACAATGTAGACCTTTGTTTCAAAAAAAGTGTATTTTAAAAAAAGGCAAAATTACATGTGGGAAATAGGAAAGAATCCTTTCATTCTTTTTTGGGGGGGAACTGGGGATTGAACTCAGGACCTTACACTATTGAAGCAGGTGACGGAACCACTGAGCTAAATTCCCAGCCCCAAGAATCATTTCATTCTTGAGTAGTGTTGAATATGTAGCTCAGTGGCGCCACTCCTGCCTGGCAAGCACCAGGCCCTGAGTTCAATTCTGGTGCCCCACAAAAAGCCCTTTTTCTCTTTTTATTTATTTATTTTTTGGTACCAGGGATCAAACTCTGGTCCTTGTGCTTGCAGTGCAGGCAGTGGCACCACGGAGCTAAATCCCCAGGCCCTTTTATTCTTGAGTATCTTAGTATTCTTCAAATGGCAGTACCTGTCAGAGTTCCATAATTACCTGAAAATGTTGCCACATGGATTTTAGAAATTAAATTCTGTCTAAATTATTGAATTAGCCCTTGGCTTAAATAAGTCAACCCAAATTGGAATAAAAGTTGTTTCATCTCCCATTTCTGTCTCCCACTTTTAGACAGTTAGATTCATGTGGAGCTGTTTTAATAATCTCATCTTCAATTGGCAGCTATGTCTGTTTGCTTTTTCACCAAAGCCCATTGTAAATTTACATGTAATGGTTTTACATTTCAGTCGCCCTTACACAAACAAAGTCATTACTCTGTGGTACCGACCTCCAGAGCTGCTTCTGGGAGAGGAGCGTTATACACCAGCCATAGATGTTTGGAGCTGTGGGTAAGTAAGGTTCTCTAACTTTTTTTTCCAGCAACTAACGGATTATTGCTTTATTACCCATTTTCTTTCTACATGGGCTTTTTACAGTTCTTCTTAGGTTCAAAACGGTGGGCATGCTTGTTCTGTTCAGTATTTTTTGATATCTGAGATAGGCTTTTTTAAAAAATACTTCTTTAATTTCTCAATTGTCTTTTTTTTTTAACTTTGTTTGAATTAGTATCCAAATATTAAATGCAGGTAAGGTCCATAGAGTATAGTTGATTGTAAGTCTTTTAATTAAATATCTCCTTTCTATCTCTCCTGGATTTTTTTCCTTAGGGGGAACTAGGTCATTTGTTCTGTAGATTTCTCACAGTCTGGGATTTTGCATGTTATATCCTTAATGGAGTATTTATTTATTCATTTATCTTTCATATGGTTTATCCTTTTTATTTTTTGTAGTAGGTGAGTCCAAGATGGATTCTCATGCACCCACTGACCTTACTTTGAGATGGTTTTGAGTAACTAAAGCAAGTTACATAGTCAGTGGCACAGCAAATTTGGGGGTACGAAATATTAGGAGCCTCTAACCAGAGTAACAAGCTGTATTTTCTGTGGATAATTTAAAATCAATAAAGTAATCCATTCTAATATAGTAGTTTTAATTACAGCTGTATGGGAACAGTTCTAAACCTGCCTGATAAAATATTTCATCCCTATTAAGGCAGATTTATGTTTACATATTACTTTAAATAAAAAGATCCATATGTCTTTTTTGAAATGTTATTACCTACTGGTGATTTTTTGTTGTTTTTAGGGGGGTTTTTTTGAGGCAGGATCTCAGCTTGTAGCCCAGGCTGTCCTTGAACTTGCAGAGATCCTCCTGCCTCTGCCTCCTGAGTTCTAGGATCACAGGTGTGTACCACCACACCCAGCTTCATTTGAGGTTGTTTGGTACTGGCCACATTCTCATTCTATTCCTTATAGGAATATTTATATAAAGATAACAACTATGTGGCTGACCCCAGGTGCAAACTTTATAGAGAAATTAAAGCTCAACTCTTTCATTTTATTTACCAGTTTTCAAAATAATGACACGGTTTCCTATTGTTCTGTAAAAATGACCAGAGAAGATTTTTTTGTTGTGTATTTTTTTCATTATAAACTCTTGGATTTAAACATTGATGTAGTCCATTATGGTTATAGTCCTTTTTTTTTTTTCTTTTTTTTTTTTTTTTTTTTTTTTTTTTCTTTTTTTTTTCCTGTACCTGGGATCGAATTCAGGACCTTGTGATTACCTGTCAGGCTCTATGCCACTGAGGTACATCCCTGACCCATCCCTATTCTTGTTTAACTGATCCAGTGTTTCACCAATGGGAGTTTTGTCAAGTTATTGCTCAAGTTCTCTGGATGCATCATAGTGATCTTTGACAGTTTTCTGGTACCAGGCTTATCCTGTTTATTTCCTGCCCAGACTTGGAATCAGCCATTTCCCTGAAGGAGTTCCTTTCAGTGAAAAAAAAAAATGATGTTTAGAGACCACAATATGTCTGATAGAAGCATAACTGTTTTTCAAAGGGCCATCTGTGTTAGTTGTTTCTAATGTACAACACATTTTCTTGACCTTCATGCTTTATGATTTTGACATACACAGTTTACCTCTTAAAGAGCAGATCACCTTTTCCCATTCATTCCTTCCTCTGTTAATGTCAGTCTTTAAAAAGATCACTACATGGGTTTCATTTCAAAATTCAACAGAATGATGGAAAAGGGCCATAATTTCTAAATAGCCTGCCCAAATCAAACGAAGCTTTAGTTAAATTTTACTGACTCAAGCTGGGTGTGTTTGTGTTCTGGACTATTTGCTGTAACAGTATTAGCATTTAAATTGTAACAACTAGGCTCTAAAGTTAACGCCCCGTTAAGATGTATGGAAAAGTACATAGCTCTGTTGGTACTCTTATTTCAGTCTGTGCTACCCATCTCAGTGCAGTAGCAAAGTGATGGTTGCATAATGAAAATATCTTCTCCACCAAAAGACTGAAAAAAACATAAAAACAACTGGAAACAACTGTTTTGGGGGAGGGTGCTGGGGATCGAACTCGGGTCCTTATGCTTGCAAAGCATGGGTCAGCACCACTGAGTTAAATCCCTGGTCCTGGAAACAATTTAAAAATCAGTTTTCTTGCCAGACACGTGACGCACACCTTTAATCCCAACACTCAGAAGGTTGAGGCAGGAGGATCGCTGTGAGTTCAAGACCAGCCTGGCCACATAGTGAGTTCCAGGGCAGTCTCAACTACATAGTGAGACCCTGTCTCACACACACACTTTCTGTTTTTTTTTTTTTTTTTTTTTTTTTTGGTACAGGGGATTGAACTCTGATCCTTGGGCTTGCAGGGCAGGCCACTGAACCGCTGAGCTAAATCCCCAGCCACAGTGACCATTTCTTTGATACTGGGAATGTAAGTCAGGTCCTGGTGCTTGTCGGCAGGCACCATGCCTCTTCCCAGTGCCTTATTGAACTGAGATGTGGCTTTTGAAGTGAACTTACTGCTTCTGTGATCCAGGGTATTTTCTCTGAAGGTATTTGTATGGTATCTTTACAGAAAATTACAGAGTGGAGCAGTTCAGCTTACAAACTGAAAAATCTCACTGTTTTTTGTGAGTTTTTCTTTTTTCCTTTTAGTTTACCAGTTGTTACAACCTTGTATTTGGAACTTGATTTGACAGTTGATGTTGAAGACAGAACTAAATTTTACTTTTACCCTTTCCATCTCTAAAGTTTAACAATATTGGAAGTGAAAATTTTTCTCTTGTCATTTGATAAATGCTAATTTAGCAAATAAATGCAAATACATTAGTAAATGCCAATAAGTTATTAAATACCTACAACATGGCATTAATTACTTTAAAGCTAGGGTTGTTTTACTTTCTCAGATTAAATCAAGCTGAAACATTTCCAAGTAAATCTATAAACTTAGTTTTGTATTTGTAAATAAAACTCATTTCAAAAGCACAAGTCACCTGAGTGTGGTGGGTACATGCCTGTAATACCAGTACTTGGGAGGCTAAGGCAGGAGGATCTCTGTGAGTTTGAGGCCAGCCTGGGCTATATAGTGAGTTTAAAGCCAGCCTGTACTACAAAGCAAGGTCCTGTCTAAAATAAATAAATAAATAAACCAAAAAGAAAGGAATTGATTTTTGGGGTTTTTTTTTGTTTGTTTTGTTGTTGTTGTTGTTGTTGTTGTTGTTGTTGTTGTTTAGAGACAGGGTCTCACTATGTAGTTGAGACTGCCCTGGAACTCACTATGTAGCCCAGGCTGGTCTCGAACTCACAGCAATCCTCCTGCCTTAGCCTCCCGAGCGCTGGGATTATAGGCGTGCGTCACTATGCCCAGCTTAATTTCCTTTTTTAATGAAGTATCTAGACATAAAAAAGTAGAGATTAGTCATGTGATTTAGGATCACCTCAAATGTGTGATAAAAGCCTTTATTGGCATTAAGTAATTTTTAAAATTTTAGTTTATTAGTGCATGTGTGTAGTAAGCAACATTTCCTTCCTTGTGGGAAGTACATGGACATAACATCTTAATTCCTTTTTTCATTCCCCTTGAATTTTTTAACTTTTTTTTTTTAAGTACTGGGAATCAAACTCAGAACTTTGTGCTTGCGAGGCAGGCTGCAGAACCACTGAGCTAAATCCCCGGCCCTATTTTTTTCATTTTTTAATTTTTTTTGTCTTTTGAGACAGAATCTCACTATGTATTTGAGACTGGCCTCAAACTCACAGCTTCTCCAGCCTCAGGCTCCGGGGTGGTTCATGTCTGTAATCCCAGCTACTCAGGAGGCTGAGATCAGCCTGGGCAAATTGAGACACTCTTAAAGGGATTAAAAAAAGAGACAGACAAACAAGTTCAATTTGTGGTCCTAGATTTGGTTGTATTGTTTCCAGGATATTGTCAGCAATGTAATGTAAGTAGAATATGGAAATGGAAGGCCAGGGATATAGTTCAGTGGTCCAGTATGAAAAGTCGGGGGGAGAAGAATATGGAATAAGGACTAAACTAGTATAAAAGTAAAAATAGTATATAAATTCTAAAATTTCCTAACTTTAATTATTGTGCTGTCATTATATAAGTGGTTAGGTATTTTATGTAAGGATTTCAAGTTCAAACCCAGCCTGGGCAATTTAGCAAGACCCAGTTTAAAAAAAAAAAAAAAAAAGCCAGGGATTTAGCTCAGTGGCTCCACACCACCTGCCTTGCAAGCACAAGATGTACCAGGGTTTGATCCCTGGTACCCAAAATAAGAAAGAAAAAAACTAATTCTGGAGGATGACAGTAAATTGTTTTCTTTGCAAATACAGTGGGCTGAACATATTTTATTGAACAAATTAATGACAAAGTAGACTTTCCTTTATAGATACTACTGAGCTCCCTCACAAAATTGTTTTTAGTTCTTTTCTTTTTTTGTTTTTTTTTTTCATACTGGGGATCAAACTTGGATGCTGAGCTTCCAAGGCAGGCAGCAGAACAACTGAGCTAAATCCCCCGGCCCTTTTTAGTTATTTTCTTACAGTAATGTAATGTAGTAAAAAACCAGGGATATCGAACTAGGGTCCTTATGCATGTGAGGCAGGTTGTGTCACCACTGAGCTAAATCCCTGACCCAAAATTAAGGACTCTTGACTCCTTTTCTCTGCTTATAGACTGTCCCCCCCCCCCGCAGGTACTGGGGTTCAAACTCAGGTCATTGGGCTTGCAAGGCAAGCGGTGGAATCACCAAGCTAAATCCCCGGCCCTAGACTGTTCTTTACAGGTGGAAAAGCTTAATCTGAAGGCAAATTTAAATCTTTTATACCAGTGGTGGCAAACCAATGGCACACATGCTGCTGGGGGCTGTTTGTATGATTGAAAGCTCTAAAAGGTTCACCATTGCTGCTTTATACTGTGTGTTTTCATTTCAAAAAATTTTTATTTAGGAAGTTCATACACTGAAGTTCTAGTCTAGTTTACAACTAGATCTGCTATCAGATGTTGTCTGATACACTGTAAAAGTTTGTTGAGACATACTTGAAATAGGCTCCTAGCATTTCTTGACCTCTCAATTTTACTCTTTCTAGGTGCATCCTTGGGGAACTGTTCATAAAGAAGCCTATTTTTCAAGCTAATCTGGAATTGGCTCAGCTAGAACTGATCAGGTATAGCTTGCATGTCTTGAATGCCCAGATGTGATAAGTAATATAATCCTTTAATTTCTGAAACATGGCAGTTACTCTAAAATTTACAGTGGTACCTCGGTTCATAAATGCTCTTGCTTGCAAATAATTTGATTCACAAACAGAAGAACTTGGTAAAATTTTGTCTTTGTGAACTCTGCATCAGGTGATGAACACAACCCTGACTATCTTTCTCACACAAACATGAATATAGCCATCTTTTCCAGAGTGATGGAATGAATTGTTTGTGAACCAAGGCACCACTGTACTAAATTTCTACTAAATGGTCATACAAGTAAGTTTCTCTTTGCCTAGTTGTGTTTACCTGTTTTGTCATGGTTTGTATATGTAAAGAAGCTGTATTCCTCAATTCTATAAAATATGTCTATATTTACATAAGGAATTGTGTATGTATACACCCTTTTTTTTTTGCTCTTGGAGATTGAACTCAGTGCCTGTACAGGCTAAGCATGTGCTATATCACTGAACAGCATCCCCAACCCCTCCCCATAATTTTTAAGTTCTATCTGGTATATTTTATTAGTTCTTCAGATAACGGTGTGCTACAGCTGAGTGTAGTGGTGTGGTTATATTCCCAAGTACTCAGGAGGCGGACGTGAGAGGGTCACTTGAGCCCAAGGATTCAGCGCCAGCCTGGGCAACATAGCAAGACACATCTCAAAAATATTAAGAGTGAAGCTGGAAGCCACGCATGGTGGTGCACGCCTGTAATCCCAGCACTCAGGAGGCTGAGGCAGGAGGACTGCTGTGAGTTCGAGACCAGCCTGGGCTACATAGTGAGTTCCAGGTCATTCAGTCTCGACTACATAGTCTCAACTAAAAAAAAACCAAAACCAAAAAAACAGAATAAAGTTGGGCATGGTGATGCACGCCTGTACTCAGCACTACGGAGACTGAGGCAGGAGGATCACTTTCAAGGCCAGCTTGGGCTACATAGTGAGTTCAAAGTCAGTCTGAACTACATAGTGAGACCCTGTCTCAAAAAAAAAAAAAAAAAAAAGTGATAATGCATGCTAGTTTCAGGATGACTGAATTCTTCTTACATTAAATTTATAGGGCTAAGGGTATACCTCAGTGATCAAGTGTGTTCACCAGGCATGAGGCCTTAGGGTCAATTGCCAGTACCAAAAAATAAAACAAGATTAAAATTTAAACTTACTCAGCAAACAGTTACTGAGTTGTTTATAGAACTGATGACTTTTCTTTCAAACTTTATGATTTAGGGAAAAGTAAGATAGAAGATAGATAAAAATAAAAGCTATAGTGCCAGAGATTTAGCTCAGTGGCACTGCATCTGCCTCACAAGTGCAAGGTTCTGAGTTCGATCTCTGGTACCAAAAGAAAAAAAAAGAACCTATAATAAAAGATAAGGAGAAGGTCTGAGGTTAGGATGAAATTTGGATTCTTTTTTTTTTTTCTTTCTCCACAATAAAATTGAAGGGAAGAATACAACAAGCAAATGTAGACATTTTAGAAGATAATATACCATAAATAATTGCTTATTGCACAGTAAATTCTCAATTATTGGGCTTTCATCTCACTTTTCCCTATGGGACTTTAGAACCCACTCCTATAATTTTTTTTTTTTTTTTTGTACTGAGGATCATACTTGGGTCCTTGTGCTTGCAGGCAGGCAGTGGAGCCACTGAGCTAAATCCCCAGACCATTTTCTTAAACTGGAAATTAATAATAACTGAACAGAACAAAATTGGTAATGAAAAACTCTTTGAGAGATTAAAAATGTGCTTTACAATACCAAATACATGGATTACTTTGCATTGTTTTACCAGCATGTTTTTCTTGTTGATTTTCTATCCTATTCTATTTGTTTGCTTGTTTGTTTTTTGTTTTTTGAGACAGGGTCTCGCTATGTAGTTGAGACTGCCCTGGAACTCACTATGTAGCCCAGGCTGGTCTCGAACTCACAGCGATCCTCCTGCCTCAGCCTCCTGAGTGCTGGGATTACACCACGCTCCACCACACCCAGCTATATCCTATTCTTTATGTTCTTAAACAGTAAGGTCATAATTTACCTTTCTGCATATCCTCTAATGTAATAAAGATTGCCCAGTCCTCAGGAGGTAATAATTTCTGCTTCTAGAACCTCCAGAATTCAGGATGCTAACTTACTCACTTTCTTGCTCTTGCTTTTTTTGTTTTGTTTTCAGCCGCCTCTGTGGTAGTCCTTGTCCAGCTGTGTGGCCTGATGTAATCAAGCTGCCTTACTTCAACACCATGAAACCAAAGAAGCAATATAGACGGCGTCTACGAGAGGAATTCTCTTTGTGAGTTTGGCAAAAATACAGACCTCATTTCTGGTTTAGCTTATATGGGACTTGGCTTTTTTCTGGCCTAAAGAGATAATATTGCCCCAGTTTACCATGTTGTGCATTTCATATATGAATTTTGAGTATATGAGTTTTATCATAGCCCTTTTCTCATCTAAGGGCTTTAGACAATAGAAAACTATTTTATTTTGAATAATATATAAATTTCCTACAGTCTTTTTGATCTTCCCATGGAAAAAGAATGGAACTAGTGGTTTCATATTTTTTACCTGCATTTCAGCTTTTCTTTTCTTTCTTTTTTTGTTTGTTAAGACACGGTCTGGCTGTGTAGTTCAGGCTAGCCTCAAACTCACGATGATGCTCCTGCCTCAGCCTCCCAAATCCTGAGATTACAGCCATCTGCCATCATACCTGGCTGCAGCATTTCTTAAATCCTGTGTGGGAGCATATTTGCTCACTCTCATTAGCCAGCTTCCAGCTCCCTTTGCTCAGGATTACATGGAGCTAGAAATTCAGAGCCCTTTTGACACAAGTTTACAAGTTTAAAAACTGTACAGCCAAGTTTAAGAAATGCCTGCAATCCTATCACCTGGGAGGCTGAGTCAGGATCACAGGTTCAAGGCCAGTCTGGGCAATTTAGCAACTTGCAAAACTCTTTCTCAAAAGATAATAGAAAGGATTGGGAGTGCAGCTCAGTACATAGGCCCTGGGTTTAGTCCCTAGTACACTGTAGGGTCATTGCAAACTTAGAATTTCTTTTTCTTTTCACAGCATTCCTTCAGCAGCACTTGATTTATTGGATCACATGCTGACACTGGATCCTAGCAAGCGCTGCACAGCGGAACAGACCCTACAGAGTGACTTCCTTAAAGATGTGGAGCTCAGCAAAATGGCTCCGCCAGAGTAAGTGCTGGTTGCTGTGTAGGAACCCTAAACCTCCCCTGTACTCAAAATAATAGTTTTATTGAGAACCTCAAAATAATAATTCAAAAGAACCACAAATAGCTAAGTCTCAAATGAAGGCATTTCCTTGAATATTATGGTTGATAAAGAAGTTTGTTTTATTGTTTTAAATAGTTGTCACTTTAGCTGTAAGTTTTGTTTCAGTTTGACTAAGCAGTCTTCTTTTGTCTCTGATCCCCCAAATACTGCCCCAAATACTCAAACTCTTTGAAAGTGTTCTTGCTTCTGCTCTTACCCATTCCATCTTTTTAAGTCACTTAGATCTTTGGTAACCATTATTTTCTCATTCTTAATTCTAAATAGTTTGCATGACTGTCAGCTCATTGAATTTTGACATAAAACATAAGAACTTCGGGTCAGGGATTTAGCTCAGTGGTGCCACCTGCCTCAAAAGTGCAAGGTCCCTAGTTCAATCCCTGGTACTGCCCCCACAAAATGTAATCTTATGCAGTTCTTGTATTTTGTAGGATCTGCAAAAGTATCCCCATATTCTGGCACCAAGAAAGTCTGTAATTTATGTTTGAATTTATCACTGACAGTAATATAGCTTCCGTGTCTTTTTCTTTTTCTTTTTCTTTTTCTTTATTTTTTTTTTTTTCATTTTCTTTCTTTAGGACAGACTGCATGCTTAAAGACATGGATAGGGTGTACATGTGTAGGTGGTACTATAAAGCTGATTATTCCAAAGATAAGCCCAAATTCACTTATCTCACAAAATTTTCATCTACTGAATGTGGTTGAAATACCTAAGCTTTTTCTTAAAATTTGTAAACTCCTATTACAGAGATTTTGTCATAAAGTTTGACTGGCTTATAGTGATTATATTATTGAGTATGGGAAAGTCTGGAAATATACCAAACAATACAGAGTGCTAAACTCCATAGATGAAAAAGTTAATACTGTTCAGTCATGGAGATTTGAGGGGCAGGCAGAATGAGGAAAGAACCAGTCTTTGGTCCTCACAGACCCAATAACAGATCTTGCACAGATGCAACTTAATTATATTTATATGATTCCAAGATTTAAATCACCTTTCCTAGATTTTTTATAGTTATTAAGCCAGTAATCTTTGTCCTTTTATTTGTTCTCAGCTGAAATTTGACCATCGTTTGACTTTTATTTTGTTGTGTGTACTAGGGATCAAACCCCAGGGTGTTCTACCACTGAGCTGCATACTCGCCCCTTTTTATTTTTTATTTTGAGTCTTGGTCTCACTGTTAAGTTGTTCAAGCGAGACTAAAACTTCAGCTTCCCTTAGTGGTGGGATTACAGGTGTGCACCACCACACCTAGTTAAATTCTGTTTGTTTTTGTTTGTTGGTTTGTTTCTTGCTATGTGAAGAAAAAAACAGTATCTGACTAGAATGTGGGCATTTATATATGCACTGTGTCCTTAATAGTAGCAAGATTCTCATTTCTCACTGTATAAATCTTCTGGACTTGCAGACTTATTTCCTCAGACTATCACCTGCCATATTTCTATATATCCTGTAGCTTTTATGTTTTCCTTATTATTTCCACTTCCCATGATGCTTGCTTTCTTATCCCTTCGTTCACTCACTACTGCATTCCTGTTTGCTTTGTCTTTTTCTAGCCTCCCTCACTGGCAGGATTGCCATGAATTATGGAGTAAGAAACGGCGACGACAGCGACAAAGTGGTATTGTAGTGGAAGAGCCACCTCCATCCAAAGTTTCTCGGAAAGAAACTACCTCAGGGACAAGTGCTGAGCCTGTGAAGAGCAGTAGCCCAGCACCACCTCAGCCTGCTGCTGGCAAAGTGGAGCAGCCCGGGGCTGGGGATTCAGTAGGTCAGTGCTGCAATGGGGCCTTTGTGCTTCTGTTTACTTCTGCACATTTTGGCAGATTTTGAAGATCAAGTACAAGGAGTGTGCATGCGCATGTGTGTTGTATCTTTTATACATCAGTATAGGCCTTAGGAAAGAGGCCTCACTTGCCCAATGAGGCCTTAAGAAAGAAGCTGATGTCCTCATTTATGGGGAGAACATAAACCAGACTACATTTGGTACATACAGTTAACAAAGTCCGTGATAGACCATTTTCCTTCCTGGAAATAAGGAATACTGTGTGGCACAAGTCAGTGAATTAGGTAAGCGAAATTTAAGGTAGTTCACCCATGTCTTTTGAATACACATAATTTGGAGCCACGTTACATTAGGTTAATAAGGTTTTAGAATCCAGTGTTAAATTATAATTGCTATGGGTCAGTGATGGGGAACCTTTTAGAGACTGAGTGCCCAAACTACATCCCAAAACCCACTTATTTACCGCAGAGTGCCAGCACTGCAATTAAACCTGAATACTGAGGTTTTAGTTTAGAGAAAACAACTGTTCAGCTACAAGGGCGACTTGGCTCGCATGCCCACTGCAGCACATATGCCATAGGTTCTCCACCATTATCGGTAGTTATTCCTGTAAACTGTTACTTGATCTGAATATATTTAAAACTGTGTCATAATGAATTGGTTTTATAATGAAATACTTCTGGTACCACAAATTTTTCTGAACTGCAAATATTTTTCTGATCACTCTCTGTTCCCTGTCATGCACAGTAGTAGGGTTTTCCACATTGGCTACACATTAGAATTGTCCAAGAAACTTGAACAAACAAAAGAATACCCTCAAGTACAATGCCAGATTTCTAGGGATGAGGCACGAATTTTTTTTGTTGAGATGAGGTCTTACTCTATATCCCAGGCTGGCCTCAAACTTGCAGGCCTCCTGCTTCATCCTCCTAAGTGCTGGTATTACAGGCTTGTACTATCATACCCTGCTTGAATTGAAAAGCTTAGTAATTCTTATGTGCAGTAAAGGTTGAAAATCACTGACCATAAAGATTACAAATAAAATGAAATCACTTTCACACACAGAGATGTTTTAGTCTCTGTATTTTTAAGCAAAAGTATAAAGATTAACAACCTCTGTCCTAGCAATTTGAGACATGAAAAATGAGACACTCAAAATGAAACCGTTTTTCAGTTAAGTTGCTACTGACAGTTGAAGAAGGAAAGGGGCCCCTGCCCTGCCTCGTCCTCTTATATTGGCTCCACTGTCTCCCCACAGGCCTTGGTGACATCACACAGCAACTGAATCAAAGTGAATTAGCAGTGTTATTGAACCTGCTGCATAGCCAAACTGACCTGAGCATTCCTC
Organism: Fukomys damarensis; assembly: GCF_012274545.1. Lineage (NCBI taxonomy): Eukaryota > Metazoa > Chordata > Mammalia > Rodentia > Bathyergidae > Fukomys > Fukomys damarensis. Next base: position 36,259,090 of record NW_022900925.1, read on the forward strand.
AAATGGCACAGCTGCTTAACATCCACTCTAACCCGGAGATGCAGCAACAGCTGGAAGCCCTCAACCAATCCATCAATGCTCTGACAGAAGCCACTTCCCAGCAGCAGAACTCAGAGCCGGTGCCCCCAGAGGAGTCTTTGAAGGAAGCACCCCCTGCCCCAGCAGCCCTGCCTTCAGCAGAACAGACAACCCCTGAAGCTTCAAGCACACCAGCTGACATGCAGAATATGTTGGCAGTTCTCCTGAGTCAGCTGATGAAAACCCAGGAACCAGCAGGCAGCATAGAGGAAAACAACAGTGACAAGAATAGTGGGCCACAGGGGCCTCGAAGAACTCCCACAATGCCACAGGAGGAGGCAGCAGGTAAACAGACCGGTCATGAATCTCATTGAGCTCAGGTGCTGTTGATCCTCTTAAAAATCTCTAACATTTTATTTTTCACATCAATGACCTCAATTTCAGTATTTCTGTGACCTAGTCTACAGGAGAACGTAGCACCAAGGTGATGTATCTCTTACCCAACTCTTTAATTTAAGTCTCAGAGTTTCTCAAAGCACCTTTCATATACTGATTGTTTTTCCACTTTATAGGATATAGGTAAGTAAAACCCCTTTGTTCTAACCAAGGAAACCACAGCCATGGCTAGGAATGTGTTTTGAACCACTGTGTAGTGCCCAGCTGGTCCTAGAACAAACTGTTGTCACATTGTATTTCTTCACCTCTAGTGGAGTGGATGCTGTATATGGGAGTCTTACCTGGAAGATCCAGTCAAGAAAACCCCAATAAAATAATCACTTTAATTCTTGAAGAATAATTTGGGAACAGCTCTAAGTAGATAATTAACACCATATATTTCCTTTCAAAAAATAATAGCATATAAAAATGACTCCTTTAAGTATGTGTTCCCTGAAAGAAACAATGGAATGGACCCCAACATTATAAAAAGGAAAAAAATCTGAAAAAAATATTATACCTTTATCTCATATGACCACAGCATGCAGTTTATTAGAGAAAAAAGAAGTTTAAATTCTCTCATGAATTCTGATTCAATCTATTTGCAAAATCTAACCTGTTGTCAACTCCTTGGAAATTTTCGCTGTCTAAGAAGACCCCATGAATTGGGGAATAAGAAGAGCCACAAGGGCTGAAGAGGTACACAAACCCTTCAACTCTAGGGACTGCATTCACATTTTATGTGGAATAGTGCAGAAAAATACATGGTTTTATTTTCAGTAGTCTTAGGTCATTTTTCATATATGAAGATACTTAAAATTGGAAGGTAATAAAACTAGCCCCTTATTTTATGAATAGGAAAACTGCAATCCAGGGAGATTAAATAAATTTGGCTATAGTCCTTTGGCAAAAAGTGAAGCTCATGTGCTTCTTGATTCACTTTGCCACTCTTCTGTGGGCAGTTCTTTTTAAGAGACTCTAGGACCTGTGGTAAGAGAACAGGCTATGTAGAAGTAAAGTAGCCTCTTTGTCTCAGCACTCAGGTTCTGACTCCTCCCTCTTCCACCCACCAAGAAAGGTTCAGCTCTATTGAGAATGCCTGAAAGAAGTAGGTCTAACAAACTAAACAGCATAGTGATTGGAAGAAATTCACCCAGTAATTGAACCAACAAATTATCAGCCACATAATGAAATTGAACTAAAACTAAGGCCCAACTGACCTATGGCCAGAAATTGTTGGATTTACTTTTCAGAGGAGAGCATAAAGTGCCACAGCTAATTATTGTAGTCTTCCCCGCCCCCTGCCCTTGTTCTCTCCTGTTCTTGTTTCTTCCTTTACTGGGCCATCGCACTTTTCATTAACACTTCCACCAGAGGGCAGACTGTAACCCTAAGAGACAGCCTATTGGTTTGGCTACTCTCAGTTACTCTGTACTTGTTGGGAAAGGGCAGTGGTTGAAATCTAATAAATTTTTTAAAGTTTTTAAAGTTATTTTTACATTTACTTAATACCTCCTTGCATTAGTACAAAACTGTTGAAGATTGACAACATTAACAATTTAAATCGTAGAACAATGTGATTTGTAATTCATATTTTTTAATTCCTTTAAGAAGTTTTAACTTTAGTCTTTACAATCCATCTGTGTTGCTATTTTGAAATAGAATTTTCATTTGATATATGTGAATTTGAGCCCAAGAATTAATTCTGTTGAAACACACAATTAGGCTATTTACATAAAAGATAAAGTTTAAATATGAAAAGCAGTGTAGTTGGAAAATGCAAGTTTAAATTTGCCCACTTTTGCAGTCATGCGTTTTTAAAGTTGTTTGCCCTCAGTGTTAAACCCCTGGTGTTCCATCGCATGTATAATCCATACATACATTTTTTTTTTCTTTTAGTATCAGGGAATCAAACTTAGACCCTTGTGCTTGGGAGTCAGGCGGCAGAACCACTGAGCTAAATCCCCAGCTCATCCCCACATACTTTTAAATGCCTGGTACTTCAATGTCCTTATATAGGACATTATATAAAACAAAAGATCTGTGATGTTGACAGTAAAAGACTCTGAAATCATAGGTGCTTGTAGTCAGTTTAGCATGTCAGGGTTATCTACTTTGCAAATTGTGAATTTTCCATAGCTAATTTTCTGTCCTTAAATTCATTTTCCCCTGCTACCCACCACCCAGGCCATCAGTCAACAAATAACTTGCTGGGCATACTACATATAAGATGAACAAGTTGTCCCTGGACTGTCCTGGTTTTAAAACTGATAGTTGGCAACCTTGGAACCCTCTTAGTCCTGGGAAAACAGGCTGTTGATCAAATGCCTTGTATATTACATACAGCACCTAACGCTCATCCTTGCACTGCACAACCTAAGATTTTATATAGCATTTCCAGAGTGCTTTCATCTGCATGCTTAGGAAATGCAAACTTAGTGTTTTTGTAAAATAAAATCAAGGTGAATATGCTAATTATGAAAATATAACAAAAAATTGCTTTCATCTTGCCTAAGTAATGATTTCATATCACTTTTGGCTCAAAAATGGTAGAATGACTGGATATTTTAAAACATGCTTCCATGGAGAGAACATGGAAGAAGGAAAATCAGTGATTTAGAAGATGTTCCAAGCCTTTTCTTGTCTCTTTTTTTTTTTTTTTTTTTTTTTTTTTTCTCTCCTGGGGACTGAACTCAGGTGCTGTGCCACTGAGCTAAATCCCTGACCCTCCAAGCCTTTCCTTAAGCAGGGTGACTCCCAGTTCTCCAAAGGCACTATTCTAACCATACTTTTGTCTCAGTGGTTTTGTATGTCTTCAGTCTCACACCATTTTACATCTCTTATCTCCTGCCTTTGCAGGAGTTCGTTATCAGACAAATGATTGCCATGATTAGGCAATTTAAACAGCAGTGGAAAAAAGAAAGTCTGAGGAAGTGTTTCAAGAAAGACACGCTCGGCTGGTGGCACATGCTTGTAATCTGAGCACCCAGGAGGCTGAGGTAGGATCACTGAGAGTTCGAGGCCAGCTTGTGCTACATAGTGAGTTGAAGGCCAGCATGAAGTACAAAGCAAGACCCCTCTCTCAAACCACCCTCCTGGGAAAGGAAAAAAAAAAAAAAAGATGTTAGTGAAGATTGATTAGTTCCTAAATACTAAGTTCTCAACACTACAGGATAAACAAATGTTCATCAGCAGCCCATTTTGCATGACACTACTGTAGTGATTATTTTTAATAGAATAAAAAGTGCAAAAGGTAGGAAAACAAAAAAAATAGTGGTATATTACCTTATAATTACTGTCAATGAAGGAAGTTGAATGACAGTGTGGTAGTTAATATCCCTTTCTTGAGAATATGATCAGGAGGAACGGTGACTGAAGTTTGGAGAAGCAATTATATCCCATGGTAATGAGTTTTTTATTTCATCTCTCCTGTACATTTAGTTTTATTTCAGGTTAACCTTATCTCATCAAATGTTCTGTAAATGTGTTAGCCAAGTCTGTGCAAGGTCTCTGTTGTACAACAAGATGATGTCCTAGAAATGTGACCACAGCATGTATGTTGTTCCCTCTTGTCTTCCTTCTGTCTGCTTTATCCTCAATAACATTTTGATCTAACAACAACAAAGGAATGGTGAGGTTGCCAACAGTCTACATTAGAGCAGTTCTTTAAGGAAGGAAATGGAGGAAATCTAAGACAAGAATCAGGACAATGGTTTGAAACATATCATCCTTTTACACCAGCTGTTAGATCCAGAATGCAACTGTTTTCACGACTTGATTTCACTTATAAATTGCAATTTTCTGATCCCAAGGTTTTATTCTTTATATATCTGGTGATTTGTATTGAAACTTATTATGTTGGGCAGTGTGCGTGTATGTGTGAGTGTGTTTGTGCTTATAATCACATGTGATTTTTAAGATGGTGTTTAAAAGAAGTAACCCTTCCACAGCATGTCCTCCTCACATTCTTCCACCAGAGAAGAGGCCCCCTGAACCCCCCGGACCTCCACCGCCGCCACCTCCACCCCCTCTGGTTGAAGGCGATCTTTCCAGCGCCCCCCAGGAGTTGAACCCCGCCGTGACAGCCGCCTTGCTGCAACTTTTATCCCAGCCTGAAGCAGAGCCTCCTGGCCACCTGCCACATGAGCACCAGGCCTTGAGACCAATGGAATACTCCACCCGACCCCATCCAAACAGGACTTACGGAAACACAGATGGGCCTGAATCAGGGTTCAGTGCCACTGACACTGATGAACGCAGCTCTGGTCCAGCCTTGACAGAATCCTTGGTCCAGACCCTGGTGAAGAACAGGACCTTCTCAGGCTCTGTGAGCCACCTTGGGGAGTCCAGCAGTTACCAGGGCACAGGGTCAGTGCAGTTCCCCGGAGACCAGGATCTCCGTTTTGCCAGGGTTCCCTTAGCATTACACTCAGTGGTCGGGCAGCCATTCCTGAAGGCGGAGGGGAGCAGCAACTCTGTGGTGCACACAGAGACCAAATTGCAAAACTATGGGGAGCTGGGGCCAGGAACCCCTGGGGCCAGCAGCTCAGGAGCAAATCTTCACTGGGGGGCCCCAGCTCAATCTTCTGCTTATGGAAAACTCTTTCGGGGACCTCCAAGAGTCCCACCAAGAGGGGGACGAGGGAGAGGAGTTCCTTACTAACCCAGAGAGTCCATTGTCCTGAAAGTTCCTTCCCTGTCCATCTTTCCATCCAATCCTCAACGTTTAATGAAATCATTTGCCAGAGTGAGGTAATCATCTACATTTGGCTACTGCAAAGCTGTCTGTTGTATTCCTTGCTCACTTGCTACTAGCAGACGACTTATAAAACAATGATGTTGTCACTAGTTCCCCGTGGATGGGCGATAGCCAGAACATTTCCTTCAGCTCTACCGAGGAGACAGTGGAGGATGTGGAGAGGTCATTCAGCTGAGAAGTAAACGTGTTAGCTTATTGCCTGCACTTCTTGAGCAGAAGAGAGAAAAGTTTCCTTTTTGAAATGGCTCAGGCTTTGATTTTTTTAAAAAAAATTTTGTGTGATTTCTTTCTTTTGAATTTTAATATAGATTTATCCCCCTTTAAAGAGAATAGTGTTCACAGTATTTGAGCTGCTCTTAGGCTTTTGCTAGAAGGGAAGCAGAGTGGCCTGGCTGATTTAAATAAAGGTTTCCTTCCTCTCCACCATCCCACATTTTAGTTTATAAGTGAACACTCCTCTGTTCCCATTGAGCATCTTGAATATAAGTTTTTTCCAAATAAATCACTCGTTCTTAAAGTTTGCTCCATTTTGACAAAAGCTATGCCTCCTCCCTGCTCAATAAAGCAGGTTGTAGAAAGTGGCATTCTTGGGCAAGCAGGTAAACTACCCAGTGTCTTTGCATTTCTGCTCATCTTCTCTACTTCTCCCTCTCTCCCTTCCTTTCTCCATTCTCTTTTCTCTGTTTTTCTCCCTCCTCTGCACCTTTCCTCCCTTCTTTTTGAGGCATTTGTTTGGAAAAAAAAAATGGTTGAGATGCCCAAGAACCTGGAATAATTCTTTACTTTTTTTTTTTTAATAAAAGAAAGGAAATTCAAAATCCTACATTGTTCTCTGTAACTCTTCAATTCTAAAACGTTCTGTTTTTTTAAAAAGCCATGTTCTGATGGGGAAGCTGATTTGTAAATGTGGACAGCAGAGGACATTGCTACTGAAGTATGGTTAGAGCTGATGCCTCCATATGCCTAGAGGGCTAATAGGAGTTAGCATATTGTTTACACATATATTTTTATGTCAAAAAAAACCTCTCAAGTAGCATTGTGATATTGTCAAAGAAAAAAGAAACATTCTGAAAATACATGGAAATGTAACCTAGTTTAGAGTGGGTATTTTTCTGAAGCTATAACAATACCTGATAGCCTATTTACAAAAATTATATGAGAAAGAACAGTGTTGACATGTACACATCCTATCATGTACATCTTGCCAGTTCTTTTAGGGATTTTCCTCCAGTGATTGGTTTTGGTTTTGGTAAAAAGTTAACGTATGACTTCCTGGCAAGAACTTTGCCTTATCATAAACAGGAAATAGAAAAGAGAAATCCTCTCAAGGTGGGATAACTTGGGAGGCCTGTCGTTCTGACTTCCATCCCGATGAGTACCAGCATATGACGTGTTTTAAAAACAGATACATGTCATAGAACTTACCAGCACAGTTAGACCTTGGTGAACTGTAGGTTAACTCTCTTACAGAGAAAAGGCAAACATACTGTAGCATCGTGGAGAATAGTTTTCAAAACAAGTTTCATGTTTCAATGCCACGTTCATACATTAAAAATAAAATCTACTTAGGAAGGTGCACTAATTTAAAAAAAAATTTTTTTTTTAATGAAAGAACCCTCTTCGGAGACTTACATGAAGACTGTTTTCCCGTTACTGAAATAGGTAGAGATTGGTGTGTGTATTTCTTTATTATTCTCTGGTTTTTGGTCTGACCTTCCCCTTTTGGCCAAACACTGATTAGGAAGAGTAAGAGAACTTTCTAGCCATTTTGGCTTTGATGGCTTTTTATACCAATGTGTCAAATTAGATTTACTGGGCACATTGACATGCTGTCATTAAATTCCATTAGAGTTCATCTGAGTCTTCTCTCTGTTGACTTCTTAGTCTTCAGATATGGGCCTTTGTATTTTAGAATATTCAGATTTGAGGTATTGGGTCCCACTGCCCCTGTTTTTCATTAAAAAGCTGAGCCTCGGATACTTACAAAAGTATCTGTTCAGTGAAAAAGAATTGTTTTCCCATGACATATGAATAAAATTCTCTGTATATTTTCATTGTACTTTGGTTATCAGCAGTCATCAATAACTTTTTCCCTCCCCTTTTCCCTATGTTTAATTATGCCAAAAATTTTAAATGATATACTTAAGCTTCCATTCCCCATCCCTGCTAGGGAAGGGGGCGGGTATATGTGTGAGTGAGTGTCTGTGTGTGTGTGTGTGTGTGAGTGAGTGTGTCTGTGTGTGTCATCCCTGCCCCCATTTGGGGAGTCTAAACTTTAAAATTTTTTAAAGAAAAAATGTTTTGTAATTTTGGCTCTAAAAAGCAGAGGAAAAAGTCATTTGAATATCCTGTAATCTGTGTGGAGAAAGAAAAGATACTGAGTAATTTTTCATCTATGTTATAAATGTGATCAAAGTACAAGGTTTGACTGAATAGCATCTTGGCTATTCAAAAATCACAAATCCAGTATTCCATTCCAAAGTGGTTTTGATGTTAACTATTGTATCATGAGAGATACTAAGCCTATTAAGTACATTATTTTGAACAGATAAGAAATCTGATTCTGTTCACAAATGTGAGGCAAAACTGGTTTGACCATGATCATTTTTGTAGTTTTGAAAACAAATTTGCTTGACCCAATTTCCTTAGTTTTTTCTTCATCTGTCCATAGGAACAGTGAGGACTTAAAAACGACATCAGCTCTATGTTTAAAGCAGGGCAGTTAGAACAAATTTGTCAGTAGGACTTCCATTAGCTTATGCCATAGACACCACCCAATCTTGTGTGCGTGTGTGCGCGTGTGCATGTGTGTAATATGCATATAGTCACAGTGCTAAAGTGGTTACCAGCAGGTTTTGAGAGAGAGCGCTGCATCAGAAAAGTGTCAGTTGCCACCTCATTCTCCTGATTCCTAGGTTCCTGACACTGTATTCCTTTCTCTCTCTTGTTTTTGCCCCTCACCAGGTGTACCTTGTCTGTGTACAGATATTTTGTAATATATTAAATTTTTTCTTTTCAGTTTATAAAAATGGAAAGTGGAGATTGGAAAATTAAATATTTCCTGTTACTATACCACTTTTGCTCCATTGCATTTACTTCTAATTTCTATACCCTCTGAGCATATCTCATGTATGAAGGACATTTTTCCTCCACTTTATCTTTTGGGTTCTCAGTCTCAGAATTGCTATAGACTTCATAAACTAATGAAAACAAAGCAAAACATGTTTAGGATTTGAAAGTTGCCTGAAACGCTAGGCTAAAACTAGAGAATTGTTTTTCTTTTATGAGAGAGGAATCCAAAAAATGTTTTCTACTTTTAAAGTAGAAAATAGTTACACAAATGGTGGTACCAAGCCATCAAGAGTTGAGCTTCTTGTACCCTGACTCCTCCTGACAGGAGAGGTAAGTGGGTTTGAGCTCAACAGTCTTCAAGGGAAGTTGGTAAGAAACTGCTTAGACCCAAAGAATAGTCCTTACCCCAGGCTCCCTGTCATCCCACCCCCACCTGGTTCCCTCCATATTAACAAGGTCAGCATGCTGATGTGGGTACCTAGCTCTGTTGGGGTTTCCTTATGTGTTGTCAGTCCAGAAAGTGAATCAAAGGTTTTTAAAGGTTAAAGTCAAGTCCCTATTTCTAAAAATCTTTCCCATCTTCTCCTGAGTAGTTGTTTACCCTTCTGTTTCCTGGCGTAGAACACAGGGTAAATATCCCCTTGTAATATGTACTATTACCCTGCCACTTAAAACATTTTGGAAGACCAGATAGAATCCATGGGGATGGGGGAGGAGAACGGTATCTGGAAGTTGTAAGTAGGGCAAGCAAGTTGTGCAGGGTTAAGGGGTGCCCCAGAGCAAGTAAAACTGGGAGGAAGTTACGTTCAGAAGCTTGCTGATAAGAGGTTGCCAGCCTTATTTTGAATCCTCCGAATATTTTATGTTCCTTTGCCTGTGGGGGCCATCATGTCTTCTTTATCCAGAAGGAGAATTGGGAAGCTAAAGATGGTCCCGTTCCTGGTTAGTCTTGAGAGGATAGGAATTAGTTTTAGGTCTATAAATTATTATAAATTCATGACTAAGAGGGAACTTCAACCTGCTAGAGAGTCTTGTTTCTGATTTGTACCAGTGGCTGTCTTTTCAATTCTGGACCTAAAGGCTGAGGTCCTGATGAGGGTGGACTTACTCAGTGTCATCCCCAAGGCCGTTTCTGACTAGAAATCATACCGTTCAGCATGGTGCTATTCTCCCAGGCAGGCAGGCTTAGCTGTGTGGTAAGGCTAACACCGCAAGGAAGTTACCAGTTAGCACTGTTGGTGCCAAACTAGAATTTCTGTTTTTATCAAAAGTTGTTCTATAACTTGACTTCTTGTAGCTATGAGTGACTTCTCTTTTCACAGTGTAGTCATTGTGAAGGGCTGAGTAGCATGGGAGTGGGGAGTTCCTTAATGATGAATGCTCCACCATTCCAAGGGAGTGGGCTGCTGCGTCTTCTGGCAAGGTGAGCATTCCTGGATACTGTGGTTGATTTTATTTTCCAAGTGCAGCCTTTCTCATCTAGAGGAGCACCCTTGTCAACACTAGCTTAGTGGGAGATAACTCCAGCTAGGGTTGGAAGACCTCACAGGAGTGTAACCCCTGCAGGAACCATTGGTGGTACTCACTCCACCCTGTAGATAGTGTGCCTCCATCACCCACCCGCCCACTTTTCATATCCCTTTTCCTCTTCTCCCCACACTGAATAGAATGATTTAAGCTTGCCATAGACATTGATTGCTCTGCCCTGCTCAGTATTTAGGGTTACTGCTGTTGCATGGTTTTGAAGTTTCTTTGGAGGTACGTAATTAAGATATGTCCATCCGAATCCTCCATCTATGGGGTAGGAGTTCAAGGAGGGCAAAATACTTCCTAATTAGCAAGAGCTACAGAGGGAGTTTTTAATTCAAGTTATGTGGAGTACAAAAGATTCTTTTTCCTGGCAGTGAAAGCCAGGGAGATGTTTTGTCTGTTCCTGCTTTCCCCCTTTCCCCCTTCACCTTTTCTCCCTTGGTCTGAGATTGTTGCTGTTACTGTTGCCATTTCTAAGTAGAGTTACAGAAGGTGTCTGGGAAAGAAAGCTTGGTGAGTAAAGAATTCTTGTGCCAAATAGAAAAGAGACAGGCTCTGCTTTGATGCCCTGGTGATTATTCACTGGATGCCAGCATGCTCTTGACAATTGCATTACTCTCCCTGCCCCTTAAAAACTAGTAGTCCAGGGCTGTAGGAAAGAGGTTGGGGTGGGGTTAGTCTTTACTGCCCTCTAGTTGGCGAAGCTGTCGGTCTTGCTCTACAGCCCTCAGCTACAGCAGACTTGAGAGAGCCATGAAGAAAGATTCTGGGACCTAGAAATGGATGGATTTTTTTATGTCACTTCTGGAATGGTCATAAACTAAAGAGAGTTGATAGTTCTCATCAGTAAAGGACATTTTATCCAAGTTAATCCATTCCTGAGAGAAGCAGCATGAAGGAGCCTTTTAGAAGGGCCTCAGTACAGCAGCAAGAGCTAAGTGAGGAACAGAGCCTGGGTCTTGGAAGGTATATTGTCTTTTTTCTGCCGGAGCAGCCTGTCTGATGGGCTGTCTCTGTGAGGGGTCCTTCTCCCTCCTGTGTCTCAGAACCTCAATTAAGGACATCCTTGGTGAGGATCAGCTTGTAGACAACCACTTGCCCTAGACTAATGCAATGTTAAATGCTTTCGGGCCTGGAGAAAATACTGAATTCAAAGACAGAAATTTTGGGGCCAGGGATTTAGCTGTGATTCTGCTCTGCCTGCCTCACAAACACAAGATCCAGAGTTTGATCCCCGGTACCAAAAATACAAAGACAGAAATTTTAGGAGCCAAGTATCTAATTCAGGAACTTCTAAGTTGCCATAAAATAAAGCAATATAAAAAGGAGGTAAAAATAAGGCTAAGAAGGGAGAGCTAGAACAGAAAAAAGTTGACTATGGGATGGGAGAAAAAATTATGGCTGGGCTAGTGAAACTTAGGAATGATTACTTTAGATGTTCATGATTTGTTTCAGGGAGTTCCTGATAAACCGGTGAGCAGAGTTTTATAGTAGTATCTTTAAGATTGGAGGATGGGCCTAGAACCCTCAGGCAGGAGACAGTATGAAAACGTTTTCTATAAGGACCTCGAGAATACATGCCAAAATACTAATTCGTTTATATGGGACATGTGCTTAGCACTACTCTCAACACAGTTTGAGAGTAATTCAGGAATGAGGAGGATCATGTGAATGACTTATTTGTCAAGTTTTAAAACTCTCCACGTAGTTCTATGAATTTTAGGTCATCCTGGAAACTAACATCTCTTCCCTTGTTTTCGATCTATATAAGGGCAGTGCACACAAGAGCAAACAAACCAGAATATGTGAGTTGCAGTCAGAATGGCGGAGCTACAAAAAGACAAGTGTGTTTAGTTCATTGCCATCTTTGACTGGTGAAAAACCAGGCCCGGGAAGGTAGAGAAACCTATGGTTGGAAGAAAGGAGAAAAAGGAAAATGACATCAAGTACCTACTCTGTCAGGCACTGTGCTAACTGCTTTGCTTTTAGTGTCTTGATTCTTAGGCATCTTGAGGGTAAGGGTTGGAAGGAGGGAAAGGCAAATCCCTTTTATTATCCTGAGCAATTGTAGATGATAAAGGGAGCGATGGGCCACTTTTCCCTCTCTGACCACACAGGGCTAACCTAGAGGAAGTGAAGTCTCAGTGTTTGAGAGTGGGAAGCACCCTCCAGACAGTTGAAACATGCAGATAACCTTTTCATTCTAGAGACCCGCTACAATGACAGAAGCATGCAATTGTAGAGCAAAATTAATTTTAGTATTGGGGTTGATTTTCATTGTAGCAAATCAGGTCATGACTTAAGAATATAGGATTAAAGCCGGGCGTGGTGGTGCACGCCTGTAATCCCAAGCACTCGGGAGGCTGAGGCAGGAGGATTACTGTGAGTTCGAGACCAGCCTGGGCTACATAGTGAGTTCCAGGTCAGTCTGAACTACATAGTGAGACCTTGTCTCAAA
>NW_022900925.1:36271710-36297662 GCF_012274545.1 Fukomys damarensis
CAAAAAAAAAAAAAAAAAAAGAACATAGGATTAATCTTAGAAATAGGGGACAAAATGAGGCTTTCTATCCTAAGGTATCTTCAAAGTACAGTTTTTATGTTCTATGAATCAGAGATAAGTTCCTTTGGTTGCTGTGCTTGTTTGGGGGTTCTGTTTTGTTTTTGATTTTTTTTTTTTAATGTTTTGCAACACTTTGGAAATCATGAAACTGGATTTATGATTTTGGAAAGACAGTGTCAAGTTTGGGGCAGGTGGCAGTCTGAAAGTTGACAGAATAACATTGTGTTCCCCCTGCCTGTTTGATACAGTATCCCAAGATTTGTTCCATGAGGGAGTGGGAATATCACTAGCAGAGTCAGGTCCGGCTGGGAAGGCATTAAGGGAGGATTCCTCCTTTAGGAAGTGGGTCTAACTAGAGAGGCGAGTTTCATACTTTGATGGGAAATGGGACATTGGTATTTATAAGTCAGTGCGTTATAGCAGGTTACAAAATAGTACCCTAACAAAAGGAGGCCAGGACAAAGAAATAATCAGAAAACAAGGAGTTCATAAAAAAACTATTATTTAAAGGTAAAGATGAGAGGAACAGAACGGAGGAGGGGCAACAGCAGGAGGAGACTAATGGGGAAAAGGACTTGGGTGTTTTGTGCACAGGGCTGCAGATTAATGGACTAGGATGGCACAGGAGAGGAGGCTTGGGAGAGCATTCCTGGTGGCCTCAGTGAGGAACTGGAATTTGGCTCGGTGAGCAGTACAGGGAGCTGAGCGTGAGGAGTTGAGAGAGGGTGAGGACTTCTGCCACTGTACTGAGTCCAGGAAGCAGAGAAGTTGTCTGGGACGGTATTGTTCTCGCCCGGGCGTGAGGCAGCACCAGGGCCCACCTGGAGCAGGGCAAGGGGAGTCGGGAGGAAGGAACGGGGTCCACAGGACGTGGCTCACAGCGTGGATATGAGGGCAAACAAAAAAGCTGCCCTCCAGACGGTGACCTCAGGACACGTTTGTGCTAACGGTGGTAGTGAAAGCTTGGTGAGAGGTAGCTGCTTGCTGCTTTGTCTTTACAGAGGAGGTGCTCATTGACCAAGTGATGGGGGGTGCTGCGTGCAGTGCTGTGGAGTCTAGGAGGGGGCCCTGCCCCTGGAGGGCCGGGGAGCAAGTGCGCGTCCAGATGGCCCCGTGCAGGGTGGAGAGCCAGGCGAGAGTCAGTTGTGGGGTGTGCCCACAACTTCGAGAATGCTAGCCCACTCTGGATCTGGGAAAGAAAAGACCAGGCTTTGCCAGCTTTTTCCCCTTTCGTGCTTGGGAAATGGGATATGACTAGCCTGTGGCAGCGTGTGCCTGTGGATGCGCTATTCTCCGGCTTGATTCTTGGAAGGCCTTTTCTTTCCTTCCCTGGGGGTCATTTGTATCTCTGGTTCCTGCTCCTACAGCCATAAAGTGGGAGCCCCCATTTATTAATTGGGTTGGGACTGGGGAGGGGGCCGGCAGGGGACTCTTTAGTGTGGCAGGCGGGGGTCTTCCCGAATGAGCCCATTAGCCAGCCCCAACGGCAGCTAAAAACGGGGCCGCAGCCAAGTCTTCTCCATTTCAAAAACCCTCCATCGCCTGCAGCAGATCAGAACAAGGCCTGCGGGAGCCCTTAGCTTCTGATTGCAGCTGTGAGGAAGGACAAAACAATTTATAGGAAGCCAAGTAGCTCCTGTCTCACTGTCTCTTCCATTCTGACTTTGGGGAGGAGGAAGAGTGGGATGTTGCATCCCCTCCTACCACAGCTTCTTTTACAAGCGTATAGAGGCCTCAAGCAGGAGAAAACGGGTGTGTGGGCATTGACTGGACTTTCATGTCGATGCTGTGGATGTATTCACACACCCTGCTTTCCTCTTCCCATCTACACAGTTGTGTTGGACTAGCAGCCACTACTTCTGTGGGGCTTCCTAGGGCAGTGCCACAAGTGTGCAGTGCGGTTTATCTCACTCCAGTTTAGTAAGATTCAGGGCTAGGGATGGATCCCCTCTCTATCCTCTTCGTGGGAGGGCCTCGAAATGTAACGAAAGGCCTGCTGCTGAGACATCTAGGGAGCCTCTGTCTACGGTGGCCGCCCAAAGAAGAGCGAAGGGCTCTTGCATAGGTTGTCAGAGCTAGGAGAACGGTCATGTCATCCAGCCTCTCCGTGTACACAGCGGGAAACTGAGGCTTGAGGAGGGGTAGTGCATCACCTGCCTCTCTCTCTGTGACAACGCAGCCAGCTGGGACTAGACTCAGGAGGACAGAATCTCACCCTCCCTCGGTACAGAGCCTGATTTTAAGATCAAACCCTTCCTGAGAGTCCTGGGTTTCCTAAGAAATAGGGAAGGGACAGACATTGAGGTGGGGGGAGAGGTAGATTTAAAAGCCGTTCATAGAAAAGTAGTTATTTTATGTATTTTTAAAGAAGAATTTCTCAGCGGCATGCAAATGTACAAGTAACTTTTACTTATATAAAAGAGCTCTGCTTCCTTGGGAAGCACGTGGCACCCGCAGCCAAAGATCCCGATGCCATCAGAGTTACTCCCCATTTCAAAGGGCACACAACCACCCTCTTTTGGAGGGCATATGGCGGGACAAAACCTTAAAGGCGATACGAGGAATGTAGTCTAAATCTCTACTCCGCTCCTGTGCGGTACAATACACCTAGGGTGAAAAACAAAACCAGAAAACAGGAAGGGAGAAAGGAAACAGCTCATCTGCCTGAAGGCTAGTGTGGGTGTGGGTGTCTCTGAATGAGAGACAGGATTATAGGATTCAAAGCAAAATCAAATGTTCTCAGCTCACAGGACAGTTAGGGGGCTCTCCTAATCTTTTTCCAGTTTTGAGTTGTTGATGTCCTCCTCTCACGGGCAGGAGGTGGCAGTGCTTGGTGGTGGCCTGACCCGGGGACAGTGTGCTCACTTGGCGAACTCGCTGGTCACTCCAATGCCAGGACTCACTGGCGCTCCTTGGAGATGTAGCCACCATCCCTTCCAGTTTGTGCTTTGTGAGAGCTTATGAAACAGAGTCACTGATGAGCAGAGAGGGAGACGCTGCGGGGAGAAGGGTACCATCGCGTTCTTGGACGTGGCGAGGGTCTGGCTCAGTGGGGCGAATGACAAACACGTCCTTTGCATTTTGGCAGTCACAACCCAATGGACAGCCTGGCTGACTGGGGTGGTCCTCATGCAATTCATCTGTGCCCGGCTCTCCTGGGGTCCGATGTCTCGCAAAACATTGTATTTCATAGTCAGGGCCTGTTGTACAAGCCTCTTCTACAGAGAGTTTCTGAAGCTCTGATGGACAAGTGAACCTCGAATCCAAGCTGGTGATCTGATCTAAAATTAGATGTTCTCTATGTAACGGCTCGCATTGACTTTGTATGAACCATTACCCTTCGCTGCCCTTTATAATTCCGGGTTTCACTACTTCTGTTTCTATTGAACTGTCTAACTTATTCTAAGTGCAGGGCCATGGTCTCGTGTTTGACAGCCCAGGAGCTGTCCTTGGAGACAAGAGTTTAGAACTCTCTTTGGCAGCATACTTAAGGTTCACCTGTAACCTGAGGGATTCAGGTTCGAGGAAGTCGGAGACATGAAATGCATTGCCATTGTCGTCACCCGCCAGCACCAGGCTCCCAGGTGAAAGGCCAGAGACTCTCACTGGTGCCTCGTCCCTTGTCTCCTGTCTAACATAGCCTGTTATTTTCCATTGCAGGTGGCGGCAGCAGCAGGGATGGCCCCTGAGGAGTTTGGTGATGTCCCTCAGTCACTTTGCATTCAGAGCCTGGCAAATTCAGTCTCTGCCTCAGAACTTAAGCCAGGTAGGGACCTAAGTCCGATCAGAGGCCACTGGCCTACTTTTGTATGGGGCCTTCCATCCCCACCCCCCAGTGTACACACTTACTCCTGGTCTCAAGGAAATTTCTGTTTGTTTTGTTTTCTTTTTTTTTTTTTTGGATACTGGGGATCGAACTCAGGTCCTTGAGCTTGCGAGGCAGTCACCAGAACCACTGAGCTAAATCCCTGGCCCTTGTTTTGGTTTTTTGAGACAGAGTCTCACTGTGTAGTTCAGGCTGGCCTTGAACTCACTCTGTGCCCAAGCTGGCCTCAATTTCCCAGCAATCCTCCTGCCTTAGCCTCCCCGGTGCTGGAATTACAGGCATGTGCCCAGGTCCAAGGAAATTCCTCATCCTCAAAGCTCTCCAGAAAGTCTCCTCAGCCTTTTTTTTTTTAATACCCCATTCTGGTTTTCTACCTTCTAGTCAATAAGTTCCCCCTTCCAACTAGAGTGGGTGAGTGGGTGACCCCTCCCTTCGCACAGATCATTATTTTACTCCTGCTCTTTCCAGAAGGCCAGCTGGGTTTGGGGTGTCCTCCGTGGGGGGGGGGTGCTAGCATATTACTTTCCGCTCTCCTCTAGGAAGGCGGCCCCCTTCACCCACCACCCGCTCTCCTACACCAAATCCTTCTTTCTCAGAAGCTATTTTGTGTCCCTTTCTTTGGGTGAGTTAGGGCAGTAGGTCTCACTGCTGCTCACCAGCCGCTCCACCTCTTTTCCAGGTTCAGTGAACAATTCTACCATCCAGACACCGTGTGAGACACCAGAAGTGGGGGCCTGCAGCCTGCTGCCCAGCACTGGGTGGGGGTGTGACCTGGCCACCGCCTCCGCCTCCTTGCCTGCTGGTAGGTGTGCTGCTCCCCACCCCACCCCTGCCTGTGTTTCTTCTCTGAGATCAAGTCTGCGCACATAGGTTCAAACAATGCTCCTCCTTCAGCCTCCCAGGCTGTTGGAAGTACAGGTGTGCGCACCCTGCCTGACCTCTCTGGGACCATTTCTGTCACCGCCTTCTCCTAGGAGGAAAGCCTTGGGGTGGGATGTGGCTGCGGCCGAGCGCTTGTCTAGCGAGTGCAAGTCCCTGGGTTTGAGTCCCAGCAACACCGCAGAGGAAGCCTGGTGACTCAGCTCTTCCCCGTGTCACTCCCGAGTCCTGATCTTCAGTGTCCAAGGTCTGTCCTTTCCCCTGGCACACAGCCATTTACAGATAGCATTCACACTGGAGAGGAAGGGTGTGGTGACAGATGGCCTTGTCGCGGAGGCTAGAGGTCCGAAGCCCCAGATGTGCACCCTTGGAGAATACCAGATTCTTTGGCAGGAGAGGAGTTTTATCTGGTGCCCCTTCTCCAGGACCTGGGTCTTGGGCTCTGAGCGTCTGTCTGTCCCTGCTCAGTTTGGATCCCCAGGGAGAGGGCTGAGTGTGGAGTCAGCCCTGGGTGCTCCCCTTCAGTGCAGGTGTTGTTGCCCTCTGTGGCCTTGGGCGAGTTGTCGGGGGTCAGAGCAGCGTATGGGGAAGTCCCCCACCCTTGTGACCTCGCCAGTGCCTCTCTCAGCTCCGGCCAAGCAGCTGGCCTGGCAGAAGCGCTCTAGGAAGGCACCGCCTCTCCGCTAGGCAGCTGCTTCGTTAGAAGTGGAGCAGGTGGGCCATGGTGGGTAGGGAGGATCACGCAGATGTTAGGAAGCAGCAGTGTCCCTATAAGTAGTCGAGCAGTATGTGTGGGGGACACCTGGACGCACTGATGACTCTACTGCCTGTCTGTCAACCCGGGAGTCTGTTGGCTCCCACCAGTCCCATCCGCTGGGCAGCTGCAGTCCTGGTTCCTGCCACACGAGGGCACTGCTGACCAATTAAAACCCACCCCTTGAAGACTGGGTGAGGGCGCCCTTTCCCCAGACAGGGTTCGGAAGGCCCCCCAGAGAGCCCAGAGAAGGGCTGGGAAGCCAGCAGAATAACTGGCACCGCTTGTTCTGCCTGTGAGATGACCAGACACACACACACACACACACACACACACACTCTGCTCTTGTGGCCTGAGGCCTTAGCGCACTCCCACCTGAGCTTGGAAAGCCCTGGCTCCAGTCCCGGAACACTTTGCACTTGGGTTCTCTCCCTTAGGGCGTAGAAAGCTCCAGCTGTCCCCCCACTGTCCCCTTGCCTTCATAACGGTTGCTTTCTGACCCGAGGGTAAGGGGTGTGTGTGGTTTTCCAGGGCAGGGGCCATCTCTTACAAGTGTTCTGAGAAAAGTGTCTTTGAGGCCAGCCGTGTTTTGCATACCTATAATCCCAGTACTTGGGAGGCTGAAGCAGGAGGATCACTGGGTTTTTAAGGGTCAGAGTTCAACGCTAGCCTGAACCACATAGCAAGACCGGGGCTTGGAGCCAGAAGAGTATATGTGGAGTGCACATTGGCCACGAGTTCGGGGTTGTGGCTCTGCTAGTGATGCCATGGAGCGCCCGCGGGAGTGAGGACCCGCCACCAACCCTCGTCCCTGCGAAGCCCTTCCAGACTGCACAGACTCAGGGAGACCCGGAGCCCCCCTCCCCCATGCCCGAGGCCCCTCCCCAGGAGGACAGCTTGATTAAACAGTCGGTGCTGCTGGAATGACTGCACAGCTGGCGCCCCCCCACACCCCGAGCAGAGCAGCAGTGCAGATTAAAATCTCCAATTAGCGGTAAAGTGAAGTGAGGAGGTGCGGAGGCTGCCAAGGAGGCCAGGCGGGGGCCCTGGGTCAGCACCCCCACTCTCGCCTGGATTCCGAGGGCCGCCCTTCGTCCTTTCCTCGCTAGCTGCTCTCCAGCAGTGCCCAGGGCCCGTTAGCCTCACATCGCTGTGCTTGGGACAGAGGGCTCTGCGGGGGCTGGGCAGGCGCCCTGCCTGTGAGGCTGGAGGCGGAGCGAGGTCGCCACTCATCAGAGGAGGTGCCCTGCCCACAGCCTGCCAGACAGCTGGGCCGAGGTGACTGCACACCACGCCTGCTTCCGCAGAGCACAAGGGCAAGCAGGACGAGGTCCTCCAAGGCCTCCCGCACGGTGCCCACGTGAATACCCACTTCTGTAACACCCCACCCCGCCTGACCTGTCTGCCCTCCCCCAAGTCACGGCTCTTTCCTTTTGCACTCCCTGCATCTGTCTCTCAGTGTCCCGTAGGCAGAGCAGCCCCAGCCAGGCTCCGGCGCGTTGCCGTGCCCTGCCACCTGGGTCCCCTCCGGCTCCTCATTGTCCTCCCCTCAGTTTGGGGGAGAGCAAATGTGTGGCAAGGACAGAGGTCTGAGATGTCCCCAACCTCGGAACGCCCCGGAAGGCCCTGCTGCCGTTTACATAGTGCCACCCAACGCAGAAGTGCGCAGCACAGTTGGCCACGCCCTGGCTGCCCTCTGCCCCTTTAAGGGAAATGGAGGTGGGTACCCAGCTGACTGAACTCCTCACACCTCCAGAAATTAGACACCAGGGCACAGCGCCACCCTCCCAGGCTGGCACATGCTACCCTGGCAGAGGTTCAAGTAGCCCCCCTGCCGCCCTCCTACCCCTACGTCTTCCTCTGCTCGCTTCTCTCCCCCTCTCCTTTCTCAGCCAAAGCACAGCTGAGCCTTGCGGGGGTGGGGAGTGGAGAGACCAAGCCGGGCGGGGGGTGGAGCTCCGGCAGCACGTTTTCACCTGCCATTTAATTGGATGTATTTTTAATTAATGGGACCTCAGGGACCAACATGAGACAATCTGAGCTCTGAATAGGGACAGGGGAGGGATTGGGGAAGGGAGGCGGATTGGGCCACTGGGTGCGGTTACCGGGAGCCCAGGCCCATCCATCACTGGCCACTTTGCGTGCTGGCATGGAGAAAGGCGGGGTGGAGGAGGCGGGAGGTGCTGGGCGAGAGGTGCCAGGATCCCCCGGTGGCCAGGACCTCCAAAGGGAAGGGGACTGTGCTGGTCGGCTGGGGTCTGGAGCCCGAAATCCCAGCCAGGATAGTGGGAAAGGGGGTTTCCTGGTGTTCTGTCCAGTCGCTTAGCCCAAGGACGTGGTAAACTTGTGAAAGGAGGTCGGGGAGGGAGGTCTGAGGTCCCTCGAGAAAGAGGACCAAAGACTGTGCTGAGGTGACAGAGGGCGGACTTCAGGGTAGTTTCTCTGTTCTGTCATGAAGTGAGTATCCTGGAGGCTGTGTACAAACGCGTGTGATGCCTTGGGGTCTGGGCCACAGAACCTCACTGTCGCAAGGGTGCCGATGTGGCATTCATTTTGCCTGACCCTTTATTTTACAGATGTGGAAACCAAGACCCAGAGAGGAGAGTTTGGTGGAATCCTGTCCTGGAGTTGCTCTGTGTTCCTGGGTTTGGAGAGTTCCTGGAAACAGGAAAAGGAGAAGCGGGTAGGTTTGGAGGGGAGAAAGTCAGATGAGGAGGGCAAACAGGATCCTGTCGTCCACTTCCTGAAGTCACATCTCTGACCCCTGAGTGTTAGAAGCAGCGTGGCCAAGGCCCGGAGCATGGTCCTCAGCACTGAAAAAAAAAAAAAAGCAAGGTGGAGGATCGAGGCAGGTGCAGCCCTTGGAGCATTTCGGGGGGACGTTTGCTCACGTTGCCTGCTCCAGGGCCGCCTCATCTTCCCCTTGCTTCCAAGTAGTTGGAATTCCTGCGGCCCTGCTCCGTGGAATTTTGTCACATCCTTCAGGCACACAGGGAAGAAAATGACTCCTTCACCAGAAATAAATCCCTAACCAAGACTGAATAGTGAACCTTTTCGGAGCTCTTAGCACAGGTTTGTCTGCTGTAAATAAAGCCGTTCGAGAAAGTTATGCCAGAAAGTGTAATGAGACGTGGTCTTATACCTGTTCTCCATGGCTAAGCCCAGAACAGAGGCAGAATTCAAAGGCCCTGGACGTGGATTTCCCGGGACACTGGCCCTGCGTCTCTTAGGCAGACCCGGTCTGGCCCTGTGACTCTGGTGCCTAGACAGAGAGACAGCTCTGGGCCGCCACTGCCCCCACCCCTTTGCTCCTGTGCGGTTCACCTGCTTGGGGAAGGAAGGGTGAGGTGACCGGAGCCGTCCCCCGGCCATAGGCGGTCTTTCTTGGCACCCTCCTCTTTCCTCAGCACTGCGGACTTTTCCATGCTTCATGGGGCAGAGCTGGGGTAGGAGCAAAAGCAGTCACAGGCTTGGAGGCGGCCAGTGGAAACTGTCACACTCCAGGGTGCCACACCCTCCTCCCACCCCCAGAACGGTCCCCTCTGTCCTAGGGGCCCATTTCATAGCCCAGACCCTGGGGAGGAGTGGGATCTGTCTGTGCAGTGCCCAGCCGCACGCTGCCCTTCCCTGAGACGCCCCGAGTCTGCTCCAGAGCCCAGCGGGTGAGAAGGCCCTTGTGTGCCTGAGGACAGGCGGGGGAGATCCCTCCTCGGACCGCTGCCCTCTGTGAGGGGCTTGGGACTGGAAAGGAATGGTCGGCTGCCAGGGGTAATGAGGAAGCCTGCAAGTTCGGAGAAGCCAGGGGTGACACACTAGCGCTCTGGGCGGGGCGTTCACCGTGAGTGTCACTTGGGGGTTTATTAGTGGCAGCTGTCTCCAAGCTGCTCTTTCTACCTGGAACCCAGAGCAGTGAAAAAGAGCACACCGTGGAGGCTCCCGCCTCTCGCCGTGTCACCCTTCTCCCCTCCCTACTGCAGCGTATTGGAGGGGCTGGGAGATCCTGACGCCCTCACCCCAGCTCCTGGGTGTTTCCCTAAGGTACAGCCTCCTCCCTCCTTCACACTCCGGGGTCTCTGCACCCTGCAGGCTGAGCCAGGAGAAACCTGGAGCTGTTGGAGGCAAGAGGGTGGATGAGATGTGTGGGAGGCAGCGGGGCAGTGTCAGAATTCCCTGCCTTCTGGAGGAGAGGAACAGGTCAAGGTGCCCGGCATGGACTTGGCGTAGCTTCCCTTCCACGGAACCCAGCCTCTGCCTCCCTTTCCTCCGCTTGGGAGAACTGCAGAAACCAAGCCTGTCACTTTGATACCTGGAGGACACATGCGGGTCCCCTCTCCGCAGCTCCCAGTGCGGGGAAAGGAAGGAGTGAAGGGTGGGAGGTGGCAGCGCGTGGTGCCCATCAGCAGCCAAGGGGAGGGGCCAAGGAGAAGAAACTGGCCCGCCCGAAACAGCCGCCGAACCCCACCCTCTCCCGCTCCCCAATTCATGCCAGCAAGCTGAGCCCGAGTGCCAGCTCTCCTGGCTGGCAGTCCCGTTCCGTGTGCAGGCAGCCGGCTCCCTGCCCCAGCACAGCACATGCTGGGAACGCTCACGCTCTGTATCCCGGGTCTGTGTCTGTGGTGGATTCCAAGGGATGCAGGGGAGCGACCCCATAGGAAAGGGATGGCCCTGGGCCCCCGAGGTTCCTGTTTTCTGGGCTGACAGAGTAGGGAGGGGAGACTGCTAACGTGGGGGAGCCCAGGGTTCTGGTGACCCGCAGTGGGGTGGCTCATGAAAGCCAGAGGGGAGGAGCCGGCCTGTTAGAGCTGGCTTTGCCCCAGTTGTCCCCACTCTGAGGTCTGCGTCAGACAGGCCCCTGCTGTGAAAGGGGCTGGCACGGGAGAGGATAACCATCCCCAGCAAGACGCTTCCCGAGGAGATGCCAGAAGGGGCCCGTCGTCCTTGTCCACTGTCCGCGAGGGCTGCGTGTGTGCTGGAGCAGCCCCGTCCTCTGCCCCTTCCAGGAGAGGAGACAGCTACTCCTCCCTGCCCTCACTCCACCTAAATCCCTGGGTAGCCAGCTCACACTAACTTTTTAGAAATTTTATATATTTATATATAATGTTTCTTGGTGGGGGGATACAGGGTTTCACTACGTAGTTGAGACTGACCTGGAACTCACTGTGTAGCCCAGGCTGGTCTCCAGCTCACAGCGATCCTCCTGCCTCAGCCTCCCGAGTGCTGGGATTACAGGCATGTGCCACCACACCCGGCTATGTTTTTAAACCCAACAACAAGACCAGAACCTGGACAGATTCTCACCTCCTCTCAGTACTCGGCACCCTAGAACATGCACCTGGGACCAGAGAGGAGCAGCGAGGGGCATGGGCTGGCTGGAAGGCCTGGATAAACTGGGAACGGTGCAGGAGACCACAGGTCTTCAAAAGTGCTGATGCCTTCCCCGTTCACAGTCCAGGTGGCCGAGTGCACCTTCTCCATCCTCTCTGGATCAGGGGTGACAGGAGACTGTGCTGGAAGTCGTACCAGGTGGGTCGGGAGAAACACTCATGACCCTGACTGTAATCCCAGGGTGCCTGGGCACTTGAAATAAAGATCCCAATCTGTGGCTCAGGAGGACGGGTTAAGAGGAAGGACTGTGGCAGAGCCTGCATTCCCATTTGCCCATTTCTGTCCTTTCCATCACCAGCAGCTCCTCCTGCAGCTGGGGTGAGGGGCCCGACACTCAGCTGACCCTGATGATCCAGAGAGCTCTGGTTGGAAAAGAGACCGCCCCACTTCACCCAGGGCGGCGGGGCCGGCCCGCGCACTCCCCTCCTCTGCGGCAGCACCAGAAGCCTAAGGAGCCCGTGACAGATCTCGGCCCTGACTCAGCCAGCACAAATCCCTGCACTCGGTGTGAAAGCCACACTGTGGAGGGCCTGGGTGCACCAGGCGGGACGTGGGCAGGTGTGGGACGTGGAGCCCCAGGAGCAAGGTAAGAATCGCTCCTCTCTGCCACGTACTCTTGAGCCTCCTCCTCAGTCCCCTGTCTCTCTCCACGTATTCTTTCCCCACGTTATCAGACTCATCTCCTGGCCACCTCGTCCCTGCAGATGAGAGGACACAGTAAGTACACGTCTGTTCCCTGCACTTTTCTCTCACACTTTCTTCAGCTCTTCCCAGCTCTCTGCTTAGAGCATCCTGCTTTTGAGTCCTTTGCACCAGAGACTGCCCCCAGGATCTGAACCCAGGACCCCAGACTCCACTGCCCCTGACCCTGAGGATGCCCATGTACTGGGAAAGACTCATCTCTCCTCATCCTGGCCAGCACATACGCCCAGGCCCAGACTGGTGTGTGCATGGCATCAGGGCCCTGCCTCGGAGCAGAGGGTGGCCCTAGGTGTGCCCTGTGGCCCCAGCCCTGAATGCACGTGTGCCTGTGCATTGGGCACACTGGTTTATTAGTGTTATTTCAGCATTGTGATGCAGAGAGAGTAAGTGTAACAGCTGCTCCTTGCTTGCAGTGTTTATTGTTACCTAGAGACAACCTCCTGGCTTTTTCCCAGCTCCCCCTCCCCCCATCCCAACCCCCTCCCTGCCGACAATCCTGCTCTCCCTACACCGATGGGAAATTTATAGCTTGCCCACGCCATGCCTTTAACCCTCTCCTGTCCATCGGGCAGATGGGCCAGGAGGCCAGGATGGGCGGTGGGCATAGTTGGGCCCCAGCAGGGTTGAGCAGTGTGTGGGAGAGGGAGGGAGGAATGACACGTTCCCCTCCACCCTGTGTGCCCAGGCTCAGGCCCCAGTTGTCCTTCTGGTCCTCACAAGAAGAGAGGAGGCAAAAGAGCTCTTGACCTGCTCTTGAGATCCTGGAAGAGTTCATTTGGCCCTAGCCTCGGGATCCTGACATCCTCCTGACAAGACCTTCTCTTCCCCGGGCATCCTTAAGCCCCAGCTGCAATGGCTGAACCAGAGCAAATGCAGCCAGGAAGCACGGAAATGGAAGTGAAAGGCCAAGTGGCAGAATCCTTAGCTCCTCTTTCCAGTCTGAAAGAGGTAGCTATGGAGATGTCACATCAAGAGGCTCAGGCCTGGGAGATGCTGGCCAGACCTTCACAGCTGGGCAGATGTCAGACTGGAAGCCCACCTTTAACCTGAGTCTGAGACAGCTCTAAGGTCCCGAGAGACTCCCGGGCTCATCTGCAAGCTGGCCTTGGTCTGCTTGTCCTCCTGCTCCTTTTCTCCTGTGTGTCTTTTGGTTTGGTGCCTTGGGGCAGAGATCGAAGAGACTGAAGCATCCTCATCATGTCCTCTGCAGAGCTGGGGAAGCAGAAGTCCCTGGAAGCTTTCATGGAGGAGTCAGGAGGAACCGGGTCATCCACTCCCCGTCCACCAGAGAGTAAAGGGATTGGACATGAGCCGAGAAGATGGAGGTTAAACACATGAGAAAACTTCCTCCCACGATGAAAGACTTCGGAGTGGGCCTGCTTCTCTCCAGAGGTCTGTCCTCTGCCTGAGCGGAGTTGGAGTCTGTGCCTACACGTACAGGAGTGCTGGGAGAACATGCAGGGTGCTCAGACCTCCCCATGCCATCAAAATATGATACCTGTGGTGCTTAGATCACAGATTAACACGGCAGAGAGCAGGTTCCAGTGTCAGCCCTGCCGCTCTCCAGCTACCTTGGTAAGTCACTTGGCCCCTTTGAGTCGAGCATCCTTATCTGTGATGTGCAGGTGAACAGCTCCCCTTGGGTGGTTGTGAGAATCCATGGACGCACACGTGTAAAGCACCCAGGACAGTGCCTGACAGTGCAGCAGAGCACCGTCACTGTGGAGCCAGCAGGGCCCACGTGTTCCACAAACTCCAGGACACCCACACTTGCTGGGAGAACTTCGTGATTTTCTTCATAACATGGACTAGAGTGACAGTGCCTAGGAAGTACCCAGATTCCCCAAGGAATCAGTTCCCCCATTCCCATGCCTCCCTAGCCAGGAAAGAAGCCACGGTCCCCTGCCACCTCTAAGCCACTGTTGTGCCTGGTAGCCCTGAGCAGAACAGCAACAACTAGCTTTCTCCAGGCACTTTATAGTTTGCCAAGTACATTGACCTACATTAGCTCTTTTGATGTCCAGAGCAATCCAGGAAAGAAAAGAGAACTCCATTTATTGGGTGTCTGCTATGTACCAGCATTGTACTGGGTATTTTTGCTTTTTGTTGTTGTTGTTGTTGGGTTGATTTTGTGTTGGTTTGTTTGGTTTGGTTTTGGAGGTTTTTTGAGACAGGGTCTTCCTATGTAGTGCAGGCCAGCCTTGAACTCACTGTGTAGCCTAAGCTAGCCTTGAACTCATAGAGATCCTCCTGCCTCAGCCATCCCAGTTCAGGGATTACAGATTGCACACCATGCCTGGCTCTGGGTGTATTTTTTTTAGTGTGTTTAAACTCTGTATAGAGTATTTTATTACCCACATACACTGATTTATGTCTCATCTCCTATTTTTATTCACTTGCATATTTTCACTGCTATAAATAATATGGCAGTGAATATCCAAACACATAAAACTTCTTCCCTTTTTTTTTCCTGTATATGTGTGTGTGTGTGTGTGTGTGTGTGTGGTACTGGGGATTGAACTCAGGACCTTGCACATACTAGACAAGTGCCCTAGCACTAAGCTATATTCCCAACCTGTTTTTAAATTCTACTTCTTTATTTAGACAAGGTCTTGCTAAGTTGCCTAGGCTGGCCTCAAATTTTGAATATTCCTGCCTCAGCCTCCTGAAGAGCTGAGACTGTAAAGTGTGCATTCTGCTTGGCCTTGTGCATTGTTAATAATAAATTCCAGAAGGTGGAATTACTGGGTCAACAGATACAAATCCTCACCCTCCCATGGTTATGATCATTATATTGATGTACCCTAATGAGAATAATATTTATTAATCTTCCTCTTTGGAATTCTACAATGGGAATGCACGGACAGGTCCTTCTCCCCTATACCCAGCAGAGACATTAATAATCTGTCATAGCTTTTATTAAGAAAATGAGATAAGTGTAGATTCACATGCTGCTGTTAAGAAATATTACAGTGATCCCGTGTACACCTTTCCCACCTTCACTGAACAGTAATGTTTCACAAAACTGTATTACAATATCACAGCAGGCATATTGACATTGCTACCGTCTACCAGCCTTGTAAATATGTCTCCTGTTCTTGCCTGTGCTTGTGTGCATCTTAAGTCCTAAGCTGTTTTGTTACCTGTGTTAAGTTTGCATATCCACCGCTATAGTCCCCACACCACAAAGATTCCTCACGTTTTATTTTTATGATCACACCTACCTCTCTACTCCCTCCTTAACACTTTGCACCGCTGCTCTGTCCTCCTCTCCTAAATGTTGTCACTTCAAGAATTGAAACATGCAACATGTAACCTTGTAGGATTGGCTGTTTTCTTTCACACAGCACAGTTCCCAGGAGATCAGTCGAGTTTTCATGTGTATCAACAGTTCATTGCTTTCATTTATCTCCTGGTATAGATACACCACAGTTTCTTTAAACAGTCACCTGTCGAAGGACATCTGGGCTGATTCCAGTTTTTAGCTATTACAAATAAAGTTGTTAATAACAGTCACGTATAAATTTTTGTATGAACATATTTGGGGGGGTGCGGGATACTGGGGATCGAACTGGGAACCTTGAGCTTGCGAGGCAGGCGGGAACATAATTTTTTTTTTTTTTTTTTTTGGTTTTTTTGAGACAGGGTCTCACTATGTAGTTGAGACTGACCTGGATCTCACTATGTAGCCCAGGCTGGTCTTGAACTCACAGCGATCCTCCTGCCTCAGCCTCCCGAGTGCTGGGATTACAGGCATGCGCCACCACGCCCAGCTAACATATTTTTAACGTTACCAAATAATCTATCTTCAAAAGTTCTCTCACTTTGCTCTCTAGTACTAGCAATGAATGAAATTGCCCATTTTACTTAGTTTGCTGAATGTTTTGTAGTCGCAATTATTAACCCATTCTGGTTTCTACCTAGATACCCACCAAAGCCTCGCGTGCTCATGGGCAGTCTTTTGAAGGGGCCTGGGAGATAGGGTCATGTGGCTGCCTTGATCTTAGGAGGTGGGTCTGGGGGCGGGGCCGGAAGGGCGTGTCTCCCAGCCTGGCTCCTCCCTCACCTCCTGCACCACTGAGCAGCTGTCCTCCTCCCAGACCCTTCTGCTTTGCTGTTTGATTGAAACTTCTAAAATGGAAGCCAAAAGAAACCTCTTTTCCCTTTCAGTTACGGGGTCAGCCACGAAGAAAGTGACTAAGTCAGCTTCTTTTTTTTTTTTTTTTTTGGTACCGGGGATTGAACTCTGGTCCTTGCACTTGTAAGGCAGGCCACCAAACCGCCGAGCTAAATCCCCGGCCCCTAAGTCAGCTTCTTAACAGATGCTCCTATTCTCTCCATTTTGTAGATGAGGGAAATTGAGGCTGAGAGTGGGCCTTTTCCCGGGATCGCATACTGTCAAGTGGCACAGCAGTGCGTGGCCCTCAGATGACAGGGCTTTTCCCGCTGGAGGGCTTGGGCACTTGGAAGAGCGTGGGATGGGGCTGATGGGAACACCCCGGGTCACCTCGGTCCTCAGGCAGCTTTGCTTCAGGGTCTCAGAGCTGGGGCTCAGTGGCATGGGCCCTCGGGCAGAGCACCGTGGGCAGGATAGGTGGATCTCCGTCAGAGGCCAGGGATCGAGGTTCTCCTGACTGAGGCCCGTGAGAGCTGTCTCTCCTAAAGGAGTGCTCTGGTGAGGCTGGCACCTCCATTCATACCCCCAGCTCAGGCTCAGGCTCAGAGCAGAAACAAAATGCCAGCCCTCACTCCCGCTGCCCTAACCCACGGCTGGCAGTGCATTCTCAAGGAGCTGGAGAAGTCAGCTGGTGCCATTCCTCAGTGTCTGGGCACTGGTGAAGCTGACAGGTGAAGACCTTGCGTTGCCCATATGACAGATGGCAGAGATGCCAGTGTACAGAGGATGTTCAGCCTCTCCTGGGAGCTGTGTCTGGCCACCTCCCACTTCCTGCTGGAGGGAGCCCTTTCAAACTTTTAAAAATGTATTTATTTTTTCCAGTACTGGAGGTTGAAGCAGGGCCTTCACACTGAGTTACATCCCCAGCACTTTTTTTATTTTTTACTTGGAGACAAAGTCTCACTACATCACTAAGTTGACCAAGCTGAGCTCAAACTCCTAAGCCTCCTGCCTCAGCCTCCCAGGGTGCTGAGATTCCTGGGTTGCATCACTGATGGCTTCTTTGTAGTCAACAATACCATTGCTCCCTAGGCCTATTCTAGCGGCTGTCTGGCCATAACACTTTTCCTCACTTACTTATGGGGCCAGAACCAGGCCGAGATTTCCTGTTACTCTACTTATTTTGGCTCATGGGGAACAGCCTCTCCCCCAGCAGCACCCCTGTCTCTACCCAGAAATTCCAGCCTGTTGGACACCCTGGCTGGGCTAGGCGGGGATCAGAGGGGTCACCTGACACTGAGGACACTGAGCCATCCACTCTGAGCCTTTGTCTGGGCTGGAAGTTCCTGACAAAGGGAGACCACTCTGCTGGTTCTTCCTCCTCCCCATGCACACAGATTTCTCAGAAGTCCTGAGCTACCAGGGAAGATGCCCTTTCCTCTGAGCCAGGGCAGTTCCTGACTGGGAGGTCGGAGGACCCCTCCTGTTCTCTCTCCTTGGCTGCCCCTCTAGTCCAGGTCCTCTCCTCTCCTGGCACCATCTCTTCCCCTTCTTCCTTTCTCTCCTCTCTCTCTCTCAGCAAGTTTTTTATGTGATTACAGGCACTGCATGGTAATTAGTGCTAAACTCATTTGCACAACTACAGTTAATTGGCTACAACAATTAATTAATGTGTTGGAAATTTGGCACTGGAAAAAAAAAGTTTGTCATCAAAAAAAGGGCAAAAAATTGTAGAGTGAGGTACCCATAAAAATCGAGGGCAGGCTTCAAAAGCCCAGCTGGGCCTCAACTTGAGGCCAGCCTTAGATGCTTTCCCCTCTCAACTTCAGCACATTTTCCCCTCTCATTTTTTCTCCTTCCTCTCCCATCTTTTCTTTCTTTCTTCTTTTTCTTTTTTCTTTTCTTTTTTTTTTTTACAACTTAAGCAAACTCATTTCCCTGATAAAATATAGCATGACTAATGGCTAGAGCATGTAAAAATCATTGGGAAAATGTCCTTGGAAGACGAATGCATTTTCAGCAGAATAATTAACTTAATTAACAAATTCACATGCATATTCATCAGGCTATTAATGTCTTCTCGGCTCAGCTTGATGAACATTGCGGTAATAACCATCTCATTTACATACTGCATTCTACTGCGATCCAAAACAGACAACATACAGGCGTACACACACTCGCACGAACACACAACACGGCTTGGCTTCCAGGTTGACTGGAGTGAGTGTGAGTGTGTGTGTGTGTGTGTGTGTGTGCGCGCGTGCGCGTGCGCGCGGAGGGAGCGGGTGTGGGTGGCGTGATCTTGGAGGTCAGGAGTCCGGGGAGCCAGGCAGGCCCACGTGTGGATGTCTGCGAGAACTTCATCCCGTTCTCGCCCTCTCTCCCTTCGCTCCCCCTCCTTCCGTGTTTCCTTTTCTCTGTCATTTTCTCTCTTCCCTCGCTGCCCCCACCCCGCCAGCCATCTCTCTAGGGAAAAACTTGGTATCCGTGCCAACTTTTTCCCCCTCCCCTCCTCCCTCTCCCCTCTCCTTCCCCTCTCCCAACTGCTGCCAGCCGGCGTCAGCGCCGAATTGCCATCTCCTTGAGCTCTCTGTGGAGCAATCTCGGGGAGCAGTAAGGTGTGACGCGGGCTCTGCCGGCTTCGCAGCACCGCCTGCGGAAAGAGCGCGGGATGGAGGAGGAAGATTAAGAGAAATCGGCGCAGGGCTCGGCTGCCATTGGTGTGTGCGAGCGAGGAGGAAGGGAGCGGGCGCGGGAGGGGGAGAAGAAGGGGGAAAACCAGCAGCTGTCGGCCTAATTCTTCTAACACTCTGCTTGTGGTCATATTAGAAAAACAGATTATGCCCCTCGGTGCCACTCACTTATACTTGACATACGTTAATGTTCTATATCTCCATTCCCGGGCCTCGATGCCGGTGGACTTGGGTCGAGCAGGCTGGGGCCCGAGTGGTCAAGGGGCACAAAGGAGCCTGTCTCCCTCCCGACCTCTTCTCGCCCTTCAGAGAGCGAGAGCGAGCCTGGGCCCGGCTAACAGCGGACACCGCGGTTCGTTCGGCGCAGCGCTCTGCAGCCCTTAGGGGCAGAGGTCGGAGGACGCCTGGAAGCCCTTTGCCCTGAAAGTCATCTTCCCCCTTCCGAGTGCAATAGATCACTAAGCCGGTGAGAGTGGTTCTGTGGCGCCTCCGCCTCTCACCTTCCTAAGAGCCCTCAGCCCCAATCAGAAGTGGGGCCTGAGAAAGGAGTCTCTAAGACTGGGTGCCCCGAGAGGGGTCACAAAGAAGCCCTAAACCGAAAGAGGCCAAGATTGTTTCTGCGTTGCTATGGAAACCAGGTTTGCTTCTCCAGGCAAGAAGGGAGGCGTTGTCTGAGGCCTCCCTCCTTCCACCAATCCTGAAGGTTGTGCGGGCGGGCGGAGCCTGCTTAGGGCCTAGGGAAGGGGCTGGGCTTGGAGAACAATCCAGCCCTCCCGCCCTCCAGTCCGGAGCCCTTTGACCCCAACCCTTGCGGCTCTTCCACCCCAACATTCAGTCAAAGGAAGCTTTTTCCTCTGGTGCCTCTTCCCCTGTGGAGACCTGTTGCTTAGCAACCGCTAGTGCCTTCTTCCTAATAATTCGCAGGGACTGATATAATATCTGTCTCTATATTCAGTTCCCCTCCCCTGTCTATTTATATTTAATAACTGAAGCCCTGTTTTGGGCCCCCCTGGCACCTGCTGTACAGGGCTCCTAGAGGGATTAAGCTCCAGCCCGCAGGAAGGGGTGACGTCTGGGGGAGGACTTCTCCACAAGAAGCGTGGGAGAAGGGTGGAGTGGGTGCGGGGTCAGGGAAGCTGAGGGGTCGTACTCTCTCCTAAGGTAGAGAGGGAGAACGTTCTTAGAACGCGGAGGCACCCACAGGTATTCCTGGGGTCAGCTCCAGGACCTGGAGTGGAGCCGGGCGCTGCTTCCCGACCATTTCCGGTACCGGTCCTCCCATAGTTCCCCGGGTGAGCGCCCATCGATTTCAGTTTCCTAGTGTGTGAAGGTTGGTAACCAGGAGGGGGCGCTGTAGCGAAGTAGGGCCCCCAAGGCCTGGGTATCTCCCAAAGATTGTGCACACTAGGAAGGAATTCCGAACTCAAGACCAAAAAGCTCCCCAACTGATCTGACAAAAAAGGAGGGGCAAGGGAGGCCTAAAGTAGCCTGGCTCCGGAGTAGAGGCACAGCCCTGGGTTTGGGCGCCTCTCTCCTTACTCTCCTGTGCTGTGGATTCTTACCTGCTTGACCTTTTAAACCCCTTCTTGCCGAATTTGTAGACCAAGTATAGCAATAAGGTTTACCTTGCTGGAGTTTTGCAGGCTGTATTAAAGTAAGATGTGGGGCCAGGGATCTAGCTCAGTGGATCCGCCGCCTGCCTCGCAAGTGCAAAGGACCCGAGTTTGATCCACGGTACCAAAAAAGAAAGAAAAGAAAAAATATAAAGTAAGATGTGAATGAAAACACCCTGAAAAATTCAAATTACACTCCAACATTTTAAGGTTGACAGCTGGGGCAAGGAAGGGGTCATGCATCCAGCCTGACCCCGGGCTTGGGCTCCTACAACTCTCCCGTCTTGGCAGTAGGTCTGAGTCTTTGCCCCTGACCAGAGGGGCTGGGAGTCATAAATCCAAAGCAAACATGAAGCCATCTCAGGACAGCCGTATGGTGGTGTCCCTGTCATCCTCTACCTCCAGGCCCAATCTCACTTTGGCCCCCAGCAGCCAACACAGCAGCCAGGCTGACACCACCATCCCCGACCTGCTACTTCCCTGGCCAGCACCCTCTCCGCTGACGTGTTAGCTCACAGACGCACAATTTCACCCACTGTACCCCCCTTCTCCGAACCCCTTCCAATCCGAGCCTTCTGTGGGAGACAGATGGGGTGTCTGCAATGGAAAAGGCGCTGGGCTCTACGCCGCCTTGGGCGGGCAGCCCCCTCCCCAGCTCCCCACCGCTCCCTCTCCCCTCCTAAGACACTCAGATTCACCCCGGGCACCCCTGGGAGCTGCTGAGGACGATGACTCTTCACCACTCAGGCCGGTGCAGGAGGAAGTAGTTGGGGGGGGCAGGTGATGGGGCAGATGTGGGGAGGCTGGGCCTTTCCCTGGAGACCAATGGCCCTGAGTGGACAGAGGAGACTAAGCCTGGGCAGCTCCTTTGCTCCAGAAATCTGGGTCCCCGGAGGGAGGCTCAGCACAGAGAAGGGAGAGAGAGCTAACCTTACTGTGAGCTGGCGCAGTGCTGGGGCTGTGCCTTTCCACCCTTGACTCCCAACCAGCAAGTGAGGGCTCAGGGTGAAAGGCTTCTCTGGCCGCCCCTCCTCGGCCTCTGTGCTTTCTCTGCCAGTTCTCCTCCTGCCCTGAGGCTGCGCCTGCTCTGTCTCTCTGCAAGTGCCTCCCCGGCCAGTGCTCCCATGCCCCTCCGCGTCCTTCCCCCTTGGTGCAGTGACTTCCCACTTGCTGTGCAGTCATTTGAATGATGGTCCCAGTGGGCGTGGATGGAAACGTCCATGAGCACAGTGACCACATCTGCCTGCCCCCACCGTGGGCCTCCTGTAAATCAGCGTTTGGGTAAATATTTGTTGAATCAATGAATGAATAGTGAAGGGATATCTCTACAGCCTAAACTCAGCTTCTTAGCCCCTCTGTGGAAGAGGGTACTGTGGGGGTCCGGCCATCCCACTGTCCCTGGAGAAAACCATCAGACTGGACCAACCCTCCTTCAGGGACTCGGGGTCTGTCCTGCAGAGCTGAGCCCTGCCTGCCTGCTCTCCAGCTCCCGTGGGGACTGGAGGATGCGGAGGCCCGAACCACTCACACGAGCTGGAAGGGAGGAGGCTCCATCAGAGAAGGGTGCTTTAAAGAAAACCCCTCTTTTCTGCCTCAGCCAAGACTGCAGAGACCATCTGCTGCCACCCCTCTGTCTGCTGCTGTCCTCTTTCCCTAGGCTTTGAAAAGGAGCTGGTTCAACCCAGTAGGAAGGGCAGTCAGTTTAGCCAAAGCAGGATGGGCTGCTTGCTCTTTGAAATGCCCTAGGAGGTGAGCGCTGAGCCCCGCCAGGTGGCCAGAGCAGAGAAGACAAAATCCAGGGATGGCAGCCCCGGTGCACAAGGTGGCCTCTAGGAGGTGTCCAGCCTCCGGCCCAGAGCTTTGGCTGACTCCTTTGTTGCCCTTGCTGTCTGACCTCAAACTACATCTCCAAGTCCGAAGGGAATTAAAGTCAGGCCAGGCCGGCCGCCCCTCGCTCTCTCTGGCCTTGCCCCACTCCACACTGGTACTGGCACACAGGCAGTTGTCAGCAGCTCAGCGCCAATTCTGTCCTCAGGCAGCCTCTCGCCTGGCCTCCTTTCCCGGACGGTACCCTTGCGCCCTGGTGTCTGGGGTCGCGAATCCAGAGCGGTTCTAGGGAATGTTTCTCTCTCCGACCCCACCTGTTCTCCGGGCCCCCGCTAACACAGGAGGACTCAGGCTGCAGGCCAAGTCCTGTGTCCTCATCAAAGGCAACATCTGTCCCTTCCAAGAAGATAACCCTGGAGGGAGGGGGAGAAATGGGCACAAGGGAGAAACCCAGATCTTGCCTGGGCCTTCACCCCACATTCCACTGCAGGCATGGATGGGGTACGGGCCCAGAAAGCCACAGAGGCCTGTGGTCCTGCTGGCACTCGCACAGGCCTTCGCACCTCCAAGCCCCCGCACAAGAGAGCCCCTCCTGGGCTTACCCAGCTACCTGGGCCGCTGCTGGTGCCAAGCGGCCTTCTTTTATTCATGTGTTGTTTTATTGCTGGCAACTGCTGCTGCTTGCCGCTGTTGGAGGCGTTCCTGCCAAATGCATCCCAACATCTTGGCCTGGCATCAGGGCGGCATGCTAATGTGGAAATTTAAAGAGCCGCTCTCGGCTTTAAATCGGAATTTTAAATGAGCAGCAGTGCTCCGAAGGGACCCAGGCAAAACGGAATGGTATCTGATTCCCCTTCTTCCTCCCACACTCATAGCATCGCCCTGCGTCCCCCCTCACTGCTCCCTTTGGTTTGGACACTAGATGGGGAGCTGGCCTGAGATACAGGACACAGGGACCGGTGCAAGCCGGGGTTATCCAGAGCAGCAGGGAGCCGGGGCCCCTCACTCAGGACCAAGGAGGGACCCACTCACTGCCTGCTGTCACCGGCAGGGGCGCAGGGCTGGGGGTGGTGGAACAGGACCTTCAGTTCCCATTGTGCCTGGAAACGGGGAGAGAGAAGGTGGAATTCCACGAAGACACTCCTGCACAACATACGCGTCAGGCATGTGTGGCTGTGTGCACACGTCGGGGCGGGGTTGGGCGCGAGCTGAGACCTGGGTATCACGCGTCCACGTAAGCTCACAGATCACCTCTGCACGAGAGGAACCAGTCTCACA
The DNA here is from genome assembly GCF_012274545.1 of Fukomys damarensis. Lineage (NCBI taxonomy): Eukaryota > Metazoa > Chordata > Mammalia > Rodentia > Bathyergidae > Fukomys > Fukomys damarensis. The sequence continues at coordinate 36,294,845 of NW_022900925.1, forward strand.
CAGGCAGACTTGCTTCCCGCCTCCGAGCCACTGTCCTGCGTAGCTCAGTGTCTGCACATCGCTAGCCTGCACTGTGGCCTGGGGTTTTCCAGGGATCCTAATTTCCCAGTTCCTGGCCGCTGCTTTGAGTCAGCTGTGGGGGTGGAGCAGGGAGCACCTGAGGTCATGCTTTGTACCTGGCCTGCCACAGCGCAGTACCTCTCTTGGAGGCTCCTTAGTAACTCACATAGTGACTTGATCTGACCCTGCACTGCCAGGCCAGGGACGCTCTCAGGCCTTCTGCAAGAGTCTTCCTCTCTCAGAGAAGTAGCCAGGCCCTCGGGGGTTAGTGTGGCTGCCAGCCAAGAGGCTTGGGGCAGGCCTGGAGCATGCAGCTGGCACTTGCCCACCGGATCCCCAAGGAGCACCGTCCTCCCCACTGCCATGGCCCCATTCAGATGGTTTCTGGGCCACGGGGAGACAGAGCTCACTGCTCCCCGTTCCCAGAGAAGACTTGGAGCTGGAACATCCGTCATCCCTTTCCACTATGACCCTACTCCAGGATTCTCCATCCAGACTCCATACGCTGAAGCCCGCCAACTTCCCCAGCCAGGATCAAAGCCTCACAGAGTAGGGGGAGCCAGGGAAGGGGGCTTGGGAAGTGAGGCATGGGCTGGAGTTGGGTTGCAGTCAAGGAATAGACGAGGAAGAGGAGTGTGAGAGAGACGGGATGGGGAACAGGAAGGGCAGGGGCGGAATGACTCTGCCTCTCATCTAATTAGCAAGATGCAAATAAGATGCAAATAACACCCTCTTTGTTCAGAAGACCACAGGGCCTGCGCTTTTTGGAAGTAAATTGCAAAGGGACCTCCAGGCAGCATCTCTGACACCCCCAGACATGGGACACCCAGGATTAGGAGAGGACACAGTGCGGCCATCTGGCTCTAGTTTCTTCTCTGGATGAACTACTTTGCTGTGGACCTCAGTTTCCCTACACGTGAAATAGCAAGCCCACACCGGATGGAGCAGAAGGCTTACTTCCAGCACTGACAGTCTGGGGTCCTGAGATCTGGAGCTCCGTGCAGGGCGGGGGGGTTGATTCTATTCTGGGGTGGAGACCAAGGCCCTTGGCTTTCTTGCCCCTGCCACCCACTGCAGCTGTCATGCCACCCTCACACACCCATGCCCCTGCCATCCCAAACTTGGGCAGTTTCCTGAAGACCCCCATGCCCTGCATCCAGAATGCCCTCCCTGCCTTTAGAGCCCACCTAGATGATCCAGCATAACTGCTCCATCTTAAGATCCTTAATCGCATCTTCAAAGCCCCCCCCCACCACTTTTTGTTATAAAGGCCCTTTTTGTAGATAAAGTAACATTCACAGGTCCTGAGGATTCCAGCATGGAATTTTTTTTTTTTTGAGACAGGGTCCTGCTGTGGTTTTCAGGCTGGCCTTGAACTTGCAGCGATCCTCCTGCCTCAGCCTCCCAAGTACTGGGATCACAGGCTAGACAGATCTTTTGGGTATTATCAGACTACCAAAATAAGCGGTAATGTTTCAAAATTTACCCCAGTTGTTAAATCTACCATGGCAAACATGGCCATGCTTTTTTTCCTCTCATCATTTAGCCCTGGAAGGTAGACCTGAATGCTTCTGTCCTCCAGACGAGGAGGCCAAGGCTCAGTCAGACTGAATGAATCGCTCAAGATCACATAGCTGGAAAACGATAGCACAAAGTCAGATGACCTTGGCCCCAAAACCTGCGTGCTTCTTGTCTCACCCACAGCCTCTGTGCCTACCGCAGGCCTGGCACAGATTTTTTGCCTGAGTGGACACGCAGCGATGGACAGGTAGGTGGATAGTCAGGAGGGTGAGTCCCAGACTCCTATGATCCTGGCTCGCGCTTTCTCCTGCCAAAACCCCCTCATTACCCCTCTCTCTAATCCCCTCCAACTCTGACCCTTTTTTCAAAAGCCTGGAATCCCCCTCGTTTGCAGCCCCTGCCAACTACTGATGCCCAGAGGGTGGCACAGTGCCTGGACTTCAGGCGGGAATGAGTGGGTCACAGAAGCAGAGGGACATCTGGAGGTCACCTCTCCAAGCCCTCTGCCCACATCCAGGCCTGCTTCTGGGGACAGGGACAGACCGGGTGAGGCTGGTGCACAGCAGAAGGGCGCGGTGGCTGCCTCTTCCTCCAGCTGCCTCTCTGCAGTCTTCCTTCGCACATCATTCCTGTCCGGAAGTCCACTGTCCGGTCTAGTCCTCTCAGACAAGCATAGTGGAAGCTGGCCAGCGGCCCGGGTCTGTGAGCTTAGTCCTGGAGTCTGCAAACAAGTAAAATGAGACTTTTGGCTAAGACTTTTCATCTCTCCGGCCTCTCATTCTTTATGTTTAAAATGGGATAGATATTGTGAGAGCAAGATCGCCCCTCTCACAGGCTGCTGGGGGAAAGGGCCACCCACAGAGCACGATCACAGCCCGGGAAAGAAGCGCCCTGACCCACGCCTTAGAGTGGCAGGTGCTGCGGCAGTAGCCTGTGACAGCCCTTCGGCCCTCCAGCCAAAGCCCCTCCGTCCTGGAGAGCACAGGCTCCTGCTCACCTCGCCAGCCTTGCGCGCTAGACTGTGAACTCTTCTTGGCAGGGTCTTGTTCACCTTTTAATCACCGCCCGTTCCCCTCCCCGGCGTCTAGCCCGCGCTTGGGCACGATACATACACGAGCGAGGGTGCGAATCAGACCCCCAAGTCCTGACTCCCGCCCTGAACTCTCCTCCCTCCGACGCCTTTCCCCGGCGAACTGGCGGCGACGGCCGCGAGGGGAAAGGAGGCGCTGCGGCTTTA
>NW_022900925.1:36298559-36304284 GCF_012274545.1 Fukomys damarensis
CCACCCCGAGCCTGGGCTTCGGCCCGGCCTCCCGGTCTGTGACCGCCGTGACCCCGCCAGGCGCTGTGCCTTTCGGGCCTTGGTTTTGCGTCTGCACAGTGGGGTTGAGAACCCCGTCTTTCTGTGGTTCCCCGGAATAACGGGATGCGTGGACGGCGGGCCTCTACCGAAGTCCTCTGGCCGGGAGCAGAAGGGGCGCCGAGGGGCTGCGCCCACCCCTGTGCTGTCGGGGGGCTCCCGCAGGGAGGTGAGTGCCCAGCCACGCTGCCCCTGGTCACGGTGTAGGGGCCAAACGGCCCACCCTGGTCCTGCTTCTGTCCGAGGCCCCGTCCTGACCTGGGACATTGCTTCTGTGGCCCGGACCCACTCGAGCAGCAGTCGCAGGCCATTTCCCCCCCAGGCCTCTGGCACTTTTGGTTCCTGACGTGTCCGTGACCCAGGTCCTCCTTGCACTCCGTGTCCGTTTCTGGACCGGTTTCATCCATTCTTCCAGCCCTCGGGACGGGATGGCGCCCCCGCGGATGGGAGTGGGGGCGAGCAGAGGTGTGGTGGAGAGAGCCCCACTCTGACCCCACTGACCTTCCAGGGGCGACAGCCAGATGCACACAGCAGCCTCTCCAGGGCGACCTCCCTGGTTCTAGAACCTTCCACAGTGTTGCCATGTCTCCCATGTCTCCCCTCTTCCGAATAGGGCACTCTTGCCCTGACTTTTCAGCCGGAGGCTAATGGCTTTCTTGTGGAAAAAGACATCCAAGAATGTGAGCCCGGGGCCTTTGTTCATTCCCTTTGGCCGGGATTACCTGTTTTTACAGTAATCATGTGTTATTTTTATGTTCATCACAATAGAAACATTCCCAGTTTGGGATAAAGGAGCAGTGTTTCCCTTCGGTAAGCAGAGGCAGGTCAGTACAGGCACGGGGTCGGGCCAGGCTGCACAGACTCTTGGCCAGTGTGGCCCTGTGCTCGGCTGCCTCAGTCTCCCCACCGGCCATCCCACGGGCTGCCCTGTCCTCAGCCCCTCAGCACCACTTCCTGTTAATACAAGCCACGTGGGCCCCTCACTGTGGCGTCTCCAGGCAGAAGAGGAAGCCACAGCCGCCTAGTGGCTGCCAAGGAGGCTGGCAGGAAGGGGCACCTCCACCAGCTGTCTCCTGGGAAACAGCAAACTCCAGGAGCAGAGACATTTGGAAATAAAACTCCTGCCTGTGTTGTGTGCTTCTCGTGTGTTGGGTGGGAGAGGACCTGAGAAACCTCCTCGCCCCGACTCCTGTGTCCTCGGGGAAGCCTCTCTCAGTGCCTCTCCTCACTGCTCCCCGACTTGGGCTCTGCTGGGCCCAGGAGGTAACCCAGAAAGTGGTCTTCGGGTTCTGGGTGCAGCTAGAGGGGCAGAGCCCTGGGCCCAGAGTCAGACACCCCACTTCGGGCTCCTCTGTCTCCCCTGTCACCCCGCCTATGGCACCCCCTCTCCCAGGCCTAGGATATTTTGTAAAGTGAGGGTTCCAGATGAGATCACCCCACCCTCCCGGGGCTCCTCCACAGGCCACGCCTTCCTGCCCTTGGGGGGGACGCCCCACAGGAGCTCAGGGCTCCTTGCATGACCTTGACTGGCTCAACCCAGACTGGCCTTGGCCTCGCACTTGTGGGTCTGGGGAGTTGAGGGTCCACAGGACAGCTGCAGAGGCTGTGGGGTCTCCAGTCCTGGGGCCCGGGCTCCCTCTTGTGTCCTGCACCAGGGGCCACTGCCTGCCACGTCTCCTTAGTGGCTACCCCTTCTCAAAGGACCCTCTTCCATAGTGTCCCAAGCCACACTCAGGGAGCCACCACACCGCCTGGGCGATGGCCCTGCACCCCCTCCTCACCTGCACCCTTGGCCATCCTTTGCTTTTGAGAGACCGAGCGCAGTCCGTGCTCAGCCACCCAACCTCCCCGGTAAAGTGGCCAAATGAGAAGGGGATGAGGAGTAAAAAGAATAGAGACAGGACTGGGATGTGGCTCAGTGGTGCCACGCCTGCCTGGCAAGCGCGAGGTCTGAGTTTGATCCCCGGTACCAGAAAAAAGAATACATTTAATAGAGGTGTGTTCTGTGCACCAGCTCCTCCCAAGGAATGTAATCACATGTATTGCAAACGCGGAGCAATAAAATTTAAATGAGATACTCAAAATGAGGCTGGGGGAGGCCTTTGGATTCCCCAAATGGAGTTAGAGCTGCCAAGTGGAAGCCCTCTCCCTGGTCCTTCCCTAGACACCCTTCCTCGGGAGACCTCACCTCATGGGCAGGGAGCTCCCCCGTGCTGACACCCTCGGGAGGAAGCCCTGGCCCTCTGTGCCCCTCACCTGCCCTGTACTGTGCCGGGGGATGGGCTCCATCCCACTGTCACCTGGACTGTGGCCCTCTGTCCCCACCCAGGCTGTCTTTCTGCTCTGACTGAGGAGGAGCCTGAGACTCAGGCATTCTGCAGCTTGGCCAAGGTCACACAGGGCCTTGTCAGGACGGAAGTCGGAAGTCGGATCCCAGCCCAACCTGGCGGCCTCTGGGTTCTCACTGCCCCTGCCGGAAAGCAAGTCTGGAGTTGGGGTTCCAGTCAGAGCTCTCAGATCCCCACAGGGAGTCTTGTCATCTGCCCTCCTCCTCCTCACCCATCTGCCAGGCAAGTCGCAGGTGAGGCCCCGCCATGGCCCCGGCCCCAGGTGCCAGCTCAGCCCTGCCTGTCCCCCCACCCCCGTGCCCCAAGGTGGCTCTGAGGTCACCCACACCCCAGAGCCTGCTTTCTGCTCCTCCACATTTCTGAGTGTTTGGGCAAAGCAGACAGGAGCGGAGGTCACTTGAAGGCTGGAAGTAGGGGTCTGGTTATGGCCAGGGATGGGGGCCTTGGCTGTCTCCCTCCACTTGGAGGCACCTCCCCCACACCACCTCTCACCCCAGAGACAGCCCGGGCTTTGCTTAGTTAATGAAATACAAAAGGAGGAATCAGAGCTGGGGGGCGGCTCCAGAGCCCTGGAAAGCAAGGGAGAGAGGAAAAGTTGGGTCTCTTCCAAAGAGTTAATGTTCCACAGTATGATCGATTAGGTGTCAGATGTAATTTCAAACCAATACAAGATGAATGGCATAATTTTCCCTCTCTCATTTTAGACAGAATTAAGAATCCATTAGCTAACACAAATTTTTGGCAAGTTTAATAGGAGCTCAAATCTACATTTGGAGGAAACGCTCCCTAAAGCCTGTTTCAGACTCTCACCTCCCCGGCCCCTGCCTGCAGTGTCCAGGAGTCCCCAGCCCGGAGGTGAAGTGGCCTGACCCCCACCAGGGGCTGCCCCTCCGCCGTTGTCTCCCAGCATGGGGGGGCGTCCACCCCCAGGGAAGGGTGGTGGCTGTGCTGGCCCTGGATGCCCGGCAGCCCCAGGAGAGGGCTGAGGGGACAGCCAGGCGTTGGAGTCACCCCAGAAGAGCTGTTTCTATCTCCAACAGAGCATTGCCCAGCTCACAGAAGCACAAGCCCCTCTGTCACCAGAACACAGTCCACGAGCCACACCGAGGGGTGGGGTGATCCCCTCACCACGTGGAGCCCGGAGGGGTTGTGGACTCAGCTGGGCCAAGAGTGCCATGGCCCTGAGGCATCAACCTCTGTATCTCAGATTCTTCATCTGTAAAAGGGGAAGGCTCCTGGCCAGGTGTGGCGGTGCAGTCCAATGACCCCAGCACTCGGGAGGCTGAGGCAGGCAGATCGCTGGGAGTGCGAGGCCAGCCTGGGCTACATAGTGAGTTCCAGGTCCGTATGAACTACACAGTGAGACCCCATCTCAAAATAGTAATTAATTTGAAAACTAGTGTTCATGGCGGGCTGTCCAGCAGGGAGGCCCAGTGTAAACCCTGTGCCAGCCTTTTCCCTAACCCCAGACCACACAGCCTGGAGGAGAGATGGCGGTGTAGACAGAGCCCTGCCCCGAAAGGCGAGAGAGGCCCGAGGGGTCATTCCCAGGTGTCCACTCGCATCCAGGGCAGGAGCCGAGTCTTTCCCCACGGCTCCCTCCCGGCAGCCTGCTCAGAAAGCGCTGTCATCACACCCAGTTTCCGGATCAGGAGAGGCGGCCTAGCTGGGTCGTGGGGCAGGACGGGGCCCTGGCTGATGGGCAGGAGCAAGGTCACAGGAAGGAGTCTCAGCACGCGGCCGTGAGTAACCATTGGCGAGTGTCACGCTGCTCCTGTGAGGACGCGGAGGACAGGCTTTGAGGAAAGCTGGGAAGTCCTTCCTCTTGTCTGCCTCCTGCGCTCCTGCCAGCGAAGCGTGTGTGACAGCAGGCGCGGGGCGGGGATGCATCTCGGTGTAGAATGTTGCCCAGTGCGTGCCAGGCCCCAGGTTCGATCCCAGCACCGCAAATAATACCAGGCACAGCCAGCCTCTCCCTGGGCCAAAGGCTCGCTCTCGGCCCCTTGTTCTTTGTGCCATAAGTGGGAGAAGCCACCCGGTTGCCCCGTGTTTCAGATGAGTCACCTGACGCTCGAACGTGCTCAGTAACTTGGCTCAGAGAGACAGAGTCAGAGCCAAACTGCAGGCCCGGACGCCAGAGCTCGCACTGTCCTCACAGGCATCGGGGGACTCGGAGGAATTTTCGGCAGTCCACTGAGCTTTATAGAAAGAATTTTGGCAAGGGCAGAGACACCAGAGATAGGAAGGGGGTGAGGCAGCCTCAGGCCTGGTCCAGGTGAAAGCTGCCAGGCACGGTGGTGCACACCTGTGGTCTCGCCACTCGGGAGGCTGAGGCAGGAGGATTGCTGCAAGTTTGAAGACAGCCAGGGTTACATTAGTGAATTCAAAGCCAGTCTGAACTGCAGAGTGAGACCTTGTCTCACACACACAAACACGTGCACACGCATGCCTCTGAGACAGGTGTCTCTGGCTCACTCGCCACTGCAGGGCAGGGGCTGCCAGCCCATTTGACAGATGAGAAAGCTGAGGATTGAGAGTTGGGCCATGCAGCTGTGATTAGGGAGCCAAAGCCCCACGTTTTTCTCCCACCCCATTCCCAGAAAGGGGCTGGGCCCTGCATCAGGGTTCAGCTCCGCACTCCTGATCTGGCCAATGCTCCCTGGGAGGGCCAGGTGTGGTGGCCCACACACACGTGTCATACCAGCACTCCGGAGGCTGAGGCAGGAGGATCGCATGAGGCGGAGGCCAGCCTGGCTACATATCCAGATTCTGTGTCAAAAACAAACAAATGCCCTGGCATGTATATGGACCCCTCTTTCTGTTTTCACCCAGCCGAAGAGCCCCGGGAGGCGGAGGAGGGCCTGGGGGAGGGGAGAAGAGCGGGGAGGGGAGTTCGTGAGCACCTGCAGGTGACTGCGGGGAGATGACAGGAAGAGGTTCAGGAGGGGACAGTGTTTGGTTCTCTAAGTCCCAAAGAGAGGGTCCTCGTTCCTTCACTTGGCTTCTCCACTTTTAGGCAGTGCATCCTGCAGTCTGACTCTGTCCTTCCTAATGGACACAAAGGACCACAGCTACCAGCCTTAAGAAAGAGTCTGGGGGGGGCTCAGTGGTGCACACCTCTAACCCCAGCACTTTGGGAGGCTGAAACAGGAGGAGGGTACCGCCTGGCCAGGTTAGTGTGAGACCCTGTCTCAGAATTAGAAACAGACAGGCCCAGGATTTAGCTCAGTGGCACCGCGCCTGCCTTGCAAGCACAAGGTCCTGAGTTTGATGCCCGGTACCAAAAAAAAAAAAAAAAA
>NW_022900925.1:36304393-36308982 GCF_012274545.1 Fukomys damarensis
AAAAAAAAAAAAAAAAAAAAAAGAAGTGAGCCAGTTGAGGATGTAGCTCAGTCCAAAGGCTCCAGGTTTGATCCCCAGTAACGCCAGCAAAAAAGGAAGAGGAAGAGCTCCTGCCCTCTGGGTGGTGCACAGGGACCTGGGTGTTCCGTGTGCTGCCCTGCTTTGCTGTGTCCCCGGACGGGAGGTCTGGCTCCTGGCCCATCCGCCTCCTGCCCCCCATCCTGCAGAAGGAAGCAACAGGTTGGTGGGCACAGCCTGCCAAGCAGACCCAGAGTTCTCTGCATTAAGAGGGAAAGACCTTCGAATTTTGGTAAAATTCTTCAGCACCATGTCAGTCAGCCCAAGGTCACCTTGATTGATGGACAGAACTTGGGGAGGAATCCACATTTTAGAAAAGGTGCCTTGAGGAAAAGAACTTCTGATTTGGCTGGCGTGGCATCAAACGCCTGTGATCCCAGCACTTGGGAAGCTGAGGCAGGAGCATCTCTACAAGTTTGAGGACAGCCTGAACTACATAGTGAGACCCTGTCTCAAAAAAAAAAAAAAAAAAAAAGGACTTCAGGCTGAAAAGCAGAGGGCTCTTCAGAGAACCCACGCCCACCCCCTGCAGGGGCGGCCCCAGCAGGGTGGAGCTCCAGCCCCAGGCAGGCCAGGAAGGAGCTGGGTCTCCGCCCCCCCCCAGCCGAGTATTTTCCCTCTGTTCTAGCTGGGCCGATAGACACCATGCATCACAATTAGGGTTACACTTGAAGAGAGCAAGTGCTGTGCAGAATTCATGGAGAGGTGGCCAGACCAGAGCAGAGAGGTGGGCTTTACCCTCAGTGCTGTGGGCTGGATGCAGAGCCTAGAGCTCACCGTTGAGCTTCACCCCTAGCTCTTTGTTATTGTTATATTTGAGATGGCTTTCAGATGCTTCCCTTTTAAACAAGGCCTTCCCTCATCACCTACTTAAATGGGCAATGGCCCAGCCAGGCGCAGTCTCAAGTTCAAGGACAGCCTGCGTAACTGAGACTGTCTCAAAATTAAAACTACAGCCAGGAGTGGTGACAGACGATTGTCATCCCAGTAATCAGGAGGCTGAGGCAGGAGAGTTGCCCCAAGTTTGAGGACAGCCTGAACTACGTAGCAAGACCTTGTCACAAACAAACAAAAAAGCAAAACAAAAAAACAAAAACCCCAACTGTTTGGGAATGAAAAAATACCCCAAGGGCTCCGAGTTCTGATACGGGCAGTGATCTCATCTAACTTAATAGTTGAGTTTCTTTTGTTTGAGGCAGAGTCTTGCTAGGTAGCCCAGGCTGGCGATCCTCCTGCCTCAGCCTCCTGAGTGCTAGGATTACAGATATGCACTACCATGCTTGGCTGTGACTTAATATTTGAAAAGCACTCTGATTACCTTGGCCTGAGCGTTCTGGAAAGGAGAGGAGATCCCGAGTGACTGATAACAGACACAGTTTCTTATCTAGGCAGTGAAAATGTTCAATCTGATTACAATGATGGCACCATGTCTGGAAATATACCAAAGCCTCTGCTGTGCAGACTTCAAATGGCTGGGTTTTATATGTCAATAAAGCTGTCTTTTGGTTTTGCTTGTTTGCTTGTTTTTTTGGGTCAAGGTCTTGCTCTGTACCCAAGCTGAACTTGAACTTGTGGTGATTCTCCTGCCTCAGCCTTCCAAGCGCTAAGGTTACAGTCAGGCACCACCACATCTGGCAAAAGCTGTTATTAAAAATGAAAAAGCTCAGGCCAGGGATGTAGCTCAGTGGTGCTGTCACCTGTCTCACAGCGAAAGGTCCCAAGTTTGATCCCTGGTACAAAAAAAAAAAAAAAAAAAAACCACTGGGAGGACCGACTGCGGGGACTGTGATCACCCAGGACAAGGGCACAGAGACACGTAGCAGTGGGGTGGTGATAAGCCTTCAGGTCCTGGGTTTATTCTGAAGGTAAAGCATGTGGATTCGCTCATGAACTGGGTGCAGGGTGTAAATCAAGGGTGATACCAGGGTTGGGGGCTGGGAAACGACAGTATCTGAGGTACAGGGGTTGGGAAGGCGGAGGGACAGCAAGGGCAGCCCTGGGTCCGTCCCCTAGAACTTCGGTTCTGAGACCCTGGCCTTTCCTGTTTTGACTTTCTGAGACAGGGTCTCACTATGTAGTTCAGCCTGGCCTCGAACTCACAGCAATCCTCCTGCCTCGGCCTCCCGAGTGCTGGAAGGACAGGCCTGCTCCACCAACCCTGGTGACTCTGGGCCCTTTATTATTTATTTATTTGTTCATTTTTTGGTACCGGGATCGAACTTGGGACCTGTGAGCCAGGTGGCGGAACCGCTGAGCTAAATCCCCGGCCCTTGGCCCTTTAAATTAATCGTCCCTCTCACCACCTGTATCACACCACCTCTCTGAGCCTCAGTTTCCCCTGCCTGGTGGGGAGAGGCGTGGTCATCAGGAGAGTGCAGGGCGTCCGTGTAGCCCTTTTCCCCTTTCTTTCCGACAACTTGGAGCCAGGGGCCAGGACGGAATGAGGAAGGGGCGCACTGCAGGCCCCACTTCCAGGCCCAGGCCCTGCTCTCTGCGGCAATCCTGCCGTAGGGGGCGAGGGGGCACCATCTGGGGCAGAAGGACCAGGGTGACGCACACAGGCCCAGCCGAGGCTCCAGTCAGAGCCGGTCCTGTTCCACCGGGAGGGAGGCACCGGGAGGTTCCCATCACCACCCTGGAGCGTATGTGGGTTAATGTAATGATTCAAAGGCCCACTGTTCAATTACATTTAACAAAAAGATTTATAGTCAAGTAAAATACAATTAGGAGCTGCCGCAGACAGGCCTCCTGAGAGGAAGGAAAGGAGGTGAAACCCACCCTGCAGAGGCAGCACAGGTCTGGCTCTCCCTCCCTCCCTCCCTGGGGCTCTGCCAGGTGTCAAAGCATTGGTCGAGCCTACCATTTAACATGGCCTGGAGTGAGGACAGGGACAGGACAAACGCCATGATCCCTGTCCTCAGAGAGCCCACAGGCCACGAGGAAGGCAGAGAGAAAAGCCCAAACATGGGGTGTGGTCACACCCCTGTTACCCCAGCCCTCGGGAGGCTGAGGCAGGAGGATCCCTGGGAGTTCAAGGCCAGCCTGGGCTGCATAGTCAGACCCTGTCTCACAGACAAAAGGAAAAGCCCAAACACAACCAAACCCACCTTGGGTAAAGGGGGTGCCGACTGAGACCTGCGGGGTGACAGTGAGTCAGCCAGCAGAGTGGAGGGAGTGGAGGAGGTCAGGTTGGCTGGTCCTGCACACAGCTGGCCTGTGGGGAGGTGTGTGTGGAGAAGAGCTAGGAGGCTGGCACAGAAGGTGACCTGGAGGAGGCAGGGCCACCAGTGCCTCCCTCCAGTCCCTACCCGAGAGAGGCCCACCACGCTCAGGGTAACCATGGGCTCTGGTTTGGAGAAAACTCTTTACGATTATTTTTTTTTTTTTAGGTGGAGTCTCACTATGTAGCTTAGGGTGAATTTGAACTCATGGTGCTCTTCCTGCCTCAGCCTCCCGAGTGCTGGGATTGAAGCTGTGCACCACCACATCCGGCTCTTGAAAGAATTCTGTCATTGTCAGTTCCCTTCAGTTGCTCTAATCCTAAATTTTGCTTTGTTTTTTGAGACAGGTTCTCGCTGTGTAACTCAGGCTGATCCTGAACTCACAGTGATCCTCCTGCCTCAGCCTCCCAAGTGCTGAAATTACAGGCGTGTGCCGTGATGAAGTTCCCAAAAATCTACCAGCAACTGTGCTCAACTTCAGGGAATGTTCAGGTGGTCAGACAGCACGCAGGAAGCTCTGGTTGAATTGTTTCCTTCCATCTTTCCAATCATCCTTTCCCTGTTAATAATACAATGGTAATGGCGAACACTGAATGAAAGAGCTCTTGAGCTAATTCCTTTACTGAGTGGTCATTTTAATTTTTAAAAATTTGTTTGTTTGGTTGTTTTTGAGACAGGGCCTCACCATGTATCCCGGGTTGACTTTGAACTCACTATGTTGCCGAAGCTGGCCTTGAACTCATGGTGATGGTGATCCTCCTACCTTGACCTCCTGAGTGAAGTCGTTTGAAATTTTCACAGCAAAATGAGCCACTGAGCATAACACAACCAGTTAGAATTAGGGCTGAGACAGGAGTGGTGGGTGCGTGCCTGTAATCCCAGCACTTACTCAGGAGGCTGAGTCAGGAGGATCTCTGGGAGCTTGGGGCCAGCCTGAATTTCATAATAAGACCCTGGCTCAAAAAAGAAGAGGAGGAGAAGCAGGGAAAGGAGGAAAAGGAATAATTGAGGCTGGGATGAGAAAGTCTAGGATTGTCTCCAGTACAGCAGACTGGGGGTGTGGTTTGGCTGCAGGGGGGTGCGTCTCGCTGGTTTCTCCTTCCTCTGAAGCTCAGAGGCAGCGCGCCCCGCCCTGATACGGACCGCAGGCCTCCAGGTGACAACCACCCGCAAAGGGAAGGGCGATTCCTGCGTCTCCTGTCTGAGGGCCGGTGCGTTCGTGCAGGAGCCGGTGCGCAGAGGGCAGGTGATTCGCACACAGCGCGCAAGCCGGCCGGGCCCCTCCCTCCG
>NW_022900925.1:36309396-36311403 GCF_012274545.1 Fukomys damarensis
GCCGGCCTCTGTCCGCGGTGCTGAAACCACGGCCTGGGCGCTGTGGGGCAGGCAAGGGTGGGAGACAGGGACCCGGGAACGGCCAGGGCCAGGGCGAGGGCGAGGGAGAGAGAGCGAAAAGCAAGCTGAGGAGACCGAGACCCGGGCAAGCGAGGCCGAGCTGAGAGGGGAGAGGGCAACAAAGGCGTAACCTTAACCAGAACTCGGCCCAGCCCCTGGCCCCTGCAGGACCCGCGCAGCTGTTTACCCCTCTCTAGCTGCAAGTGCGGGTTTGGCAGCAGGTGAGAGCCTGCGTGGTGACTTCGGGGGCCCCCACTGGTCCCTTCCTGGTGCCACCTTGCTCTGGGGAAGTTGAGACTTGAGGGACCAGGAGGCGGCCAAGGGAACGCTCTCCACGGCCTCGCGGATAACTTGCCACCTGGTTCCTTATCCCAATTTGTGTTGGGCAAGTGGACAACAATGTTGATCTGGATTTGTTCTGGGGATTGCAGGGATTTGGCAACTGCTTAATGCTTATCCGTAAGATTGGATTATGGGTTCCTCTCTCCTCTCCTGAGAGAAACAGTCCCTTCCAGTGAGACTGGATGCTGGGACAGCTCTCCTGCCGGAGCCTCTCAGCTGTGGGATGTGTGCAACACATGGATCCCGGCTCTTCTGGAGGGAGAGATTTTCAAGGACTGAAGAGGTCATCATATAACTAGGGAGAGGGGACAAGGAAAGGTGTGTGTGTGTGTGAGAGAGAGGGGGGGGGAGCGAGTACACAAAGGGGAAGCAGGAGGTGGAGATGCCACTCTTAGGAACAAGAGAGGACGCGGGGACCCAGACAGATTCCAGCGCTGGGGGACAGGGGAGGAAGCCAGCCAGGTGTATTTCCCCTCCCTCAAGCTTGCCAGGGGCCCCAGTGGCAGGAAATCCTACTCCGTTGGCTCAAGAGGGGATACTGGATCTCGCACTGAAAAGTTCTATTCTTGTTCTTTTGAGACAGGGACTCACTGTGTAGCCCAGGCTGACCTCAAACTCCCGGCCAACCTCCTGCCTCAGCCTCCTGAGTGCTGGGATGACAGGCATGCGCCACTACACCTGGCTGAAAAGTTTGGGACCCCCTGTTAATCTCTTTTCCTACTGAGACAGAAGAAGACCGCTAGACTACAAGCTGGCATACACGCCTTGCAGTCTGCCCGTGGTATAGATAGAAGCAAAATCCCAACCTCGAGGAGTTGTTGGGATGATTACCAGCGCCTGTGTAAGGCATAGGTCAATTACTAAGATATACTATGTGCATGTGAGTGCTGGCCACCTTGCTGTTAGCGTTACTACTTTCCCTGCAGGCGTGGCTCAGCTGGGGATCCCTTCTTCACCTTTAACAGAACCTCCTCGTCCAGGTCCAGCCTCAGGATGGTAGTTAGGTCCCGATCAGGGCACCAGGGAGGGCTGGAATTTCCCAAATTTACTCTTGAAGGGAAGGAGGCAAAAGATTTTGAGGGAAAGGAGAGTGCAGGATCCCAGGACGCGGTAGGGATTCTCAAGATGCTCTCCTGTCCAGCCCCGCAGAAGCAGGACCCAGCCTCCGCCCCAGTGCCCCGCCCACCTGGGCCCAGCCCGGCTCCCACTCAGCCCTGGGCCGCTCTTCTCCCGGGCTGCTCCTCCATCCTCTCCCCCTTCCCTACCAGCCCTCCTGCTCCTCCTTGCCTGCCTGGTTTTTCTTCTCCGGAATCTGGTTGGAGGGAAAGGAATTCCCTCACTCGCGGAGAGGACGAAGAGGAGGGGTCCCCCGCCCTGCACCGGGAAACTGACTCCTCTGGAGGTCAAGGGGGCACCGGGGCTGGCACGGGAGGGGTGGGTGGGGTGGCCTCCGTGTCCCCCATTCCCCCCAGCTCCTGTCTCGTCACTGTCACCATTCAATCATGGCAGATGGGCTGCAGCTGTGAGTGCCAGCCCGGCACACAGGCTGGTCCGTGCCACTTGGGAGAGAAAGAAGAGGGGGGAGGGAGGGGAGGAGGGAGGAGG
>NW_022900925.1:36311417-36314101 GCF_012274545.1 Fukomys damarensis
GGAGCGGGAGGAGCGGGAGGAGAGGGAGGAGGGTGCCGGAGGAGCGAGGTGGCTCAGGGATGAGGAAGACTGCAGCTTTCACCTCTTTCCCCAGAAGGAGAGCAGAGGCCAGGGCTGGGCTCACAGGCTGGGCAGTGCCAAGCGAGATGGGCATATGCCCTTGATTACTACCAGGACCGCAGGCCAAGCCTCCGCAGCCGCCATGGCCTCATAAATCAGTTTTTAAGTAGCAACCACATGGACATTTCCCAGCTGAGAGGCCTGGCCTCTGTCGGCCCAGCTAGGGCAGCCCTGGGGCGGGTGCCAGGCCAGGGCACCAGAGAGACAGGGGTGGTCTCGGAGGCATGGTGGGAGGTGGGGCTGGAGCTGGTTCTGGGCACAGCCTGGGGGCAGGCGCTCCTGCCAGGCAGAATGGGTGAGAAAGCCCAGGGCTCCACCCCGCTGGGACATCCCTGGGGGCAGGCCGGAGAGGGTCTCCCTGGGGGCAGAAACCCCTGCCCAGCCACTGTGACAGGGACAGGTAGGCAGGAAGGTGCCCCGGCCCCCGCCCAGGCCCAGCCCAGCCCAGCAGTCAATAAAGCTGAGTGAGTGAGCCGGGGGTCAGGGGTGGGGCTCCCCGTGTCCCCAGGGTGTACACGGCAGTGTGGTGCCCCGGAGGTCTGTCTGGGTCTGGGGCAGGGCCAAGTCCAGGAGACATTCCTGCACCCCTCTCCAGGTTCTCCCCTCCCCGCTCCCCATGGGGCAGCCAGTCCTGCACTCCTGTGGGGCCCTGGGCAACTTGGGGTAGGGGCGGGGCACGTTGGGGATCCCAGCCCCCACCTCACCTCCACCCTGTGCGAATGGCTGCAGCGAGGGGCGGCTGGGCCAGGCGCCCCACTTTCTTGAGAGGTGTCTTCTTCGGGGTGAACAGATGCCTCGGAATGTCAGATGTGCTCCCGCCCCTCCTCCCCATACCCCCGGCTGGCATGGGCTGTGGCAGTGTCGTCCCCTCCTCCCTCAACCCCACAGCAGCAGCGGCGGCTGAGGCCTGCGGGGCGATGGCCCGGCTGGATGCAGAGAGACCCGTCCTCTCCTCCTGCCCTTCCTCCCCAGGTCTCCCCGTCCCTCTGCCAGACATTTGCCCCTCTACAGATCTTGCACTTTACTGGGAGAAAGCTCCTCCTGGCAGCTTTGGTACCAGAGACCCCTCTCCCTGCCTTCCGTGAGCTTTGGCCCCACCAGCCGCTGGCCGCCTGACTGCAGAAACCAGGTTCACCTGGAAAACACAGGAGGCGCCAGGAGAGGGGTTGGCCCGGCTGAGCAACACCCAAATTTCCTAATCACTACTAATTAATGAATAATCCAACTCTGTAGACCCCCAGCTCAGGGAGGGGGGCAGGAGGGGGCCTCGGCAGGCCTGGCAGCCGGGGCGGTGCCAGGCACCCTCCCCACCCCCACCCCAGCACTGCGAGGTAACGGGCATTTGTTACCCAGCTCATGCCAGGAGTGGTTGGCAGGTTGGAGCAGGCACAGTCATTCCGCACACAGATGTCCCTGCGTTCACTCTTCTGATATGAATTCTGTCAGCTCTGAAGCGGGAGAGGCAAGCAGACAGAGTCACAGACAGGCGCAGACGAGAGACGCAGCCATTGTCTGGTGGACACAGAACTCGGCACTACTTGTTTTTCCTCCCTGACAACATTTTGTTAAAAAGAAAGAAAGAAAAATAAGAACGGCTCCCACCAATTTGGGGGGGACCCTGCAGAGCCCCAGTGATGGCCACAGCTCTCTGCCCGCCTTTCCCTGGATCCCTGGGGGCAGGGTGGAGTGGTGGCAAACACTGAAGTCCGGGAGGTGTCACCTTCCTTCCCCACCCCCTCCGCCCGGGGACCCTCGGGATTCTAGAGACCCGGAGCCGGCTCCTTCTAGACGCCCAGGTGCAGGTGCCAGCAGCCTGGAAGCCCTGAGATTTGAAATCCCCGAACTTCCACAAGCTGCAAACGTGCCCACTTCCCGGTAGTCCTCTCCCCCGGCGAGGGGGAGGTGGGTGCTGCGCTGTACCCCTGGCCACACGGCACCACGCACCTGGTCCCCACTGCTGCCTGCAGGCCCTCGGCAGCCGCTGAGCACACGGCCTGCCCTTTGCAGCAGGAACACAGAAAGGTCGGCCCCTCCATGGCGGTCCCCTCCCGCACTGCCTTCCGGCTCCTGTCCCCAGCCCGACCCGACCCTCCACCACGCCTGACCCAGCCCTCCTGCCTCTGCTCCTGCCAGTTGCCATGCCGGTGAGCTAGCTGGTGGCCACTGGGCATCTTCGAGCAGGCTGGGCACAGACAGCGCTGGGAGTTGGTTCTCCCTGGGCAGCCAAAGGAAGAAAGGTGGGGAAGGGAATTCACTCTCAGTGGAGGAGCGGGCACAGAGGTGTTTGGTTGTGGTCTGGGGGGGTTGTCTTTTTTAAAATCTTTCTTAAAAGAAAAGAAAAAGCCCCCATCCTGTGTCATCATTTTTATGGGATCTTCAATTCTGGCAAAAATCTGTCTTTAATTTAGCTGTCCATATAAAAATCCTCACTGTATAATAATGAACAGATGCCATGGAATTTAAGCTGGAGCCTCGGCTCCTCCCCGCCTTCCCCCCGTGCCTGGCACTGGGCACCGGGCACCGGCTGAGTGGCACAGACTGGCACCAACACGCGAGCGAAGGGT
>NW_022900925.1:36314128-36318881 GCF_012274545.1 Fukomys damarensis
TGGGCGCGGCGCTTTCGGCGGGCCGGGCCAGGTGGGCGCTCCGCACACCGCACACCGGGGAGAGGGGCCGGCGCACTGCTCTTTTCCCCCAAAATGATCCGGAGTTGAGGATCTGGGTTTGGTTTTGTTTATGGTGCTTTGTGGCTCTGATTTTATTTTATTTTTTTTAAACACCATCCTGCCCTACACAGAAACCCAAATGTTTTTGATATTTTAATTGAGTTGTTTCTAGCCCTGCCCCCGCCCCGAGGCGTCCTGGCCTCTCCCCGAGCACCGGCCAGCGAATTCGCAGCAAGCGGGTTCTGAGCCGCGTTCCAGTGCGCGGTGCGCCGTGCGCCAGCCTCCTGGGGCTGTGGAGGCTCCGGCAGGGCCCGGCACCCTGCTGCCCTGAGGGAGTCAGGGCTGAGGTGGCATCGCCTTGAGAAGAGGGTGAGATGAAGGCAGAGGAAACCCCACCTGCCCCCACCCTAATGTTTGAGCTGTTCCCAAGGGAGAGGGGAGAAAAAAAAATGCCTGGAGTCGGGTGTCCTCTCCTGCCTCAGCCTTCCGACCAGAAGTAGGCGTTGGAAAGGCAAGAGGAGTTGGTTCTGAGCCCCCTACCCCCACCCCTCGCCTTTAATGTGACTCTGGTGAGAGCAGATGTCCCAAGCCGGGCGGACTGCCCAGACCCCGCCCAGCTGTGCCCTTGGCAAAGACTTGGCTGAGGGTAGGAACTGGCACGCGGGTCCCCAAGGAGGTATGGGGGTGTCCGCAGCCCCTTCGAGACCTGACCTCACAGCCTTGGCCTCCTGGCCAGTGCAGCCTCAGGCGGGAGGTGGGAGAGCCCTGGGAAGACCTGTTCCTAATTCAATTAATTCCAAAGACAGAGAGAGAGAGAGAGAGAGAGAGAGAGAGAGAGACTCAAACTGAACCCGGGCAGACACACTAAGGGTGTGGAACTAGGGCCCGGCCAGCCCTGCAGACCACACACTGCTCCAGCCTAAACCTGCAAGGAAACCCGGAACTCACATCTGGCTGTCTCCACCCAAAGCTGTGCCTGGCTCCCTCCGTTGGCACTGCTGGCACATAGGGGTTCCCTTACCTAGGGGCTAGGACAGACCAGCTCTGGCCAGGCCTGGTCTCCGCCTGCCTTTCCCACCCACAGTCCCAGGTGAGCTGCTAGCCCAGTGCTTTAGGATAGAAGTTTAGCAGAACAGCCTCTGTCCAGCATGGCGGTGCCCACTTCTCACCTAGGGAAACTTTGCCAAGAATTGTTAAGGAGGGAGGACGGAGAGGCAGAAGCTGCTCAGGATATCTGAACAGGGCAGGGGGCAGGGTTCCTTGCAGTGTGGGCCTGTGGCCAGCACCTGGCTGCCCCAGCCCAGAAGGAAGAAGCCAGTGAGGGCCGTTGGGGCTGTGAGCAGGAAGCCTGTGTGACAGCGGTGGGACCTGTCTGTCCCTCCTACCTTGGGAAAAGTCAGGGCATGGTGTGGGCTGCTCAGGTTCAACCTGCAGGGCCTCTCTCTCCCTCCCTATTTTCCTGGAGAACTAAACCATGGAATCCAGACCAACCCGGTCACCAGTGCCTCCCCAAATCCACAGAGGCCCCTAGGAGCAGGTGACTTCCCGCTACAGGTTCTGAGGGAGAGACGGAGTCAAAGTTGTGTGGAAGGGATCAAATTCTCTGATCTCCGGCCACCAATCCTGTGGCCACCGGCCTGCTAGCTTGCCAGGGAAAGGGAAAAAACAGAAGTGGCCACAGCCTTTCAGAGTAACTGGAGTGCCAGGGCGTCCCTGTCGCCCATCCTCCCAGGGCCCAGCTTCTCCCTGTGGTTACTGGGTTGTCCTTAGTGAAGAGCTGGGGTTCACTTGGGGACAGGGGCTCTCTGTCCAGGTCCTGTCTGGCCTGGAGTTAAGCAGTGGTGTGGGAGAGGCAGCAACAGCTTTCCGGCTTTCCTTTCTTGCCAAATGGGCCAGTGGCCTGGACACAGAGATATCACAGAGATTCCCAAACACTGGACAAGGGACAGGGCTGGAAAATCCAGGGGAAAACGCCTCCCTGATCGAACCCAGCTCCAGCTCTGCGGGCCGAGGTGGAGCTCAGCGGCTGGTGAGAGCTTGGAGACCTGGCTGCTCCGGCTGCCACCAGAAGGACAATCCCTGAAGCCTCCTCCGGCTGCCCCCATCGCTGGGCCGGCCGCCTCCCCCTCCCTCTGTCCGTGAGCTTAGCTGAGTGTGCGCAGGCAGGAGGGAGAGCAGCCCAGCGGCGTCTGGGGCCGCATGTCCCTGCACATCTTCTTCTCCTGCTCATCCCCACTCACCTGGGAAGTTAAGTGTTGGGGAGGAGGGCGCGGAGTGCAGGGAGGGCGGGCAAGGGGCAGCTGGCACAGGGGGCCGGATCCCGCCGGAGCCGACCCATCCCCAAAAGGGACCCGGCATCTCCACCCAACTCAGCCGAAGGCCTGAGAGTCAGCAGCAGTGGCAGCCTGGACGGGGTGGAATCTGGCTCTCGGGAGTCTGTGGCCAGGCCTGGAGCCGCGTGGAGGGGTGGTCCGCTCCCACCTGGAGCCCCCCCAGCCCCGGAGTTCGCTGCAAGTTCTGGGAAACCTGCTGCGTGGGGGAGAAGCCCCGTTAGCCTCGTTTCCAGAGCGAGAGGAGAATTAGGCCTTAGCTTCATGCTGAGCTCCCTTAACACTCCAGGCTCCTGCCAGGCCCGGCCCGCACTGTGTGCAGACCGGACTGCTTAGGGCCCTCGGGCGGATCCTCTCCCCACACCCCACCAGAAGCAGAGGAGAAGAAAGGCAGCCGCCTCCTTTCGCCAGAGAAGAGGGTGATTCAGTGATTCAGAGCTCTTGAAGCTCCCGTTAGCAGCAATCTGGTGGTGAGGGCTCAGCCTGTGGTCTCACTCCAGAGGGACAGGCTGGAGGATTCCGGAGAAGGTGGTGATGCTTGGAAGGGACTTCTGCAAGTCTCTGGAAGGTGCAGGAGAATTCCAGAGAGTTCTGGGGAAGATCCCACACTGCCACACCCAGGGCAGGACCCAGCCTCCCTCCGCAGCCAGCCGAGCACTGCTACTCAGGGTCAGTCCCTCGGGGGCAGACTGCACCAGGGCTGGGGTGGGGCGAAGAGGCCTGGGGTTCAGGGTGGACATTCGGGGTTGCCACTGAGCTCACGTCCAGCACAACCCAAACCACCCTCTGGCATTAGGACTCCCTTCCTCAGAGGTGCTTTTTTTTCCTCCTCCATTCAGGGAGGTCTCATTTGGGGCTGGGGGACTCAACTACCCCTTAACCAACCGTTCACTCACCTGATCTGAACCCAACAGCACCACAACCCCTCTGGGCCCTAAAATGAGGGAAGGGGTTTTTGGAGAATCCAGTGGATCAGAAACAGTCCCTTCAGAGGAGTCCTCAGGGTGCCCGCTTTGGGTTCAGGTCTTTGGCATTCAGACTCCTCTCAGAAAAGTCCCTGGCTCCATGGGCCCTGAGCTGGGGAAGAGGAGGGGCAGGACTTCTCAGAGAACCCAGGGTGAAGCTATTTCTGGAGCTCAGACAGAAAGAATTGAGAGGGTCTCCCCGTGCCCTATCCGCCCCCAACCCAGGATGAGGTTCCCTCCATCTAGAACAGAGGAGGAAGAGGCAGGACTGGGGCCCGCAGGCTGCCCAGGTGGAGCCCCAGGCTTCTGATTCCATCTGGTCCCTCTGCACCCCACTGGGAAGCCTCCCCCTCCCCCTCCCCCAAAATGCCAACACAACTGCCGCTAAAGCAGACAATTCCCCTGAAACACAAATTTAAGTTGGAAAAGGCATTTCCCCATCAATCCTTCATCCTCATGACCTAATATTTTTTTAAAATTGAAAAGTATCTCTGTCTGGCTCCAAAGGTTCTCTTGATTTCTATTCCTTTAGTTTTGTTTTGTTTTTGTTTTGGAGCAGTGAGCACAGGGTAGCACAAGGACCTGCTCTCCCCACCCCCCACCTTGATCATCATTTCAGTAGTGGAAAAGATACTCTGTGTTCAAAGGAGGTGGGGCCGGGCATGCTGGGGCAAGCCTGTGAAGCCAGCACTGGGGAAGCTGAGGCAGGAGGATCGCTGTGAGTTCGAGGCCAGCCTGGGCTTCATAGTGAGTTCAAGGCCAAGGTGACCCTGTCTCAAAAAATAAATAAAATAAAATGAGGTGGGAGGAAAGTGTTGAGGATGAGTCTAAGAAAACCTGCCGAACGCTTTGTGTTTGGAGCCTGTGTGTTTGGGTCCCATGCAGCGGGGCAGTTTTTTCTTTCTGCACTCACCGAGTGGGTGTTGGGAGTCTGTGGGATGGAAGTAGCCCCCATGAAGGCCCAGGGTCACTCTCTGTGGCCTCTGCAAGTCACCTGGCTTTCTGCCTCCATCACCCCTGCCCCGGCTGAGTCCCACCTGTCCCCCACCTCAAAGGAGACCACCTTGAGAAACCGGTCATCTTTGCATCTCATTTACATAAATATTTATTAATCGTCATTAAACTGAACAGAAACACGCAATGCACTTCGGGTGTCCGACGGGAGTTTCATCTTCCCCACAAGAAGAAGGTAAAATTGCGTGTGTGTTGGTGAGTGTGGGTGTGTCGCCTGTGGATGTGCATTTTTGCAACGTGTGTTTGGCTGGCTGAGGCCGTGCCCCGGGGGCGGAGAGGTCACCTCGTGCGCCCCTTTGGGGGACAGTGGCACACGGTGCCCTCCGCTGTCCCCACCCACCGCCCGCCCAAGCCGGAGGACACGGAGGACAGAAACCGCTCTCT
>NW_022900925.1:36319102-36319979 GCF_012274545.1 Fukomys damarensis
TCCCCGACCGACCCCCAACAGTTTGCCATTCCTGGAAACAGGTTTTTAAGAAACAGTGTGACGCACAAGGGGACCGGGCAGGGGAGGGCGGTGGCACTGGGGCCCCAAATCTCCGAGTCACTGATTGTTAAGAACCTGGGGAGGGGAGGGGGCGGCGCGGCCCCCACTTCACCAAAGTGCACAGATCCGCGCTGGGCGGGGCGTCCCGGGCGGGCCGGGCCGCTAGGCTCCGTCAGAACCTCCTTGCATAGATATTTGTGTCTTTTATTATTAGTATTAGTATTATTATTATTATTATTGGTAGTAGGTTTTTTGTTTTTGTTTGTTTGTTTGCTTGCCTTTTATTGCTTCTAAAAGTTCTTACTGCGTTTTCTTTCTAGTCCGGACTCTGCGTTCGGCCTTCGTCGCCTCTTAGCTTTATTTGTATGTTTATTTGTTTTTATAAAAAGGAAAAGGGAAAAATGGAACCTAGTTACAAATTGTCTTGGTCTCTTTCTTCTCAATCCACATCCCCTCCCGTCAAAACTAAAATTGCAAAACGCGGAGATTCGGGTACGGGGTGGGGAAGGCGTTCTAGGCCTGCACTGTGCCCTCTGCGAGAAAGAGGGGGCGCCTGGCCGCGGCACCCGGAGGTCTGTTTTTAAAATAACGAGAAGGGAAAAGCGCACCCCACCGCTCAGCTGCCCCCTGGCCAACGCCTTTGGGCCTGCGGAGAGGAGGGAGGAGAAACCAAGAGAAGGGACTGGCCAGGGGGGTCTCCAAGGGGCACACGGGGGTCCCTGGAGGCGCACTCCCCGACGGGTGGGGCCTGGGACCCCTAGGGAGAGAAGGCGAGGCCCCTCGGGAGGGAGCGAGGCCCAGACGGCCGGGACACCCA
>NW_022900925.1:36320393-36320945 GCF_012274545.1 Fukomys damarensis
CTGCAGGCTGCAGGCAGCCGGCCACCAGGTTGGTGGTGGGCTGCGACAGGCCCTTGCACAGGGTCTGCACGTAGGACACCAGGTCCGGCCGCTTGCCGGAGCGCAGGATCTCCGAGAGCGCCCAGATGTAGTTTTTGGCCAGGCGCAGCGTCTCGATCTTGGAGAGCTTCTGCGTCTTGGAGTAGCAGGGCACCACCTTGCGCAGGTCTGCAGGCAGCCGGCCACCAGGTTGGTGGTGGGCTGCGACAGGCCCTTGCACAGGGTCTGCACGTAGGACACCAGGTCCGGCCGCTTGCCGGAGCGCAGGATCTCCGAGAGCGCCCAGATGTAGTTTTTGGCCAGGCGCAGCGTCTCGATCTTGGAGAGCTTCTGCGTCTTGGAGTAGCAGGGCACCACCTTGCGCAGGTTGTCCAGCGCCGCGTTCAGGTCGTGCATGCGGTTGCGCTCGCGCGCGTTCGCCTTCTGCCGCCGCAGCTTGGAGCGCTCCAGGCGCGCCTTGGTCATCTTGCGCTTCTTGGGCCCGCGCTTCTTGGGCCGCTCGCCCTCCGCTTC
>NW_022900925.1:36321996-36322468 GCF_012274545.1 Fukomys damarensis
CCCTAGCGGCCAGCGACTCCCCTGCCACCCCGAACCCCCTCTCTTCCCCACTGCTCTTAGGAGCTCGTTGTATTTCGGGATGGATGGGTGGAAAATCCAAATTTGTTTGCTTCCTCCTCTTTTTTGTGGTGGTGGGGAAAGGTCGCGGGTTCCTTCAGGACAGCCTTGGGGGTTCCCACCTCGGCTTCCGCGCGCCCCCACACCAAGACCCTGCCTTCCCCCCCTCCGAGCCCAACGCAGGCAGAAACCCTCCCTCCGCAGCCTCCCGGCTGCAGCTCTTGGGGTCGGGGCACCCAGGGCGCCTCCGATGGATGCGCACCCCACGAGGGGGTCTGGCCCTAGAGAGGGGGGCTTGGGGGACCCTCGTGTCGGCCGGGGAGCCCCCCCCAGCATTGGCAGGTCGGACCCAGCTCCCTCTCGGACAACTTACCTCGGAGAGGAGTCGAGGGGAGAGGGGAGGGGAGGGGGAGGG
>NW_022900925.1:36322766-36323123 GCF_012274545.1 Fukomys damarensis
GATACCCTGTTCCAAAAAAAAAAAAAAATTAAATAAATAAAGGAAATAAATAAATATCTCTGCCGCCCTCCCCTCCCTGCCCGATGCAAGGAAGGCAGGGATGGAGAGGGAGGTGGGAGGAGTTGCCCCCGGAGATAGAGAGGCCCCCCCTCGGGAGCACTGGGGTGGCCAGGCTGGAATAGGGGTTTCATGGTGGCCACCAATTTTAGGCCCCTTCCGGGGTTCCGCTCCGGCCCCTTCCCCTCCCGCGGGCCCCCAAGGTGGGTCGGGACCAGGCCCTGGGTGTGGAGCGGGGACCTCTGTGTCCCGCCCCTCTCCCCGGGAGGGCCCCCTCCGCCACAAAGGGACAGCTGAGGC
>NW_022900925.1:36323212-36326216 GCF_012274545.1 Fukomys damarensis
GCTGAGCGAAATTCAAACCGAGGGAAAGGCAGAGGAAGGGGACGACCGCCCGCCCGGGCGCGCGTGTGCCTGTGGGGACACGTGTGTGGCTCCGTGCGGCCAGGGGACAGGAGCTGTTTTCCCGGGTGCTGGGGGCGCGGCAGAGGCTGATGGGGGTGGGGAGGGCCCGAGGAGAGAAGGCCCTGCCCCCCGCGGGAGTCCAGATGCCTGACCCCAGGCCTCTCCCCTCCTCCCCGATGGACAGGTGACCCCACCTGGCTACTCTATCGGGCCAGCAGGGAGGCCGGTGAGGGGACCCAAGCGCGCTCCTCCCCTGCGCAAAACGCTGCAAACGCTGGCTGTCGCTGACCGGCGGCCCGGGTGGGTCACACAGGTGTCCAGGTGACAAGCTCGGAGAGGTCCATCCCTCCTGCAGCTGCCCTGTCCTCTCCCTGGACCAGAGAGATGCAAAAGGGGGAGGTTGGGGGGTGCTCGCGCGTGTGCACTCACACACACACACGCTCACACACACACACGCTCACACACACACGCACACACGCTCACACACACACGCTCACACACACGCACGTGCGCGCACACACCTGTTCCTTACAACATGGACACACCCGCACTCGGGTGGACACACGCGTGTGCACAGGTCACCACCGCCAGGTGGAGCGACAGGCCCTGCCTCCTGCCCCCCTCGGAGGCCTAGGCCCCTACGCGGTCAGCACATTTGTGGGGTCACCCAGGTGCCAGGTGCCACCGAGGCACGAGGGGGGCTGCACCCTTTCCCTCCAGGAACCCCCAGGGTCCCGAGCTGAGGAGACAGATGGAGGGAGGTTACCCATGCGACGCGGTGGCCAGGAGGATTTGGGGAAGGCACCCAGGTCTGTCTGGGGCTCTCAGAAGCCCCAGGCCTCATTCTGCCTGGGTCCACAGAAGGCACAGGCTAGCCTGGGCACACAGGCTGCAGGTGGGCTGGACTAGAACCCAAGTCCTGGGCTCCCGGCTCAGTGCTCTTCCAGGGACCCACGCTCCACCGGGCTGTTCTCTAAGGAGAAGCCACGTGTGTGCCCTGCATCTGGACAGTGAATCCCTACCCACGGCGGTGGCGGAAGCAAAGAATGGGCCTCAAGGTGGGCACTACCCTCCGATTTGGGGCACCCCCTCCGAGGGCCCCCAGTCCTGCTGAGTGGACCCTCTCCAGAGCCCCCGGCTGGCTGGTATCCTGGTTACACCCTCCTGGACATGCCATGCCATTGCTGCTCACTGGCTTTTTAAATCCTGTTCAGTGCCTTGAGCCAGTCACGAAGGCCTCGTCAGCCTCGATTTCCCTATCTGCACAATGGGGACGCTGCTGTGACTCCCTTCTAGGGCTCTTGGTATCATTCAATGCCACAATACGCATAACAGCCGAGTCTCCAAGAAATGCCAGCTCATTTTTATGATGATAGTTTGTAATGTGTTTTACAATATTAATTTCTTGTACCTACCCCGCCCCAGCACACATCTAGAAGGCTTTGTCTGTAAGAAATGGAATTTTTGTAAATTACTGGGTGAGTGTGTGGACGGATAAGGGGAGGACATTTCCCTGGGTGAGAAAGATTCTCCCTGCCTCCTCCCTTGGCCACCAGGAAAGGCTGGGTTAAGCCCCTTGGGGTCTCACAGGCCCCTCCAGCAGGGGGCAGAACCCTGGTTAGGTTAGGGGAGCCCCTGAGAAGTCCCCTACTCCTCCTGTCCAGCATAACTTCAGCTCTTTGGGTCTCAGAAGCCCCCTGGCGCCCCCACGGAAGGACCCCTGAGGGCAGTGGGGGGCTGTGCCTGGGGGTGCAGGGAACTTCATCTCCCTCGGCCCGCTTCCTGCCTCTCTTTTCTTCCTTCAGAAAAATGGAACAAGTTTTTCTCACTCAACACATTTTAACTTTTTTTTAGAAGATACAATAAAAACCAGGGGAAAATTGGAACAGAGGGAGGTGTGGGATGGGCCTGCCTCAGACATGGGCTGGGAAGAGGTGCTACACGTGTGTCCGTGTCACACCAACAGGCATGAACACGCAGGGCCAAGCGAGCTCCCCTCTGCACACCCAGAGAGGCAGAGATGTGGCAACAGAGACAGAAAGAGCCAGAAATGGAAGGAAGGAGACGAAAGGAGAAGGACACCCAGAGATGCCATCTGTTCCTCCCCGTGGCATTGGGGGAAGGGAGTTGGTGAGGGGCCTGGTCCCCTCCAGGCCTTGGAGAGAAAAAAAGAATGGTGGGCACCTCAGCCAGGTCTGGAAGACCCCCTATTTCTGTGGCCCACACCTCCCAGAGGGAGCAGGGAGAAAGGGGCTTGAGGTTCCCATGGAGACATAGCCCCATCCCAAGGGAGGCCACAGTCTGGGCACCTAAAATGGCTGCCTTGGAAGGGTGGCAGCCATTTTGTATAGCTCAGGTCTTGAGGGGCAGGGGTGACAGGGACTGAGAGGGGTGCGGGGAGCTGAGGGGGCTGAGGGGGCTGAGGGGCTGAGGAGCCACAGATAAGGTGGCTGGAGGAAGGCGATGGTCATTCCGGAGCAGGCTAGGGGAACCTCGCTCCGGGACAGGAAGAATGTTCTAGAACACTGCTCTCATGACACCTCCTGCTCCCCCTAATAAACCTGTTCCTATGTGAGTCTGCCTGCTCCTGTCTATTCTGACATCCAGCAGGACAACTAGCTGGCCATCCCTAACCCCAAATATGATAGGTGGGCACACGTGTCTGGAAGGAGACCATTTCTCACCGCAGCTCCAGGCTGTGGGGAGCAGGTGATCCCACCGGGCATCACCCACCTCTGGGACCTGGATGGGAACAGATATGGGCAAGAGGACACGTGAGGAGATCTCCCCTCCGAAGAAGACGCTCAAAGGTCCGGGGGCCCTGGCATTGCTGTGTGGAGGGGCAGGGTGGCCGGCGCTGCTCAGACCGTGCCTGCTCCAGCAGCGTGGGGTGCTGGAGGAACCTGCCGCCCCCTCGCCCAGCCCCGTGCCCACCTCGAGTGCA
>NW_022900925.1:36326678-36329015 GCF_012274545.1 Fukomys damarensis
CCGGGAGGTGAGGGCTGGCACGGGTGATATGCGGCTGCGTGCCGAGTGGTGCCACCCGGGAGGGGGAGGAGCGGGTGTGGCCCCCTCCGCCTCAGCCACCTCCCACCCTGACCGCCCGCTCACCTCGGGACCCTCCTGGGTCTCCGTCCCACAGCAAGATGGGTGGCCCGGCGACAGCTGAGACCCCGTCAGACTCCGATGTCCTGTCTCCTGCCCTCCCCGGCAGGACAAAGGACCCCGGACAGTTCGCTGGTGCTCCAGGCTGTGCCCTGGCTCCAAGCGTGGAGGGACCTTTGTCCCCAGACCCTGTGGCTCCTGGCCTCTGAGCTCTCCCTGGGAGAAGCGCCCCCTGCCTGCTGGGCACCTGCGTCCTGGAACCTCCTCCTGGGCACCCCAAAAGCCCCCCCGACGGAGGACTCGCTCCCCCGTGTCTCCCTGTCACCATCTCGGTTGACCAGACCTTCACACAGGTCTCCCTGAGTCGGCCCAGGGACTGTTTGTGGCATTAACCTGGCTGCAGAGCCTGTCTGGCCTTGGAATCTTCCCAGAAGCTCCTGAGGAAGAGGCCAGCGGGACACCCCCCCTCCCCTCCCCTTCCTCCTCTTCCCCTTCCTCCTCTTCCTCCTCTTTTTTCTCTTCTTTCTTGCTTTCTTTTTTTGTTTGTTTGTTTGGTTTTTTAAGACGGTCTTGCTGTGCAGTGGAGACTGACCTGGAACTCACTGTGTAGCCCAGGCTGGTCTCAAATTCACAGTGACCCTCCTGCCTCAGCCTCCCAAGTGCTGGGATGACAGGCGTGCGCCACCACGCCCAGTCAGACCCCTCTCCTTGCCTTCTGCACACCTTTGGAACTGGGGAGAAGCACCCCAGACCCTTGCTGCTCTTCCCCGCCTCGCCTCTGGGCTGCGCATGCTCTGTGGGACTCAGAGAGGAGCGGGGAGGACCGGGAGCCACCTCCCAATGTCTGCCCCAGGGTGCCGGCCCCACACGGCCCGTCCTGTCGGAGACGCACACTGGACGCAGAGGCCCCAGGAGCTGGCCGCCTCCCTAGAGAGACCTGATCTGTCTGTGCCCACCCCGGCTGTCCTTGCTGCCACACCTCTGTCCTGAGATTGTCACTTTTCCTCAGACCCAGGGAGCTCGAGGCAACAGCAGAGCCTGGGCTTGGCCGAGGCCGAAGTTGGTCCACCGGTGAGGCCTCTGCTTCCTCCCCTGTCCTCCGGGTACCCGGCTCTGGGAGAATGAGGGGGTGGCCGGTTAGGTGGGGCGCTCTCGGGATGGTGCCCGTGCCTCAGTTTACCCCTCCTTGGGGACCGGGTCCTCCTTCCCTCTCCCCGCTCTCTGGGGCCCCGAAGGCCCTGGTACAGCTTCCCAGGGCTTCCTCCTTGAAGCGCTCAGCCCACCTGCTCTTGTTGCCCAGCCGTCCTTGGGGCCGCAGGGGAGGAGGAAGCCACTCCTGAGAGGCGGCTCCTGCCAGGCTCGGGCCCCCTGTCCACGCTGTCCCCCGTGGCCCCACTGGAACCTGAGCCAGGCGCCTTGCCTGGGAGCCGCCTGCTGGTCAGTACCCTACGCAGCCCTTGAGCCAGCAGAGATGTGGGCTCCCAGGGCTGGTAGGGAGCCCTGAGGACCTACAGTGCCCAGGGCTGATGCCCCACAGTGTGGCGGGCAGGGCCAGGCCTGAGGTGGAAGCGGAGCCAGGGACCTCTTGGCTCAGCCCCAGGGGACTGGTGCCAGGACAGCACACATGCACAGCAGTGATGGCGTCTGCAGCTCCTCCATGCGGTCCAGGGGAGGGAAGCCGGCCCACGCAGGGGGCCTAGGAGCTTTCTGGGCCAGCCTGACTTTAAGGGAGGAGCCACAGCAGAGCAGAGAGTGACTTGCCCAGAATCAGAGCTGGGACTAAAAACCAGGACAGAGCCAGGGGTGGTGGTGTAAGCCTGACATCCTAGCACCCGGGAAGCTGAGGCAGGAGGATCTCTGTGAGTTTGAGGCCGGCCTGGGCTACACAGTGAGACCCTGGCTCAAAAAACAAAAACTCAAAATAAAATTCAAAACCCAAAACCAAAGAGAAAGATGAGACCCCAACTCCCGTACTGAAGCCCTTCTGTCCACCGCCCGTCCTGGAATGCACAGATCACGCCGACATGTCCTCATCCCCCGGAGCGCTGCCATCAGCTCTTCCAGGGCTGGAGGGCCCGAGCCGAGTCACCAGGGAGAGACCCCAGCCCGCTGACCCTGAGCCAGGGACCCCGTCCACCCCGAGGGCCCAGCCAACTGCACTGCGGGGCGAAGTGGGGCGGGGCTGGGAAGGGCTTGGACCCCGGGTCCAGCCTCCCACGT
>NW_022900925.1:36329540-36331768 GCF_012274545.1 Fukomys damarensis
CGCCCCCGGCGCTCCCACCCCGGACCCCGCGCCCCGCAAAGTTGGTCCCAGCGAACTCTTTCCAGGCCGCTTCCCCCGCATCTGACACCCGGGCCCGCGCTCCCCGTCATCACTCCACTGCGCTAATTGCACATGCAAATATGCAAATGCGTATTAATTAATTACTATACTAATTAGTTCTGTGGTATTTGCAAGTAATAAATCATTGGATGGAGCGGGGAAGCTGGAGACCTGGCCCATTTTCATTCTGCATAAAATTTTAATGGTCTCTCTGGCTGATCCGGGACGGGCGCGCGCGGGGCCTCTTAAAGGGCCAGCGGAGGCGGCGGCGGGGCGGCCCGGCTTCTTTCTCCCCTGGGGTCGCCGTGTCCCGTGTCCCCGAGGGCTGCCAAGGAGGGCTGGGAGGGAGGAGCAGGCCAGGAACCTTGGGAAGCCGGTGTCGGACCTTGGGGGCCTCAGAGAGCCCGGGAGAGGGAAGGAGGACTCTGTCCCTGGGATGGCCGGGAAAACTGAGGCACGGGCAGGTCGATCTTGGCTCTCGCAGCCTCCTGCTCCCAGGGGAGGCCCTGGGCCCCCCCCAGAGTCTCTTCTTGTCTCTCGTGGGGGGCACCGAGAGGGGGTTGCCTCCGGCTCTCCCTTTCCGCACGATCGGCCCGCTGCCCCGCCCCGCGTGGGCGCCAGCTGGCACCCTGGCAGAGCAGTCCTGGGCTGGAGTGGGCCCCTGGGACCCTGCTCGGTGTCCAGCACTGGTCAGGAGCCGGGCACAGGGTGGGAGCCCGCTGCTTCTCAGCGCCCTTAACTGGGCGGTGCCCAAGCTGGAGTCTGGGGTGCCAGAGATGGGCACGCGGAGGTGAGGGCCGTGGGCTTGGGTCCCACTCAGGACAAGCCCACAGCCCTCACCTCCGCGTGCCATTCCACCCTGTCATGGAGTGGGATTTGAAACCCAGCTTGGCTTCTGCTCCTCCCCCACCCACACTGCCACTTCCAAGGCCCCACAGCCTCAGCTGGGAGCCAGGCCCTGAGCCAAGATCTTGATGGACCAGGAGGGTCCCCGTGCAGAGACGTTGATTAAGTTGCTCTGGGCCACACAGGGAGGAAAGGCCCAGGTCTGGCTCACTTGGGGCTGTGGCACAGCCGAGTCCTCCAGGCTGTCCAGACCAACGCAGGGCTTGAGGGGGTCCTGGCACCCCTACTGACCCCAGAGCAGGAGAGGAGAGGTTCCCTCTCTTGTAATACATCTTTTTATGACTATTTTTTTTTTAAAGCTAGGGTTTCACTATATAATTCAAACTGGCCTTGAACTTGCTGCGATCCTCCTGACTCAGCCTCCCTGGTGCTGGGATTGTAGACAGTATCATCATGCCATGCCTATGTGGATATGTATCTCTATTTTACTATGTGCATCAACTAGTTTAATTTTCACAATTATGTCATTATTTTCCCCATCTCAGGAGACACTGAGGAAGGAAGAGGTTCAGTGTGTTGCCCAAAGTCACACAGCAAATGGCCAGACCAGGATTTGAACTCCTGAGCTGGGTGCTTTCCAGCCTGCTCCCCCATCTTTCTGCATGTGTCGGTTGGTCAGATGGACACCACCCCGCAATCCAGGGGATCCCAGGGCCAGTAGACCTGCACCCCGGGTGCCTTTTCAAATTGGTTTGTTGGTCTCGCTGTGTAGCCCAGACTGTCCTTGAGCTCAGAGATCCTCCTGCCTCAGCTTCCTGAGTGCTGGGATGACAAGCATAACCACCACACCCAGCCCTGGGTGTCTTTGGAACGTGCAGATGCAGGGAGAACAGGGCCCCACCTGCTGTGGATATCCGAGTCACCGGGCAGGGTGACCATCCAGGAGGCACTGGCCCCCTCCGTCATCCCAGCCACTGCAGTGTGAGCTGTGCTCTGGCCTGGCATTGCTGCCCTCAGCTACCCTGAGAGAATAGCAGGCCTGGGCCGGCATCTGTCATCGGGACCACCCTGAGCCAGGAGCTGCAGGTTCCCACACTCTCAGACCTGTGACCCTGTGTCCCACAGCAACTTGGGGTATCTCCAGGCACCCTGGACACCCACCTTCTGGACCTGGGCATGGGAGAGGGCTTTGGGGAGGTCTTGGGCTGCAGCCCACCAAGAGAGGCAGCGACTCCCTGGAGTACCCGAGGAGCGGGGTTCCCAGGGTCTCCCCACCCCGGTTTCCGGGAGAAGGGGCGAGTCGGGGGCTGAGGAGCAAGCAC